>NC_043966.1:39461513-39794567 GCF_902148855.1 Sphaeramia orbicularis | reverse complement strand
AAAGGAAGGAGGAGGAAGAGGAGGAGGAAGAGAAAGAGGACGAAGAGGAAGAGGAGGAGGAAGAGGAGGAGGAAGAGAAAGAGGAGGAAGAGGACGTCCTCCTCCTCTTCGTCCTCTGAGACAGAGAGAGAGCAAGAGACAGAGCGAGAGAGAGAAGGAGGAGGAGGATGAAGAGGAGGAGGAGGAGGAGGAGGAAGAGAAAGAGGACGAAGAGGAGGAGGAAGAGGAGGAGGAAGAGAAAGAGGACGAAGAGGAAGAGGACGTCCTCCTCCTCTTCCTCCTCTAAGACAGAGAGAGCAAGAGACAGAACAAGAGAGAGGAGGAAGAGGAGGAGGAAGAGAAGGAGGAAGAGGAGGAGGAGGAGGAGGAGGAGAAGGACGTCCTCTTCCTCCTCCTCCTCCTCCTCCTCTTTCTCTTCTTCCTCCTCTTCGTCCTCTGAGACAGAGCGAAGAGGACGAAGAGGAGGAGGAAGAGGAGGAGGAAGAGAAAGAGGACGAAGAGGAAGAGGACGTCCTCCTCCTCTTCCTCCTCTAAGACAGAGAGCAAGAGACAGAGCAAGAGAGAGGAGGAAGAGGAGGATGAAGAGAAGGAGGAGGAAGAGGAGGTGGAAGAGGAGGAGGAAGAGAAAGAGGACGGAGAGGAAGAGGAGGAGGAGGAAGAAAAGGAAGAGGTGGAGGAAGAGGAGAAAGAGGAGGAGGAAGAGGAGGAGGAAGAGGAAAAGTGTCTTTCTCTCTATCTGTCTCTCTCCTCCTCTGAGAGAGACAGATAGAGAGACAGAGAGACAGACAGAGTGAGAGAGAGCGAGAGAGATGGAGATTACCGAGAGAGAAAGAGAAAGAGACAGCGAGAGAGCGAGAAACAAAGAGAGCGAGACAGAGAGAGAGAATTAGAGACAGCAAGAGAGAGAGCAAGAGAGAGAGACAGAGAGAGAACGAGAGAGACAGCAAGAGAGAGAGCAAGAGAGATAGAGAGATAGAGAGACAGAGAGAATGAGAGAGAACCAAGGAGAGAGAAAGACAGAGACAGAGAGAAAGAGAGAGAGAGAACAAGAGAAAGAGAGCGAGAGACAGAGAGAGTGAGAGAGACAGAGTGAGAGGGAGACAAAGAGAGAGAGAGACAGAGTGAGACAGAGAGAGCCACAGAGAGAGAGAGAGAGAGAGAGAGAGGGAGAGACAGAGAGACAGAGAGTGAGACAGAGAGAGCCACAGAGAGAGAGAGAGAGAGAGAGAGAGAGAGAGACAGAGAGAGGGGTATGGGGAAAAGGGGAGACACAACAAATCACCGTCATTCATCGACTACAATTCAACATAAGTACATGAACTACTCTAACATGACACTGATGGGCCCCAAGAAATAATTAAATAAAAGTGCAAAATGCACAAAAAATGTGGCCCTGTGTCAACATCCTAACAAATGAACTATTTACATATGATTAAGATGACACCAGGCCCCAAGAAATAAATAAATAAACATGCAAAATGCACAAAAACAGTAGCCCGGTGTCAACATCCTAACAAATGCACTATTTACATGTGATTAAAATGACCCCCAGTGCAAGACGCTACCAGGGGCCACAACTAAAACAACAATACACGTTTAAACTGTTCATAAATCCAGGTAAATCCTGGTGCAGGCCCGGCCAGACGCACAGGTCCTGCGGTCTAACAGTGAAACAGATGAGGGGAAACAGGGGCTGCTCCTGGTCCCGGTCATCATCCATGGTCCATCGATGACATGACCAGCGCTGCGGCTTCTCCATTGGTGCAGGGGGCCGCCACTCTGCTCCGTGGACTCCAGCTCAACTTCCCTGTAAAATATGGAAATAAAGTCAGCACTGAACCTTCTCAAACTTTTTTAAGAAAATTACTAATTCTGCTTTTAAACTCATGTGATTTGGACATGGTTTGTTTCAGGGCAGGGTGATGTGTTTGGTTTTAGCTGTTAAAAACAGTGTCAACAAGAAAAGCACTCGGCGAGTGCAGACCTCCGCCAAGACAGATCTGCTGCCCCCCCCCCCAGTATCAACATTTCCTGAAAATTTCATGAAAATCCATCAATAACTTTTTGAGTTATCCTGCTAACAAACAAACAAACACACAAACACACAAAGCAAAGCGATCACAATACGTCCTGGCGGAGGTAATAATTTTGGGTGAGTTTTGGTTTGGTTTTATCTCAGTTTCATTTAAAATTAATTAATTCTTCTAAATATACCTCAGTTTTTCTTCAATATATGTTTTAGCTTTATCGAACACTTTTCAGATTATCCAATAAATCTCTAATTTTATCAGTTTTACTCCTCTTTTGGGTATTATTTAAATGATTTGAGTGATTTTGGATGAGTTTTGCTTTGGTTTTTGTCTTATTGTCATGGAAAACTAATTAATTCTTCTAAGTATACCTCAGTTTTTCTTCAATATCCGTCTTATTTTGAGTTTGTTTTTTACATAATATGACACGGTTTACCTCAGTATTTCATTAGTTTTAGTCCTGCTCTAAGTGTTATGTAAATGCATTGACTAGTTTTACTTCAGCTTTGTTTTATTTATTTATTTATTTATTTTCAAACTCATTCTTAGTCTGATTTTCGATGAGTTTTGCTTTGGTGTTCGCCTCAGTTTCGTGTAAAACGAATTATTCTTCTAAATATAGGCTAACTCAGGTTTTCTTCAATATCAATCTTAGTTTGAATTTTTAAATCATCTGACATTGTTTACATCAGGTTTTCATCACTTATACTCCTGCTTTAAGTGTTATTTAGATGAAGTTACTTCAGTTTTTCTCAATATCGGTCATAGTTTTATCTAAAACTTGTCAGATTATTTCATAAATCTCTTTTTTCAGTTTTACTTCTGTTTTAAGTATTATTTAGATGATTTGAGTGATTTTGGAAAAGTTTTGCTCTGGTTTTTGTCTCATTGTCATGTAAAACTAAATAATTCCTCTACATATACCTCAGTTTTTCTTCAATATCAATCTTATTTTGAGGTTGTCTAAGTAATATGAGAATGTTTACATCAGGATTTCATTAGTTTTAGTCCTGCTGTAAGTGTTATTTAACCCTTTAAACCCTGAGCCTAAAATAGTCCACCTGGACTTTTTTTCTCATTTTGACTATAAAAAGGTTAGAAAATATGCTGTGTGAGTCCGTTTGCCCATTTTTCTAGAGCACTTTTTTTTTCCAGATGTTTGAAAATCTAGCAATCATTTACAATTTACTGCATGTTACAACATTTCTAAACTGGCTTCTTCTCCAGCTTCTAGTACAGGCAGGAGTGGAATTACTGTAATGACCCAATAAAATGTCTCAGGTTTTAGAAACCGTTGGAATTTTTCCAATTGCACAAAGAGTGAAAGTGTTACAGCCATCCAAACTGGATATGTGTAGGGTGTGTCGGTGATGACACGTCAGGTTTTAAACATGTTATCGGATCTAAATTTCACAATCAGTGCATCTCAAATTAATATTCATCAAAACATGTGACCTATGTAATTCAGTGTATAATTATAATCATTCTACATGTTCAGCTGGAGACGGTCACATGACTCCAGTGCTTTCACACTAAATAGTATTAAGTGTCATTAGTTCATTATGTAATGGGTTCCTTACCTGTTGTTTCCGGAGTCCACCACCACCTCTTCCAGATCCAGCTCCTCCAGCTCCACAGCTTCCAGCTGCTGACATGGACTCTGCTCCTCATTTGAAGTGTCTGGGTGATGGGCTTCGATGAGCAGCTCATACGTTAGGGTTCCTAGCACTCCGCCCACAAAGGGGGCCACTGTGGGCACCCACCACCAACCACCTCCAGCCCTGCAAAGACAGCAGTTTTATTATAGGGTTCCACATGTTCCACACTTTTACTATTTACAAGTTCCACACTTCAGTCTAAAATTAATTATCTACTTACTTGAACACTTCTACGCCCCAGCCAGCGATGAATGTAAAAAGCCGGGGCCCCAGATCTCTAGCTGGATTTAGGGGGAATCCACAGTTGGAGCCCATAGAGAGTCCAACAGTGAGGATGAGACCTCCTACCAGGACAGGATGGAGTCCTTCAGCGAGGGGTCCATGTCTCCGATCCTCAAGTGCCACGCAGCACAGCAGGAAAACAGCCGTGGTTACCACCTGGATTTATGAGGAAGAAAAAAGATGTTTCAGTTTGACTGCAACCAAAGTTCTTCATACAAAAAACACTCAACATTTATTTAAAGGGGTTCTATGTAGTATTAACCCTTAGGGTCCATTTTCTTTAATATATTAAATTTCTATATCAAGATTTTCGAAAGCTGTCCATATTATTCAGTTATGACTCATTACTGCCTCTTGTGCTCACACTCGTGTAAATAAATTCAGTTCATCTCTCAACAATTCAGTACATTGGCATCTTTGACAGAACTTCACAGCTCTTTACTCTAACTACTCCAATAACAATTTTGAGTCATTTTTTTTAATATTTGAAGGGGAAATACTACATAAAGCCCCTTTATGGTCACTGCAGAGTGTAACATTTTCATGATGTGCTGCACAGACTCCAGACAAAGCCTCAGTTAAAATGTAGGACAAGCAGATGTGAGTGACAGATTCTTACCTGATCCACGAGACCTCCCCAGAAGCTCAGGTGCTCTGCTGGGTAGGAGCAGAATATCCCGGCTGTGGCATTGGGGCCTGCCACTGACAGTTGACCTCCACTGAATACCTGAATGGCATCTGTATTGACATAGAGAAAGAACACATTTAGGGCATTCTGGGAAAATATTCAGATTAAACATCAAAATCTAGAGTCCAATGAGGGTGTGAGTTTTTCATGCAAAACACAAAACCAAAAATGGTACTATTGTGTGTTGTAGACTTTAGTCTCTACCTAATACTTTATTGTGTCAAATGACATGTTCCCATCGTTACAGACATTGTTTTGAGTCAATCCCATACATGTCACCCTGCTGCAGAAAATACCAGCATCCCAAATACGTACTGGAACACATTTACGGGTAGATTAAGAAGGAATTCAGGAGTAACCACAACTGTAACACAAAAACACAAAAATCTAGGGCCCCTAGGCTTCCCCTCCCGGCCTGAATGTGGCTGAAATCAAATGTTACTGACACAAGAAAATAGCATAGAGGTATAAAACTAACTAAACTGAAATTAAAACATGGGCATGGGGAATATATACTGGCTTTATACAATGCACTTTTGCACCTAATGTCCAACACACAGTATCCGTCTGTGTGTGATGAATTAATGTATATAATGATCAAGTTCACAAGATCAGAAATAAAATAAAAACTGTAGATATCTTACCGTAGTACTGGAGGTAAACTGTCGCTGCTCCAAGGAAAGCTCCTAGTAGGTGTGATAGGGCGTAGCAAGGCAGTTTCCTCCATGGGTGGCAGCCCAAGATGCACAGGGTCATCGAGTACACAGGATTGAGATGTGCACCTGAGAGGAAACAAACATCATGAGTCCTGAGAGGAAAACAATATCTTATCTATACAAGCATCGACTCACTCCTTACCTGAAACTCCTCGAGCGACCAATATGCCAAAGATCGCTCCCAGGGCAGAACCGAGCTGGATCGTCAGGTAGCTGCCGTGGGTCCCCTTCGATGTGATGACTTGGGCCGCCGAGCCAGATCCGAATATCTGCAAATGCATGAAAAAAAAAAAAAAAAAAATCAACAGTGAAGAATAAGTCTGCCAAAAAAGACCTTGAAAATGTGCAACATTAGGCAACTGAGTATTTTGATTGTATCATATTTTTTAAGCAGATTTCCCAGTTCTAGGCTCTATACACTTGAATGCCTATTGGACTGAATCATATCAGGTGATGTGCTTAAATTACTGCTGCGTGACACAGGGACTCAAAATGAACATCTTTTGTTTTCACTTTAAGCAAATGTACAAAACATGCTGTTCTCCTAAAAAATAAATGAAACATAGGGCTTTACCTATAATGTTAAAGTACAATTGTGATCAATATTGGATAAAAATGTTTAAATGATAAGTTTTAATGAACACAAATATGTTGTGACACGGGGACAGAAATTTGTACCTTTGTTCAGTATCAGAACTAAAGACTTTGCTGGAATTAAAACACTACCAATATGCTAATAAACTTTTATTTAATATAGATATGACAACTGAAGTGATATATACAGCTAAAAGCAGAGCATATTTGAAAAATAACTGGACTGTACATAACCTTTTGATATTCTTGTACTTTTGAATAATTCCTTCCTACAGATTCACAGACTTAAAATATCACTTATACAAGCAAGAAAAAATATTATTATTAAAGTTAAAAGTGCATTTACATGTCAGCAGTTTAACTTTACATAATCAGTTATATCTTTTTTTTCTACAAGTGATACTGAAATTTTGTAAACAGTTCCATAAATAGAGTTTGTAAGGTAAACAATTTGACTATTCGAGAAATGAAAGGTGAAACTTAAATTTTGGACACTGATGTTCACTTTGGCTTGATCTGGCCCTGCAGTGATAGTTCTGCAGACACCTGTTCACACACTGCACAAAGATAGCCATAAAACTCCTACTGAACTCAAGAGCTTCTTATATTTAACTAAACAAGACACTTACAACTGCGATGTACAGCCCAAGGAACTCGGCAATGCATTCCCGGACAAGCTGGCTTCGGATCTGGCGTTTCTTCAGAAGCCTCTCCATGTTCTGGCTTTCGCAGTTGTACGTCTGCAAAAAGGAGGGACAAAGAGTTCAGAGTTAGGGTAAGACATCCTTATACTAAAACCACAGTGCTCATGGTCAGAAATTCCTGCACAGAGGCCTGATGGGAGCCCTCCTGGCTGATCACACCTGAATGAGACTACCTTGAACTAGCCCCTCCCATTTGACTGTTCATTAAACATCCAAAGGGATTCTAAACCCGGATCTGACCTCTATGTACAACTTCAGCTCAGTCTTTATCAAAGTACTGGGTCACAATAAAAACTACTGAATCTGCATCACAGATTTAAAGTTTTCAGCAAGTTGGCAGTAATTTGCCCTTTATTCTACCACTATCTGCTGGAATGACCACAGGAAGATAAAGAGGATAAGAAAATGAAATGCACTGATAAGATATGACAACAGAGATATAAAGATGAAGATGCATTTAATTGTTTACCTTTAAAAACCCAGAACTATTTTTGTAGTGACTTCAGATTTTCTTCTATATTTAAGCTTTCCCTAGTTATTGATCACCATTTATTATTGCATAATTCTTGACTAGAGCTGAGTACCATGACTCAGTCATACCAATTAGTAGATGAAACACTGGTGCATATTCATGCAGGTAAGCCATTTTTTGTCTTAAGGCTTTCAAGCAGTGTCAACTAAAGCATATAATTTTGAAAATTAAACTTTGTTGTAAAAATTATTGAGGAATTTTCTAGGACATTAAATATCTAGATGCAGTTATGCATTACTAAAAAAAAGAAGTCACACTAAAGATACACTTAATCAACAATGTTTTCACAATAATTATGATTTCAGTATTATTTGTCCCAACTGGTAACTGTAAACCAGATTAAAACACATGTAAACCAGCTGAACATCTGTAAACCAGATATGCCTATATGGCCTATACCATGGCCCTGTATATGCTTATACTAATACCAGACTGTATTACATGCCATCAGTTGTTCACATGACTTAGCAGCACCACTGTTTTGGTTGTCCTTGAAAATTCCTGGTTAACTCTCATAACACAGTACAATAAAGGGAATGCATATACGTCACTTCCCCCCTGGGCCACAACCCTCTAAGTCAGACTGAGTGGCAAAAACAAACCGGCTCAACATGACGGAGCATAGCAGTAACTACAGCAAGACTGGGAAAAATGTGGAATATAACATGAAATTAAAGACAATTGGACTAGACACAGATCCACACAACTTACCAAACAACAAGTGGTCTACGAACATTGATATGTCGCTGGAAATCACGTATCCTGACATTTATATGAACCTGAATTCAACGCCAGGAAAATCCACAATGCAAAGGCTGAAAGCATAGAAAAGACAAAGAGTTGTTGACATCCTCGTCATCGTTACTTAGAGGACTACAGCTGATGAGTGCTTTCAATTCAACATTTTTTTTAAGGTTTTATGTCAGTGCAGACGTATTTTCTTGGCGGTGATTGCCAAGGTAAAGGCCCAGCAGTAGTGCTCACAGTTCACTACTGATTTACTGGAGTTGAACCCTTAGTATTGACCCAAGTGAGTGGATGATCTACTGGTACTGTGGATATTTAAGTATAGTTAACATCAAATACTTGATCCAACACAGCTACAACAGCTTTGTGCTAGAGTACCCCCTTATTTGGAAAACTAGGTTAGCCTCAGTTTAAGCTAGTTTACAAATCATGTAGAGCACAAGGTTCAGAATCACACAATTGAAGACATAAACGTTTCAGTTATGAAATATAGAACTAAAAAATGACAGATGCTAACATTAAGAGCTTTACTCAGAAGTAACGTTAGCCAAAACAATGTGTAATTTAAGGTATGATTTTGCACAAGAATACAGCATAAATTAACGTTACCTGACACAAATCCAGGTTTCGTTGCCTGGATTCCAGTTATTTCTACGAATTGCAGCGATCCATCTGCTTCTTCTGTCTTTGGGTTTAGGTAACCGCTAAAATGATAGCTCAGAGTGCTTTTTAAACCTATTTGTGCGATCAGTGGCACAACAGCTCTTCCCCATTTTTTAGATTGTTCTAAAGTTTTCTCAGTATTCAAGCCAAAGCCGCTACTCATCTCCCTCTTTCTGCCACTCAGTGGACGTAACCGCGGTGACGTCACGTCTATTGTCAATATGCTACTCAGTGCCTGAAAGCCTAAAACCACAAAACCATCTTACCTGCATGATAGGGCTGCAGTAATTAAATAATCTGACAAGGTTTACATTCGTTTTCATGCTTTAGTCCTGCTCTAACTGCTATCTACATGAAATGATAAGTTGAAAATGACTCTTACCCTCCTGGTGCAGAAGCCGTGTTCCGCTGGTCCTGTTCCTGCTCCTTCCTAGGTTGTGCTTCCTCCCGTCCGGTTAATTGGCTGTCCTCCGGTATTTCCTTCTCCGTCTATCGTTCGGTTGCTTCTTCTTCTTCTCCTTCTATCGTCGCTGATGAATGTTAGCTTGGATGGTGTTAGCTTAAACTTATATCTGTCGCTGGGATCAGATATGCGCTTTTCTTCCTCAAGTAGAGTTCGAAAAGTGACGGTTAATAACAGCCCCGTCTGGATATATTCACTCAGTAACCTGGCAACAGTAGAATTCCAATGGAATGTTTCCATTGTGTCCATGGTTTTCATGGTTTGTCTATATTTCTATTTAAACATAAACACTCAAACTATTGTAAGGGGCCGTTTCAGTGCCAGTTGTACTGCGCATGTGCTAGTCTCTGACCCCGTTTTTTGGTTCATGCGCAGTACGCCGGTGCCTTAAAATAAAGCTCCGCCCCTCTGCAGACAAGGACAGGTGTTGTGCAGAAGTACGCATCTCCTCTGAGAAGTGTTTCATCATTTCAACTTTTTATCTCATAATTATGACTTACCATGAGGATTTTATTTTTTTCGGTGGTGGAAATATATACACTGGAAGCCTGTTTTGGCCACTGAAAAAAAAATCCCAATCTTAAATCATAATTATGACATAAAAAGTCAAAATTATGAGATTAAAAAGTCAAAATTATGACACAAAAAGCCATAGTTATGATGAAAAGGCAAAATTATGAGATAAAAAGTTGAAATTATGATAAAAAGCTAAAATTAAGATAAAAAGCTGAAATTATGATATAAAAAGCTAAAATTATGATAAAAAGTGGAAATTACGAGATAAGTAGTCATAATTATGAGATAAAACTTTAAAATTATGATAAAAAAAAGTCATAGTTATGAAATTAAGTTGAAATTATTAGATAAAACAGCCATAATTATGAGATAAATAGTTGAAATTATGAGATAAAAAGCTAAAATGATGATAAAAAGTGGAAATTATGACATAAGAAGTCATAATTATAAGATAAAACTTTAAAATTATGATAGTCATAATTATGAAATAAAAAGTTGAAATTATGAGATAAAACACAAAAATTGTTAAAAAAAAAAAAAAAAAAAGTTGAATTATGAGATAAAAAGTCAGTTATGAGAAAAAACTTAAAAATTAACAGATAAAAAGTCATAATTATGAAGTAAAAAGTTGAAATTAGATAAAAAGCCATAATTATGATAAAAAGTTGAAATTATTAGATAAAAAGCTAAAATTGTGATAAAAAGTTGAAATTATGTCATAGTTGAGATAAAACTTTAAAATTATGATAAAAAGTCGTAATTATGAAATAAAGTTGAATTAGATAAAAAGCCATAATTGAGATAAAAAGTTGATATTATGAGATAAAAAGTCATAATTATGAAATTTAAAAAAATTTAAATGGTGAGATACAAAGCTGAAATTATGAGATAAAAATTAAAACAGAGATAAAAAGTCATAATTATGAGAGAAGTTGAAATTATGCTCCCATGGCCAGGGGAAACAATTCTCAGAGGGGGTACATACCTTGGCACAACACTGGCTGTCCCTGGACATGGAGGGCATCATCCATCATAAAGTCTGATATACCTTACAGCTGAAAATTACATCACCAGCGGCTGGGGATGCAGTTTTCAGCAGGGAGTAGAATTCAGCCCAACAGACAGGACCTGTGTGTAATGTTAAAATATGACTCAAAAATGGTCGGTGTGGAAATCCTCTTGATGTGTTCTATAGACCAAATTTGAACGTCATTAACATATACAAGATTAATTAAAATAGGTCCAAATTAACTGACGTACGAAATGTTTAATACAGCATTCAAAGTACATTTTAATAATGGTCTTGCGCAGTGAGAGCATACAATACCATTATTAAAATGTATTTTGAATGCTGTAATAAACATTTTCATACATACATTCATTTGGTCAAAATTGTCAATAATCTTGTATATATAAATGACGTTCAAATTTGGTCCATGTAAGACATCGAGAGGACGTCCATGCCATTCTTGAACCATAATTTAACCTTACACAAACGTCATGCTGTAATCACAATAATCATAGTTTGACATTTACATTATTCCTTAAAAAGAGCATTATTTAGAAATGTTACTGAAATACAACTGGACGTAGAGTATATACTCAGTGACAGTAGATAATACTGAAAAGTTTAGGATCAGTCTAGGATTTGTAATAAACAGATGCATAGTCTATTTGACATGCTGAAAGAAATTAATTTATTTCAAGGTAACAGTAACAGTAGAAAGAAGTCGAGACGGTCTTGGGTATTTGTGCCCGTCCATTCTTGAGGTGCTCTCCAGCGTGTCCATGGACCACATCCTCGGTTCCGTCCTGAAAGCTTCTGAGCACAGCGTTTGAAAAAGTTGGAAGACAAATGTTATCCATCTGTGTATTATTTAGATTCGACACAACGTTATTCAGTCTGTACTGTAGCTATGATAAAAATCAATGCTGTTATGTAGCTTAATAAAATAAACCAAAATATAGAATGACATCAGGTGATTATGAACTATTTATTTTTTCATATCTTAATATCTTGTTAGCCGAGCCCCTGAGGCAGCTGATCTTCTTCCCAGTACACATGGAACTTACCTTTACATTCAGACAAACCAATATGGCTGCCACAATTAATCTGAGACCAACATTTGTCCTCTAAAAGAAATTATCTTTTGTTGTTTCTTTGCATGTTCAAAATAAATGAATAACATAAATCTGTTATCTGCTAGGGGCCCTAATATGCTCATTTCAGGGGCTTTGAATATGATATTGGATCACAGTGGGACACTATTGAAAGTTCTGATCAATAAAAAACTCCATAACTGGCCTATGAGCTGTCTGTGCACTCCTCCATTCTGCGTCTTTCCTGCTTGGCTCTGAAACACTGGGTTTCACACATGCAATACATGACACCTATGTCCTGTAGAACAAGTATCCACCATTTTAAACACATTTATAAGTCTGAAAAGCATATTAGGTCCACTTTAAGCTGTCTCCCCCCCTCCACAGCGGTAATTAAATCATCTAACCTGATTTACCGCTGGTGGGCGGAACTTAAGACTTACAACGATCAAAGGCAGTACTATCCCATAATATGCAATAGAATGACCTCCAGAATATTACCTGATACCAGTTGAGTTAAGCTGTTAGTTGAAACTCATACAGAAATAAAAAAACTTGCCTCAGAAGAGCCATAACAGATATTAAAATCATCATGTACAGTACAGGTGCCATTTTGTAATATCTAAATGTAGAATTTCTTCATAGTTTTCAGTTTTTCACGTGGAAAACGAAAAAAGGATGAAATAACATTCAACATACATAGAATTAAACCCTGTGAGCTCCAGATCTTCTCAGGCAGCTTAGCTAGGCAATAGGACATGAGCTCATTATTAAAGGAGGAAGAAGGTGAACATTTTAAAACACTGAATGTAGCACCTTTAACCTTAATGGAAGAAAGCAAACCACAATTCCCCTTGGTTCAGAAAGTTGGACTCTAACTGCAAGTTGAACAGTGATCAATTATTGCCTCCCAAAACAATTATTATTTTGCAGTGCATGAAATTAGGAAAAAAAACAAAAAGAGCTCTTTCTGATAAAAATACAGATAAAGTTCAATGAAAGTGTCCGTTCTTCTGTATGAGAAGATGAAGTTCAGTCCTGTGTTGGGTGTTTGTGTGAATACAGTTCTGGAAAAAAATAAGACACCACTGCAAAATTATCACTTTCCCTGATTTTACCATTTATAGGTATGTGTTTGAGTAAAATGAACATTTTTGTTTTATTCTCTAAACTACCGACAACATTTCTCCCAAATTCCAAATAAAAATATTGTTATTTAGAGCATGTATTTGCAGAACACGACACATGGTCAAAATAATAAAAAAGATGCAGGTGGTTTCAGACCTCAAGTAATGAAAACAAAACCAGTTCATATTCATTTCTAAACAACACAATACTAATGTTGTAACTTGGGAAAGGTTCAGACATCAATATTTAATGGAATTACCCTGATTTTCACTGACAGCCTTCACGTGTCTTGGCTGTCCACCATTGCTGTTGAATGATGTTATGCAGCTCCTGGCAGAGAAATTCAAGAAGCTCAGCAATGTTCCATGGCTTGTGACCATCCATCTTCCTCCAGAAGTTTTCAAAGTGGGTTCGGGTCTGGAGATTGGGCTGGCCACGACCGGGTCTTCATCTGGTGGTCCGTCATCCACACCTTTATTGACCTAGCTGAGGCCAGGAGCATTGTCCTGATAGGAGAACCAGTCCTCAGAGTTTGAAAACATTGTCAGAGAAGAAGTCCAGTAGTTTTCAATAGTCATTTTTGGATTCCATTTACTTCTGCGGTGCTAATAGCACTGTTGTTGCCTATTGTAAGAAGATAGTTATGGCCACAGTAGTGGTTTTTATACATCTCCTTCTTAAATAAGACATGAAGCAGGTGCTTATTAAGTAGAATAAGGTGAGCTGATGTTGTAATTCAACAGACACAGGAATGGAATGGCTGTCATACACGCAGACATGCTGATTTCACAAGAAACTGCAGTAGTCTCAATTTTTTCCAGAGCTATATATGTTCGTTCTACTACCCAGACGGGTTTTGAGTGTTCTTATCTGTGTTCATGGGTGGAGTGAGTAGAAGTTCTTCTCAAGGTGGATTCCACAAGTGGCCACAACGTGCTTCTGCCCGGCCTGTTCTGTTCTCCTGGCTTGCCACTGAAGCGCTCAGGGTTCAGACTCAATTTCTATCCAGAAGAAAAACTAGTTTACACACGTAGCACAGAAAATATCACAATTACTATCATCTCATCATGTCATATTATTTTTACTCTGAACTTCTTCCATATATACCCAACTGCTGGATAAACCTTATGTTAATTATTATAAATGAACTGGAATACATTTACAGTATTTTAACATGTTAATTGTTTACATAAACTTACATATTTTTTTTAACATAAGTTAACTTATTTATCTTATTAAGCGCTATTTAGTTTTTTTTAATCATTAATCATCGTTCAAACATCAGCATTTATCTTTAGAATTACAGCTTATGTCTCTGTTTTAAGATGTTTTTAACTGTAAATCAACTGTATTAAATTTTATTGTTGTTATTTTAAACCTACAACTGTTTTTTTTAATAACAGCAATCAAACAAATCACATTTGGTACATTACATTAATCAGGGAACACTTTTTTGGGTTTTTTTTATTTTGTTTTTTTAATCACAAACTAGTACCATATTAACAGATATGTGCACCATGTACCACCTCTGTCTCCCTCACTAAATACAGTAATGACAAGCTAGCACCTTTGTTAGCTCCCCTATGTAAGGGCTTGACTAATCTGAATGACAAATGGCATGGAATAAAGAATGACCACTAGGGTTAGGGTTAGGGGCCATTTGTTATTCGGAGTAGGAAGGCCCCCTATTAAATGCTACAGTTAATATCTGAGCTAACGTAGTGGCGGAAGACACAGGCGGTTAGCGTTAGCATTGGGGTAACGTGGTGAACAATCTTTTAACATTCAATTTACACAGTATACAGTGATACGAATAATACCATGGTAAGTCCAAACACCAACAAACACACCAGTGAATCCGATTGGTTTTATGAAATCATCACAATGAAATCATTTTTTCATGACAGTTCACATCAACAAGCTAACTTTGAAGCCTAGCCTCTAGCATGTAGCTTACCGGGGTTCACATACAGGGCTCAGACGATGAAGCAGCTCCTCTCATCACTATAACACATATATCTCGTTCCGAACAAGCAATTGACCGGTTGGTTATATGATTCAAATGGATTTCTATTCATGTTGTGGCTTGTACACCGTATTTTCTCACCAGGGCTCGTCAGCTTGTTTATCTGGGGGTGCTCTGGTCAGTGGCTCGGCTCAGATTGTGCACGCGCTGCGTGGTCATGGCAATGACCATAAAGTCAGTGTGCCACCTAGTGGCAGAGCAGTGGTAACTACATTTAAATCACATAAGTGACACACACATTAAATAAAAGGTAATTCACATCAGCTAAATATAGCTACTTACCTTCTAGGCCTGTAACGGTACACGTACCGAACTGAACCGTTTCGGTACACACCTGTTCGGTTCGGTACACAGCTGTACCGAAACGGCACAGTATGTTGACAAAAAGAAAAAGGAATGAAAGATTGTTTGATGCGGAACTTTAAATCCGCGCAAGTTTCATACGGACATATTAAAGGATGCACAAATTGACCCGAAATAGGAAACAACAGCTGATGTAAGGTTAAAAAAAACAAACAACAAATATGATGTGAACCTGGAAGGAAGAGACTGAAGACCCTCCACCATCATTACAGTCCAGTTTGGGATCACTTCAGGTCCCGGTGAAAGACAACAACGAGGAAAGAGACGGAGATAAGACGGACGTTGTTTACCGCCTATGAACTACGGTAGTTCTAAAACACTTACACTAGTTCTGTCTGTGTCTCTGTCTCACGCACGCTGTATAACAGAGGAATAGAACTCGGAGTTGGACGTTGAAAGTATATAAAAATAAAGTTTCACTTTCGTTTCACGCCAGCGTTAGTTACGTTAGTTATGGACCGGTAACCGTAAACCTTACTGCTAATTGCTGTTATGGGAAAAATATTACTCTACTAATTCGTTTATAATAAAGAAGGATAAGTTCAAACGTTCAGTGTCAAAGAAATCCCTTTATTTGGAGCTCCATAGAAAGAGATACCCCTCAGACAAAGACTGAGAAAGTCTGAACCCAAAAATACAAATCACCCTGTAGTCTTCTGTCTCCCATGAGAAAATTATGATGTCTGGAAAGTGTTTTGGTTAGTGTCAGGAACTTAGAGATAAGACCCCTGTGAGAAATGTTGGTTTGGCCTTCTACTCTGGACACAACACAAAAGAGGTCCAAACTGCTCTATAATACACAGTGACATGAATATATCTGAAATAGAGTTAGAAGCCTATATGATATATGAAATGTGTGAAAATATATATGAATATATATTGATATAAGTAATTTTGCCATTACATTGCGCTAACTCTAAACCTATCCCTGACCGCTAATCCTGCTAATTGCTAATCCTAAACACAAACCATGCTAATCGCTAACCCTTAACCTAACCCTAACTGCTAATCACACTTGTCGCTAATCATGCCAATGGCATGTTATTTTACGTGGCGTAAACATACATGCTGAAAGCTTATAATGCATACAGAAAACACAGCACTTTTAATTGGTGTGTTATCTGTATTATAATAATAATTATAATTCATGATATCACGTTGTCATTTATTACTATTGTTGATTATCATCTTTTTTTATGGTGGAACAGGGTGGGAATGTTCATTGGTTTGGGTATAAAAATAAATAGATAAATAAAAAGATGACTGTATTATGCTTTTCTGGATGACTCAATGTGTAAAAAAGCACTTTGAACAAAAAAGAAATACAGAGGGTAACATTATCTTTTAAAAATGGTGACAAATCACTAAGAAAAGTTAAATATAGAGAAAACAAAATTTTAGAACTGCTACAAAAGTAGCACCAGGTCTTTATGGTTTAAGCACATATATATAAATGTCTATATGATATGACGGTTCCGCCAAAATCACAGTAATATTATATTCAATGGTCGGTTCCAAGTCCTGAGGAAAAGAAGCAGTATTTGGCTGTGAAAGAAAGCTGAACGTCTCACAAGCTGCTTATTTGGTTTTGGTTTGCCTCTCCATTTCATGGTAGCCAGGCACAGCAGCATGGACTCAACTATCCTGACTGACAGACTAATGAGAAGAAACGCACAAACAGCCATGGACTGGGGGGGTTGATTCTCACTGGTTTAAAGGAAAACTTCAGCCTTTTGATATCTGGGTCAAAGGATACATTTATGCCTTAAATTAAAAAAGAAAAAAACCTTGTCCTTGATGGTACTGTATTTTTTATTTTTTTTAACCACCTGTCTGTAGCTGCACAAAATAGCTCATTGTTTATGCAAAACCAGAGCTACACTGAAGCAACACCTTTAAGAAAAACCACTGGTCTGTATGTAGTTGTCCTGAAAAACACCTGAAGCATTTCCTGCAGTTTCATGTAAATAGTTGTATATAACTTTGCAATTTACCAAATTTCTAATTATATTTTTGAAGCTTTATATTTTTATGTTCATTCTAACTTATAAAAATGGTTCTTTTAACATGTTCTTGGTGAAAAACAGTAAAGAATTAATCTGTTTCTTACTTGGATTTCATCATTTTTGTGTGTGTCATTTTAGGTTCAGTGTATTAATACAGCATGTCAAATGAAAAAAAAAAAAAGGAAATGAATAAAAAACTTCAGTCACACAGGTGAGGATGTGTTAAGATAAAAAAAAAAAAGATAGCAAACAAGACAAGGTAAACCAATTTTAATGAGAAATATAAAAGTGAAATCAAAAGAACAGCAAAAATACACTCAGATTCATAAGGGCTATAAATACATCACAGCAATAGAAGATATCTTTGTTTGTATTTTTAACCCATAGCATCACATTCTTATGACATTGATTGCAATTTCACTTAATTCACTTCATTTATTTATTTGTTTTTGCTTTGACCTGTATAAGAGGGGTCTTCAAAAAGTTTGTGGAAAAAGGACAGTCGGAAAAAAATTAAAATATGATGTTTATTTTTCAACAAATTCTCCATCTAAGTCAATACACTTCTGCAAGCGTTGGTACCAACCTTTAAAGGTGGGGTAGGCGATCCTGGAAAAACAGTTTGAGCAAGCTACATTTTGAAAATACACAATGCAAAAGTCCAAACCCCTTTCTTTAGGCTTCCCCCCGAAGACACGCCTCCAGAGTACTGGAATTTGCAATGCTTGTTCCCAAGGGTTCCATTTGCTAACCTTTGCTAATTTTTTCTCATGGCTCATTCATAGGTAAGAAAATACCTGACAACATCATAATGAACCTAAAGAATATGATTATTGTTTCAAGTTATAGATTAGAAGTTGGACTTTTCACTTGTTATTTGATACGGGTTCACAGTAATCTCAGGCTAGTAAGAACAGCTGACTGCAGAAAGGATTTATTAAATAAGAATAAATTACACTGGTCAACAACAAATTTATTGTTTAAGTTTTTTGAGCTGATTTAGGATAATTTTGGTGTGCTGAATCCAAAAATCACATTAATTTTGCTCAATCAGGTCAACTTTCTGAACTATGCTACATATTGGCTTTTTAACATTTTTGCTTACATTTATGGGCATTTTCACATCATATGATACAGAATTCTTTTATATTTCTTGCAATAAACGAGTTCTGAAGATTTTACTTTTGCCAATTTATGATTGTTTTTTTTTTAATATTACAGGTGAATGAAATGGCTTCGACTAGAAGATCTTGCAAAAATAAGCCTGACGTATTCTGCTACATCTGCGGTGAATACACCATTGTACCTAACAGGAATCAAGTCACAAGTTTCATCAAGTGTGCTTACCAATCTTATTTTGGTATTAAACTTGGTGACCAAGGTAAAGCTTGGGCACAAATTGTGAGAAGATCAAATTTTTCAAAATCAAATTAGCAAAAAAAAAAAAATCTGACCTGATTGAGAAAAACAGATGTCATTTTTGGATTTAGCAGTGCAAAATGGTCCTAATTCAGTTGAAAAAACCTGGACAACTTGCAAAAAACATTTTTTTGTAACCCAGTGTTATTACCAACGCAGCATTAGCCCGGTAAAAAACAGCCAGGGTGCATTTTGTTGGGGAGGGTCAACCCCCCCACCCCCTCTGGTTTTTACATCCCTACTTCTGCTCAGTGAATGTCATCCTTGAGGGGAACAACCAACAAATGTAAATAACAGGCAAGTTGTGACAGTTTTCTTACACCTATATCCTAAATTACTGGCACTAACATTCACCTGAACCGAACTGTCGGCAGTCTCAGAATTCACGGGGGGCAAGGACGTGACAAATTCATGGGGCCCAGCATTTATGGGGGGGCCCATAGAGCAGTGGAGGGGGTCCAGTGGATACAGGTTAGAAATTGTGAAAATTTTGTGTAAGATCTGTGGTATAGTAGAGGAATAGAACCCAGGAGTTGGATGTTGAAAGTATGTAAAGTTTCACTTTCGTTTCACACCAGCGTTAGTTATATTAGTTATGCAAACATCCTATCCCCACCCATCACCCCGCACTGACGAAAAAAAACACCCCTTCCCACCCCCCTGCATTAATAACATAGCAGTTCGTCCAATTCGTTTTATCCTCTACCTTGGCTGGATATTTAAAATTACAACATAAAGCCGGAAACCAATGAATACTCTCAAAAAATCATAAAGGCATATTGTTATCTTACCTGTCTAGTTAAAATAGGGCCAACATGGCATTACTTTGCAGCCCTTTCTGTTCCTTTTTCTTTGCAGTATCCGTCTCAAATACAGTTTTTCATTTTTAACCCGTTGTTGGCACCTTTTCTGCCATAACGTTCCAAATGTACAAGTGTCTACCGTTATTTAATTTAGTATGCTAGCTAATGTAGCTAGCAAAGCTCTGTCTCTGGCTTCGTTTCCCGTACCAGTTCTCCAAGCCTCTGAGAACACACGATTCATGCATGAAAAAGGGGTACGAGCAAAGGGGGGGAGGGTCAAATGGCAGTTGAGTTTGATAGACATATCACCATTCAATCATTTTGATGGGCCGGTTAAAATGATTGGATGGTGTTTTATCAGTCCTGTCCGTTCCACAGGTGACTACATTATTTTATTTTTGTGTTAGAGCATTTAATTAGTTGGTTGCAATCAGGGTGTGAAGGGGATTTTAAGAAATATAGTAAAAAATGCTCCAGGAAAACATTTCCTACCTCCTACCTTTAAGTCCATCTGTGTGATTTAAATCATGTCAAAACTATATTATTTTTCCATAAACTTTTTGAATACTGGTACCACTATTGTATTGGCTGATGAGCTCCAGTCACATAAACAGACTAAATTACCGTCTGCACAGCATAACCATCCCCACCAGTTAAAATTCACTAAATAACTTACTGAAGCTTGTGCCCCTACTAATAAAATAAATAAATTAATAATAATAATAATAAGAAGAAGAAGAATTAAAAAAAAAAAAATCAAATAGAAAACAGTTTCTGATCTAAAACGTCATTAGCTCATAATGCGTTCTGTATTAACATAGTTCATTTTATCAGTCCCTGGGTAAATGTAAATGACATGACAAACACAGCGCTGCATCTAAACACTTTGCCTTCATGCTCATTGAATCACTTTTAATTATGCATGGGATGTTCCTCGAAGTGAAAGACATACTGAATGAGTGAAGAAATGAAAAAAACAAAAAGAAAAACAGAGGCTCTGACTGTCCCTCTGGTTTATCTGGGCCTCCTTCACACCACACGGTGCCAGACAGTCTCTCAGCACATCATCACACCTTCCTTTTCTTTTTCTAATCTGCTCTTTATGAGACCCCACTCCTCTACTGAGCCCCCCCAGCTGCATGTACGTACTATTACTTATATACTGGCTCTCCAACAAGCAGCAAATGCCTCAATTTATAATCCACTATTTGTTCCAACCCTTCGCTATTTCATTGTTTTCCACATTTTCTCTCTTCTCTTTCTTCTTCCTCTTCTTCTTCTTCTTCTTCTTCTTCTTCTTCTTCTTCCTCTCTCTTTAGTGGCCTATCCATAGGGAACTGGTCTGTTCAGCTCTGGCTTCCTGTTCTTATCATTTTCAACACAATAAATTATGTGTTTTGTCTCGTCTCAGTACTGAACTGGACTGGGAACCAAAACATTCAGCATCAGGAGTTAGACTTGTAACTTTAAACATGTAAACTTTAAAACAGGACGTGGGTTTTGAATAGATTTTTACTAGTTTCAAAGCAACAGAAGGAGCCGTAATGATGCTTATTAATATGCTATAGCAGCTGCTTCCACAGACAGACAGACAGACACTTTTATGATGTTTTTATTGTTGTTATTATTCCTATATAGATATATTTTTTTAATGTTATCTTTTACCTTTATGGTTTTTGTGATTGTTTCAACTGGTTCCATAATTAAAGACAAGTTATTTGTGTCATCTATCTATCTATCTATCTATCTATCTATCTATCTATCTATCTATCTATCTATCTATCTATCTATCTATCTATCTATCTATCTATCTATCTATCTATCTATCTATCTATCTATCTATCTATCTATCCTTTTACTTTTATATTTTTTGTGGTTGTTGTTTCAACTGGTTCCATAATAAAAAAAAAAAAACAAGTGATTTGTCGTTTTCAGACATGTCTTTTTCACATTTTGCTATCAAAGGAAATTATCAATGATTAATTGGTTACATCAATAATCAATAGCTGCAGCTCTAGTTGTGATGAATGAGGGAAGGACATGTAGAAACTGATCAGACACAAGACTCAAAATTGGAAAAGTGTCCATGTTCTAGTGCAGTGTTTTTCAACCTTAGGGTCACAATCCCACATGGGGTCATCTGGAATTCAAATGGGGTCACCTGAAATTTCTAGTAATTGATAAAATTAAAAAAAAAAAAAAAAAAAAATGTTAATAAAAAATATTTTTAATGATTTGCTATATATTTTCATTAGAATTAAAACATCACACACTTTTCCTGATAAAAGTCAAGTTCAAATAAAAGGCAGGATGTAATATCTGAGAGGGCATATCTGGATTGACCTGATCATGTGTTACTTATGCTTCAACCTGCCCGGACATGCAGTCAGAAACAGAGAAACGAACAGAGAATAGAAAGATTTCTTTAGAAATATGTCTCCGTTTTGAATGTCTGAGGTCGCCAGAAATTTGTGATGTTAAAAAGGGGTTACGAGCCAAAAAAGGTTGGGAACCACTGTTCTAGAAAGTAAAACGCCAGAATTGAACAGTGTTGGTGTGTGAACAGATGCACAAATGTGGACATAAAATGGGTGTAAATGAGTCCAAATTACATAGTATATAAATGACTGAATATTCACCTATTTTTCGCACAAAATCTGTCCCTTTTATGCAAAGCATTGCTGCAAAAACGGTCTAATTCACAAAAGACCAACGCAAATCACACCCTGCAGTTTCCCTAGTGTATGTATCATCTGCTGAACACTGGTGTTAAATGAACACAAATTCACCTCTGACTCACCGTCTGTCTGTATATGTGTGGACTGACAAATGTTCCAGTGTGTGAGACTTGAATGATATTCAATTAATGTTTAATCGTATCAAATATGAACTCTACTCTGTGGGGGGGTTTAACTCAATAAATTAAAGTCCATATATGACTTCTATCAGTGCTCAATAGTAAATAATAAGAAGAAGAATAAGAAGAAGAAGAATAACTTTATTTGTATAGCACCTTTAAAAACAAAGTTTACAAAGTGCTTTGACAGAGGGCACAACAGCAGGATACACGAAGCGAGTAAAAACACTAAAACAGAAGCAACACAATTAGAGAGATGTATGAACAAATTAATAATCAAACAGGATCAAATTTGAAAATTAAAATTAAAAGTTAAAAAGGGACAGACATCTCATAAAAGCAAGTCTATAAAAATGTATTTTAAGAAGTGATTTAAAAGATGTCACTGATTCCGCAAGCCTTATCTCCTCGGGCAGGCCGTTCCAAAGTCGAGGGGCCCTGATGGAAAATGCCCGGTCAAACTTAGATTTAAGCTTCGACTTTGGAACAGCCAGTAGCCCTCTGCCCAAAGATATTGATATCTGTAACATTTCCATGTTATAAGCCATCAACATATGGACCATTATAAGTAAAGGCACATTTTTCATATATCAAAAATTTGTCATATATATTCCTTCGTAAACTAGGACTGCTGTCATCGTTGAATATTTTAATTGTCACAATGATAAGGGTGAAAGTGTATCAATTTCATGGATATTTAATACATTTGGCCAATATATTAATAAATTAATGTTTAAAAAAACAATCTTAATTAAATCTCATTTTAATGAATGTGGTTTTATATGCTCTGCATGTACTTAAAAGCTATGTGTTTGCATTTTCTAAGTCAGTTTGGCCTTCCTCAGTTGTGTGTATGCATGGTCTGAGGCAGTTCTAAATTTGTTTGCAGCGTAAGAACAAATTTGAGTAAGAAAATATTGATAAATCCCGGATTTGTGCATCAAACGATCGTATGCAGAGTTTAAGCGCAGATTTGTGTGTATGTACTGTGTGTGAATGAGGCCCATTGTCCAAAGGAAACTACATCTAAAATTTTAAATGAATCTGACCAGTAGTTTCGTCAGAGAAGACGTTTGAAGAAATTGCTAACAAAAACGACAACGGTCACAGCGCCTTCATAATAGCTCATCACCTATTGGCCGGTGCGATAAAAAGAAACACAACACAAGAGCAAACACTAACCACCATGCATATAAATAAGAAGTATAAAAAAGATCTGGGTAAAGAACCTGGATAATTACTGTAATGTGCCAAAAATAAAACTGTAAGGTGCAAAACAAGCTGTAATATTCTGAATTAGAAGGTGCAAAATGACATTTAAGTGCAGAACTGTTATATTTGGTATAAATACCAACAGGGAGCCCACGGCCTCCTTAAAAGATGATGATCAGGATCATTTCTGCTGCACAACTATCCATGTTTATTTGTTCCTATAATGTATCTTAAGTGTTAATACAGTGTGAGTCTATGCAGTTACCAGGACAGAAGACTTCAATCAGATGTGTCCACACTAACGGCAATAGAATCTGATGGTGTGTCGCTCAAAATTACAAGCAATCATGTGAAAATTATGATGTAACGTTGACGTTGACCTTTGGCCACCAGAGCCTAAGTTCATCCTGAAAACCATGAGAAGCACTGCACTGCATTTGAAGGCTTTCTGTCAAGACGTTCATTCATTCATTCATTCATTCACTCACTCACTCAAATTTATTCATTCATTCAACCATGCATTCATTCATTCACTCATACATTTATCCATTCCTTCAGTCATTCATTCATTCACCCATAATTTTATTCATTCATTCAGCCATTCATTCATTCACCCATGCATTTATTCATTCATTCAGTCATGCATTCATTCACTCATACATTTATTCATTCAGTCATGCATTCATTCACTCATACATTTATCCATTCCTTCAGTCATTCATTCACCCATAATTTTATTCATTCATTCAGCCATTCATTCATTCACCCATACATTGATTCATTCATTCAGTCATGTATTCATTCACTCATACATTTATCCATTCCTTCAGTCATTCATTCACCCATAATTTTATTCATTCATTCAGTCATGCATTCATTCACTCATACATTTATCCATTCCTTCAGTCATTCATTCACCCATAATTTTTTTCATTCATTCAGCCATTCATTCATTCACCCATACATTTATTCATTCATTCAGTCATGCATTCATTCACTCATACATTTATTCATTCGTTCAGTCATTCATTCACTCATACAGTTATTCATTCAGTCAGTCATTCACCCATACATTCATTCATTCATTCAGTCATTCACCCTTACATTTATTCATTCATTCATTCACTCATTCATTCATTCACTCATACATTTATTCATTCATTCAGTCATGCATTCATTCACTCATACATTTATTCATTCATTCAGTCATGCATTCATTCACTCATACATCTATTCATTCATTCATTCATTCATTTATTTACTCATACATTTATTCATTCAGTCAGTCATTCATTCACTCATTCATTAAGTCATGCATTCATTCACTCATACATGTATTCATTCAGTCACCCATTCATTCACTTATTAATTCATTCATTTTCTATTTATTTAATTATTCATTCTTTCATTCATTCATACATTTATCCAGTCATTCAATCATTCACTCATATATTTATTCAGTCATTCACTCATTCCTTCATTCACTTCTTTTCTGGATGCCTTTCCCAGACACCAAAAATCAAGACTGTGGACGTGTCACCACATCTGCTCTGACAGTAATTATATGATAAATCGTTATTGCATCTACAAATGATGATGATAATGATGATGATGATGATTATTATTATTATTATTATTATTATTATTATTATTATTATTATTATTATTATTATTATATAGAAGTTTAAGGTGAACACATTGTTTGTGTTTTAGTATTATTATTTGTATTCAACCACCTCTTGCCAGCGCAAAAACTTTTAATCGAAAAATGAGACTTTAGGCAAAATTGTCGTTTTTCCATTAGGTAAATTTTTATGCGCAAGTTATATTTGTGCAATTTGAGGGTCAATGGAAAAGCGACTACTGATACACTTTTTTTTTTTTCCCCAAAATGAGCATTTTTCTTTCTATTTGAATTCACAGTGTGCATTGTTTTGTGTTATGAATATACAGCTGTATATTGAAAAACATTAACCATGTGTATAATATACGTCTGTAGGTGTGTAAGTCTGTCCATCAACGTGATGATTATATAAAGGTTTACATTATCTGCAGCTTAAAGTCCAACGGAAAAAGTAGTTTTTTTATTGTTTGTAGCAGTCTGTAGTACTTTTTTGTGTTCTAGGGTGCACAGAGGTTATTTTATTTTTGTCATAAGTACTAGTCATGAACAGCTATAGATTCTTCAGTTTGCAAATAAATATAATTAAAAACACATCATGTTGCGTTAAAGTTTTCCTGAAATGAAAATCTCCTGAGTCTGGGCTCTGCATTGTTCATTAGCTGCTGTTGTTTTTTCCTCCTGTGTTGTTCAGACTGGCAGGAGGTTTGTATGGTATGGTTAAAGTGTGCTGCAGCCATGTGTTTATTATCTGGCATAAAATATTTATCTGACGGAGACTGCTTCATATAATCGCACTGTGAGCTAAATACAGCACTCTGCAAGGTAGGTGGTCTCATTATTTACACTGAGACGCTGTTAGAGACTGTTCTGGGTAATTTGGACCACACTGATGCCATCATGGTAATTTATAAAAATAGGACCAATGTTCCTGTATCTCACTGGCATGTTCTATCAAGAATGAATAACTAATTGAATTTGTGCGGTTTTCAGATTCTGTCTCTATGTTCTAGTCCTGTGGTTTGGATGCAGATCAGTCTCTCAATAGAAGTGGGAGGTACTTTCACTGGAGAACTCAACTAATGAAAGTCTATGTATGACTTCCTATCAGTGATCAGTGGGAACTATACTGATATCTGTAACCAGCAGCCATCAAAATATGAACCATTTTAAATAAAGGTAAATTTTTTATGTTTCAAAAAATATGTCAAAAATTCCAAAATCAAAACTTCTCAAAACCATGAACAAACTTTGTCAATCTTGTCCTGAGGAAGCTACGTAAAAAAATGTGAAATGATTTGGACAAGTGGTTTTGGAGAAAAAGATTGTTGAAATGTAGACATTGGTGACCTTGAGGTGACCCTTCAAGGTCAAAGGTCATGGACCCAAATGAAAGTCCATATATGACTTACTATCAGTGCTCAATAGTAACTTTAACTTCCTAAGACCCAGGAAATGTCAACAAAGTACAAACTTTTTTTGTTTTTTAATAAATAAGTGCCTATATTAGAAACATCATAATGCAACAGTTTTTTCAGATCCAGTTTTTACAGTTTTTATGGAATGTCCTTTGTGGTGGACAATTTTCTTTTTTTTTTGTATAAAGTTGTGAAACTTTTGTCCACAAATGTGGACAGTGGGTCTTAGGAGGACATTGATATTTTAAATCTTTTCCATATTATAAATCATCAAAATATGGCCCATTACAAATAAAGGTAACTTTCACAAATTCATAAAAAAAATGAAAAATGTAAATTTCTCCAACCTCTGAATACACTTTGTTGACATTGTCCCAAGAAAGCTACATATAAAATTTGAGATGAATCCAACCAGTAGTTTTAGGGAAGGAGATTGTAGAGATCTAGACACTGGTGACCTTGAGAATGACTCATCAAGGTCACTCAAAGTCAAAGGTCATGGACCCAAATGAAAGTCCATATATGACTTCCTATCAGTGCTCAATAGTAACTATATTGACATCTCTAACCATTTCCATGTAATAAGCTATCAACCTATGGACTATTATAAGTAAAGATACATTTATAATAATTCAAAAAGTCAGCAAAAATTACAAAATCAAAATTTCTCAAAACTTTGTAGACATTTTCCCAAGGAAGCTACATCTAAAATTTTAAATGAATCTGACCAGTAGTTTCGTCAGAGAAGATGCTTGAAGAAATTGCTAACAAAGATGATGACCAAGACGATGATGAAGACGACAGATGCTGGACTCAGCGCCTTCCCAGTAGCTCATCTCCTCTTGGCCGGTGAGCTAAAACTCTCCTCAAACTGCTGCATTACTCCTGTCTTTTCCAGTTATCTACTTCCATAGTGTCTCGCCCCATTCTCCAAACCCATCTCTCCTTCTCTTCCATTCACTCCTCCTCTTCCCCTGTCACTTCCATTGAAGACACTCTTTCATTGTGAACCTCTCTCCCCTGTGTTCCAGACTCCTGTCGTGTAACAGTCAGTGATTTGCATAATTCCCCTTCATGTAACAGATGGTGCTGCTACGTCAGGGGCTGCGCTCGGCGTAATGACAGACATGCTACTGCCATAGAATTACAGCACCCAGACAAGAGCTGTGGGCAAACTTGGAAAATATAACAAGACATATACCTGCACTGCTAGGGATGTCACCTTTCACAAACTTTACATAAACAACAGTAGAGTCGGGCAAATTGGCGTCGTAGGAATAGAAATTACAGTATTTTTCTGTGCTGACATTGAAATGTAGGAGGTGTGAAAGGCGCTTCTGCAGGTTGTGAAAACAGAAGTTCAGGCCTGTGCCCTCTGCTTTTATTAAACTGACATGTCACCATTATTGAGGCCCAACACTTAGCTCCATATTTAGCAAGAAAATCTGCAAATCACTGTTCCCCGCTTAGCGAGTGATTTACTGTCAGCTGTCATCCAAATGAAGTCAGCCACAACTCAGCTGCCCCTCGCCAATTACAATACCAGAGGTGCTGTTTAACTGTGGCTGCTCGCACCAAATGCCATCCCCTAATGAGAATATATGATTTCATTTGGAGGGAAATCTGTATTTAAAAATGTATGCATGTGTATGTGTGAGGACAGTTATTGGTGTGTGTGTGTGTGTGTGTGTGCGTGTGCGTGTGTGTGTGGGATGTAAGCTAAAATGGTAGCAGTGTTCCACAGCAGTGTTCTGCAAAGCACACTTAAAGTTCCACCTTTAATTTTAGTTCAGTTTTAGTAACTGGATCCTGCAGTTGAACCCAAACGTTCATCTATTCATTCAGGAGGTACACATCCAGTTTTCAGTTTTAATAAGAATAGTGGATTAGATTTCTATAGCACTTTTCAAGGCACGCAAAGCAGTTAACATTATTATTATCAACATTATTATTATTATTATTATTATTATTATTATTATTATTATTATTATTATTATTATTATTATTATTATTAGGGATGCACCGATATCACTTTTTCCAGACCAAGTACGAGTACAAGTACTTACATTTGAGTACTTGCTGATACTGAGTACCGATACGAGTACTTAGTAATCCCATTCCAGTTCTTAGTTCCTTTTGTAAATGTGCTTTACTGTCGTTGTCATTAGTCTGACTGGAACAAAGTGCTGCTACTGACATTTAATGTGTTGGAATGAGTGTTTCTCAGTTAATCCACCAGGTAATTAACCATACTGGACAAATATCACAAAGAAGAGTAAAGTTTTTTGAGAGGAAGAAGAAGAAAGTCAGTAATAACAAACATACAGACGACAGAGGTAACACTAATGTGATACTAATATTGCAGCGTTTTCACTGGTAAGGTTTAAAAGTGAAGCTTCAGCAGGAAGAGAAAAGAGAAATGAGGGATAAGTTTCGTTTTCACTTCCGCTGGCGGCGGTCCACACTGCTCCGTACTCCCGCTGGTATTCTCATTCTGGGTACGCATCCGCCAGCACCTGGAAAACAGATGGAATGTATGCAGAGGACGGACAGAACGCTGCGTCTGTATCTGTCTGTGTCTTTAACGTTACTTGCAGTCAGCGTTACTTTTATCACCGTCATTTATTTTGAAAAATCTCCACACTCCTCACATTCCCCACACATTATTCCACCTGCTGCACTGAACTGTGAATGTCACACGGCCGTAAGTGGTATCGGTGCATTTGTATGGGATTACTTTTACGAGTACGAGTACGAGTACACACACTGAGTATCAGAGCCAATGCCAATACTCGTATCGGTATCAGTGCATCCCTAATTATTATTATTATTATTATTATTATTATTATTATTATTATTATTATTATTATTATTATTATTATCAATAAATGTACATAATTTTAACCCGTAAAGACCCAGTGTTACTTTTGTGGCTTTTCACAAATGAATTTTTCTCTATTTTAACATTTCTTAGGTGATTTATTACCATTTTTTTTAGGGCTGTCAAAATTAACGCATTAACGCAGAATAATCCATCATTGTGATTATACATTCATTCATTTTCTGAACCTGCTTTATCCTCACTAGGGTCGCTGGAGCCTATCCCAGCTACTTATGGGTGAAGGCGGGGTACACCCTGGACATGTCACCAGTTCATCGCAGGGCTCATCATGATTAATCTATTTAAAAAATTTTAACACAATTAACCCATCTGCAGCACAGGATGATGCGGACTGCAGAATGATGAACGTCTCTGCCAATGCATTTCGGGCAGTTTGTCCAAGTAGAGTTACCATGGTGTCGGGTAGTGACAGGCAGCAGAACCAACCCATAAAGACTGTAGACACTAAACAGCAGGTTGACCCTCTGGATGGAAATATGAGGACAAAAAAACCAAGATGGGACAGTTGTTTCACGTTGTTTTGTTGAAACTGTTGGAAGTGTTTAATAAACATATTAAGTGCAAATACATTCCCTTCTTTCTTGAGTCTGTTTGCTCATGCAAATATTTATATCTTATATGTAATTGTGATTAATCGAAATTAATCCACAGCAACCCTGTGATTAATCTGATTAAAAATTTTAATTGTTTGACAGCACTACTTTCATTATAATATTATCTACTGTATTTTATGTTTCTTTTTTTTTTTTTTTTTTTAATTAAAATCATGCATCATGCAGATTTTCATAAAATCTCAGATTAAATTCAATGGTTATTATACACTGCCCAGCCAAAAAAAAGTCATATGCAATATTTGACTGCACCACCTTTGATTTTGAACACAGGAGGCATTCACTGTGACATCTGTTTTGCCATATAATGCTTATGTAGTGTCACAATAAGGTTCATAATTAGGGATGGGAATCGAGAACCAGTTCTTTCTGAGAACCGGATCCCAGTAGCTCGAGTCCTTGGAATCATTTGCCTGCCTGCTTAACGATTCTGCTTATCGATTCTGCCTTTGCTGTGCATGCGTGATGATGTCACGCATACACTGCATTGTTTTGGTCAGAACGTAGCCAACATGATGTTGAGGCAGAAACGGTCTAAAAAGACGACACTAGGTCCACTAGAACACTGTCAAAGCTTCTATGTCTTCAAAAGGGTGGAATCCCTCCAATCTGCTCAAACATTTGTCCACAGCATGTGACTCATTTACAGGAATGTCACGTATTTGATACACTACTTAGTGACGCTTGTGAATGTAGCAGCAGAGTGAACACCGGGCCCAGGTCCGTTTCCAGTGCGGGCAACAAACATCGTACCCCCTCAAATACAAGTTTCTGAAGGTAGGGGAAAGGAAATGAGGTGCGCAACAACAGGAGACAGGCCAAGGTGAGCCGAACTGGTTCCACATGGTGGACATGCGGCAATTGAGGAATTAATAAAGAGCATTTTAAGTTTCACTTTCACTGCACGCCCCCCCCCACGAACCGGGCCCGGTGTCATCCGTTATTATTATTATTATTATTATTATTATTATTATTATTATTAATTGTTCATACTGTATATGTTATATTTTCTGTGCAGAGATGGAAATATAAAAGACAGTTAATGCAAACACACCCGTTTGTTCTCTTTTATTCCCTCACCCAATGAGAATCGATAAGGAATCAGATTGATAAGCAAAATTGATAATGAAATCGGTATTGTTCAATTCTTATCAATTCCCATCCCTATTCATAATATTTTTTCATCCATAGTTGCATTAATTTTTGATTATTGCATCACATCCCTAATTAGAGTCTGGTCTTTATGGAGGTTAATCCATGTGTGTAAATGATGTCTCATTCTCCCACTCTTCTGTCACAAACCTGATGATACTGATCAGTCCTGGCATTTTCCAATCTGTTTGACATTAAAGTCATGAGAGGACACTTACTGCAGTTAGAGTTAAATAAACAGCCTGGATAAAAAAAAAAAAAAAAAAAAAAAAGTAACTGCCTGGATTTAATTTAGCAAATAGTTCAGATCCTTCCATGTGTCAGTAGTGCAGTGGTTAATAATGTTTCAGCTGGAACAGGTTATTTAACTCTAACTGATGCAGTAAGTGTCCTCTCATGTCTTTAATGTCAAACAGATTGGACAATGCCAGGACTGATCAGGATCATCAGGTTTGTGACAGATTAGTTCAGGGTGAATGAGACATCATTTACACACACAGATTAACCTCCATAAAGTCCACACTCTAATTTGGGATGTGATGAAGACTTGATGCAGCGTTCCGGTTCTACATCATCAAAAATCAAAAATTAATACAACTATGGATGGAAAAAAAATATTATGAACCTTATTGTGACACTACATAAGCATTATGTGGCAAAATAGATGTCGCAGTGAATTAATTAAAACCAAAGGTGGTGTCGTCAAACATTGCATGGGTAATGTTTTTTTTTTTAGCCGGGCAGTGTAGAAAACCAATGAAAACTGAAGAAAAAAGTGACTTTTTCAGCAAAATCTATCATTAACTGAACATAAACCCAGTGTCTCCATCCACTGTCATTGATCCAACTCCATGGGTTTTACTGGTGAATCAATGTTGTAGAAGATGACGGTGTTTCCACGGTAACTACAGAGCCTCTGAACGTCCAAATGGGTCATATCCGATAACCATGAAAAGACGACAAACTGCATTTTACACCATTTATTTACATGGATTGATAGGATTAATGGATCAACAGGTATTAAACAGTTAAATCAGTAGATGGTTTTAGTCAAAGGCAGTTCTTTTTGGATCTTTATGGGTTAAGATCCAAATATTCGCTTTTGTGCAACACGGTGCTGACACACAGTATGTGTTTGAGTCAAACTGTTACTACTTTCTTTCTGCAGATGGGCTCTAATTTGGATAATGAGAAGAGTATTCTGTCAATCACAACCTGTCTGTGTTAAGAGTCAGCCCAGTAAATGTTTCCACTCATTGTGCCAAGGTTCATCGTGCAGAAAGCATTGGCTCATTAGCATGAATTCTGGTAGATTAGTTTATTTCTGTCTATTTAGAATTATTCTTACACTGACACTTTAAAATGTGGTTTAATGTGTTTTGCTGCGGCTGTAAAGTGATGTTGGACTTTGTGTGTTTGGCTGCAGAAGTCGCATGTTATATATCAACAACTTATGGACATTAGTAGAACTGTTTTGTCATGTTTCATGTTTCTGATCATCTTTGTCTCACTCAGATTATCATCCCATATTTTGTGGTATCTTTATATTAACCTTTAAAGACCCAAACAGCTGCAGCTAAAACCATCTACTGATCTAAACTGTCTAATGACTTCTGATCCACTAATCCTATCAGTACATGTAAATAATTGGTGTAAAATGCAGTTTTTCATCTTTTCATGGTCATCAGATATGACCCATTTGGACATTCAGAGGTACCGTGGTTACCGTGGAAACACCATCATCTTCTACAACATTGATACCCCAGTAAAACCCATGGAGTTGGATCAATGACAGTGGATGGGCACACTGGGTTTATGTTCAGTTAATGATAGCTTTTGTTGAAAAAGTCACTTTATCTTCAGTTTCTTCTGTTTTGATATAATAACTCTGAATTTACTCTCACTTTTTATGAACATCTAAATTAAATATAGGACGTTCAGAAGCTCTGTAGTTACCGTGGAAACACTGGCATCTTCTACAATAGTAGTCCCTTTCCACTGGACATCTGTGCAAAACTTTACCGATACTTACTAAATGTCGAAAAAAACAGAAGTGCGTAATGTCGTTTTTCTATTAAATCACAAATGTGATGATTTGTTTATTTATTATCGCAAGATAACACGAGAAGTCATTTCATAAACATGGTGACGAACATAAATATGTTGATTTCCAGATATATTCACTATTATTATGTATTACCCCTCTGTTTCGTACTAAATTAAAAAATGATTGGGTTTCCTGGTGTGTCCACACATACCGTGACATGTTTCTTCTTCTTCTTCTTCTTCTTCGCTTGTTGTAACATACGTACATCAACATCCGTTTTTTTAATTCACCTGACTCTAGTTGCAAAAAAAGGTCTTTCCATTGCAGCTTTATGTGATATACCATTTGTACTACGCCTGAAAAACCACCTCTTACCAGCACAAAAACTTTTAATTGAAAAATGAGACTTTTGGCAAAATTGTCATTTTTCCATGACATAAATTTTTATGCGCAAGTTATATTTGTGCAATTTGAGGGTCAATGGGAAAGCGACTACTGATACACTTTTTTTTCACAAAATGAGCATTTTTCTTTCTGTTTGAATTCACAATGTGCATGTTTCTTTTCAACTCTTCTTCACTTGTTGTAACGTCCGTCAACATCCATTTTTTTGTTCACATGATTCTAGCTGTAGAAAAAGGTCTTTCCATTGCAGTTTTGTGCGATATATCAATTTCGCTTCGCCTGAAAAATCACCTCTTGCCAGCGCAAAAACTTTTCATCAAAAAACAAGAGTTTTGGCGAAATTGTCATTTTGCCACTAGGCAAATTTTTATGCGCAAGTTATATTCACGCAATTTGAGGGTCACTGGAAAAGCGACCACTGACTCACCAGTAAAACCCATGTGGTTTGATGAATGTAAACGCTGTAAATGCTTGTTTTTATGTTCAGTTATTGGTATAGTTTGTTGAAAAAGGTCACTTTTTCATTAGTTTTTTTCTGATTTGATATAATAACCTTTGAAATTACTCTGAGCTTTAATGAACAGCTACACGATCCCTTCCGCCCTGGTCTTCGGTGGTAACACAGGAGGCTCATGCTGACATAAACGGGCATTTGTTCAAAAAAAGGTTGAGAAACACTGGATTATGGAGAGAAAAATTCCTTTGGGAGTTGCCATAAAGTACCACTGGGTCTTAATGGGTTAAGGTGCCAAATCAATGAAGCTTTGAAGGCTCGCTAAAAAAAAATAAAATAAAAAAAATAATATTGATGGTTGTAGACCTGAAGACGTGGCTTATTTTGGATACTCCCTAGTGTAGTGGCCTACATGATGACCTTTTAACAATGTGACTGCTTCTAAGACCTACATCTACGAAAGGAAGTCTTTAAAAAACAGAACATATCCAAAGTTGGCCTCTTTTCCAGAGCTACATTCTTTTCCTCCTCCACTGCAGCTGAAGAAAAAAATAAGAATTACTGCAAGTCAGTCAGCTGCAAGTATGGTTTCTGAACTCTGATTTACACAGATACTTTTAAGTTTAAAAATGCTTTAAAGATTAAAGTGTAAAAATGTTGGATTCATTTTATTATTTATTACATCTGAGTAATTAATGAGATCACTGCAGCTGTAGGGTACCACATATATTATAATATAACAAGCTACTTATTATTATCATTATCATTATTATTATTATTATTTACTACTTTGCCACTTGTCTCTACTAGTACTTTTATTCTTTGATTATTAAACTATATATTTATATACACACATATTGTGCACACTATAATATTATATTATTACTACTACTACTACTACTACTATCATTATTATTATTATTATTATTATTATTATTATTATTATTATTATTATTATTTATTGCCACTTGTTTAGTACTTTCCAATGTGCAACTGCATTTTTTTTCAATACTGTTTTACATAGTTTTATTATAGTTCTGTTATTTTATTGCTTTTTTATTGATCGGTGTTGTGCTGTGATGATGGGACTTTTGGCTCTTTGAAGGGAGCCGTTCAATCAGGAGTCGTTCACTGAAAAGAGCCGTTCAAAAGACTGGCTCTTTTATGTTTTTTGCATTATTTTGAAACACCAATGTTTTAATGACTAAATAGGCTACATGGGATGATTGACATTACATTTTAAAGGTGTTTAATTGGCGCGGCAGTAAATATTATCTTACCGTAAAAAAGAATAGTTAGTTAAAATGTGTGGGCTAAATACATGACATGAGAGGTGACATTAGGCAAATGCTGGAATTTGACCAAAAACATCACGGTACATTATGTGGACTAGTCTGTAGCCTAAAAATGAAGGAGAAAATAAAACATTTTCTTATGAAATAATATTTTTCTTTGGCTCATCACTCACAGGTGGTCACTCACTCACTCTTAAACTTTTCTCCGGTTTCGACCAGTCTTCCAGCTCCGCCTCCTCGAGTATACTCACCTCATGTTTCAGACTGTTGTTTTTTTGCCAACCTTTTGCCATGAGACATGTACAGTGCACTCTTTTTTTTCTGCTCAAACATTCTCCTCCTGCCCAATGCCTCCCCAGTGACGCTAAATTGACAGGCAATCGGACACTCCCTCCGTAAGAAAAAAAAAAAAAAAAAAAAAAAATTAATGGCTCTTTACAAAGACTCGGTTCCCATCGTTCATTTCATTTCAAAGAGCCGTTCAAAAGATTCAATTCGTTCGTTAACGTCACATCATTATTGTGCTGCTTTTGGAACCTCAATTTCCTGAGGGCTCTCCCTAAAGGATCAATAAAGTTAAATAATCTAATCAAATCTAAAAATGACAACAAAAATTTGCATCATCTTCTTAAGCCTTCAGAAACAAAGGAAAACTGGAGGGAAATCTTATTATTAGCAGTTAAAAACACGCCAATATTTCATTGGTGGTGAAAAACGTGTGATTCCGAGTCGGCCTTAAAAAAAGCTGACATGTCATCCTCTACAGCATTGCTTCACCAGTAAAACCCATGGAGTTGGATCAATGACAGTGGATGGAAACACTGGGTTTATGTTCGGTTAATGATAAATTTTGCTGAAAAAGTCACTTTATCTGCAGTTTCCTCTGTTTTGATATAATAACTTTGAATTTTCATGAACATCTAAATTAAACATAGGAAATTAACCCATAGAGACCCAGTGCTACTTTTGTGTCAGTTCCCAAATGACTTTTTCTCTGTATTGAACCATTTTTCAATGATTTATCACCATTTATGATAATATTATCATCTGTATTTTGCATTTTTTAAAAATGTAAATCATGTATTTTCTTATATTTAATTCACTGATCATATACATATTCATGAAAACTCAGAGTAAATTCAATATAATTATATCAGAAACCGAAAAAAATGAAGAACAACTGACTTGTTCATCAAAATCTATCATTAACTGAACATAATCCAAGTGTTTCCATCCACTGTCATTGATCCAACTCCATGGGTTTTACTGGTGAATCAATGTCAAAGAAGATGACAGTGTTTCCACGGTAACTACGGAGCCTCTGAACGTCCAAATGGGTCATATCTGATGACCATGAACAGATGACAAACTGCATTTTACACCAATTACTTACATGTATTGATAGGATTAGTGGATCAGCAGGTAGATTGTTTTAGTCGCCAATGGCTGTTTGGGTGTTTATGGGTTAAATATTGGAAAATACATGATTTACATTGAAAAATGCAAAATGCAGAGGATAAGATTGTAATAAATGGAGGTAAATCACTTATAAAAGGTTAAACAGAGAGAACATTTCATTTGGGAACTTCCACAAAAGTAGCACTGGGTCTTTATGGATTAAAGATAGAGTTAAAACATGTTGCTGCTTTCTTCCAAGACGTGGAAACACTGAGTACGGTTACATGATGTTTTTTAAATCCAATTTATTTTTCCAGAAGAAATTAATTCGGAACTAAAGTATTTTCTCTTCTGTTTACATGGAAATGTTAAACCCAAATAAAGGTTTACATGAGGTATTAATGAGGTAGATAAGTCAGCTAAAGGGTTTCTGCTGCAGTGCTCATGTTGCCTTGTTCTGGCAGCCCTTCTGTTAGCTTAGCTTAGCATAGTCACTGCATTTCCATGGTCACATATAGCCAGTTTTTTTTAAAGGTGATTTGTTGTCTTTTGTAAGCAATTTTCTGAAATCCAAGTCTCCCTAATTATCTCTTTAGATCTGCGACTTACCGCACTCATGCAATCTTGGGACTGTTGTGTTGATGGAAGTTGGAAAATGTTTTTGTTGGAAGGAATGCATGCACTAAATTAGCCTTGCTTTACCATTTTAGCTTTGCATTAGTTTTTATTTCCCAAGATTTTATTACTGCAGTAAGTCACATCGCCATGATTTGAGCCTCAATTTGTGATCATATCGACCCGACCAGACTAAAGTAATGATTAGGGAGAACTGAATTTCACTCATAAAATACTACAAATCATCTATAAAAGCCTGGCTACGTCTGACCATGGGAATGAAATGATTATGCTAAGCTAGGCTAAGCTAAGCTAACGGAAGGGCTGCGAGAACAAGGCAATCGGTGCACTGCAGTGCAAACTGTTCAGCCCACTTATTGAACTCATTAGTGCATGACAAATGAATGAATAAAAAACTAGGGATGTCCGATATTGGCTTTTTTGCCAAAAACCGATATACCGATATTGTCCAACGCTTAATTTCCGATTCCGATATCTACCGATACCGCTGCCGATATATGGGATATTAAACTAATTTTAGGTAACATCACATATCTCCCTGTCATGGAATTAACACATCATGCCTAATTTTATTGTGATGCCCCATTGGATGCATTCTCAAATGCAACAAGGCTTTCAAAATGTAAACACTGTCTGTACAAAGAATACATACTTCAACTTAAGTTGTGGAAAAAATGCCATATTTACTTATTTTCTCTCCCTCCCTCCATGAGTCTCTTACAGTTTGGCAACTCTACTGTACAATTTTGAAAACTGCACATTTCTTTCAGCTACAAACAATGCTTCATTTACACGTCGATAAATGCCAGCGAAATCAAGGTATTATTTTATCGCTTTTAATGATAGGCAAAAAAACTGATAACGATATTCACCGATATTACATTTTCATGCCAATATCGGGCCGATAATATCAGTGGGCCGATATTATCGGACATCCCTATGAAAAACAAGTGGTGAACTCTTCCTTCAGGGTTTTCCAGGCTGGTAGAGCCCATCAGAATAGCCCACTGGAGCGGTTTGGGTTGACTAGACTGCAGTGCATATTCTTCTGCCAGCGCAGAATGTGTGCGTCATCGCGACAGGACAAGACAACCAGCATGTGCAGAATGGCAGGAATAAAGTCCAAACAGAATAAAGGGTTTACATGTCCGAGGAATAATTTAGATCGGAATTAAAAGGGGATTAAACCAGTGACTTTATTTGGGTTTAAATTTAATCCGAACTATTGCTTTTCAACTGGAATAAGGTGTTTACATGGGCATCTGAAATAGGATCTAACCTTTAATCAGATTAAACCAGGAATAAAAGTTGTCACATAAACACAAGGATTGAAATGTTCAAAAATCCATGTAACATTTCCTTCCTTTAATTCTTTCATCACTGAGGCTCCGAAAAGTCACCGTTCTTCTCACCTTCATTTGTACTGAAGTGTTTGTTGGCCTTTGTTTAATCCTTAAATCAATACAGGGGACTCGTGGCACACAGAGAAGCCATTTGTAACGGGCGAAGCTAAGGTTATGTGTTGGAGGAGGTGCAGATGAAGGACAGTCTGATGGTTACTGTTAACATATTGTTGGAGGTTTTGGAGTTCTAAAACAGCCACTAATGGGCGTTTCGATTAGACTATTCACCCGGTACTGCTGACATCATCAAGGCTGTGGGAGTATATAGTGTCCCGTCTAAAAGCTAGTTCAGTGTTGCTTCACTTACCCATTCAGTCAAATAATTTAAAGTGCAAGACAAATGGATGACTGAATTAAAGCTGTCAAATTTTGAGTGACGTCTTAATAAGCCATTTCCATTAGTGGCCTTAGCTAACCACAGCATTTGCTTGGAAGAGCAGCTTGAAACGGACCATTAAATGCTTATTACTCGGCAGACCACCCACCCATACATTTATATTCCTAATGATAACATTTTTCAGACAGATGGTTAAACTGGATTTACATTGTCAATATTGGAGCAATCATATGCACTTTTTTTTATTTATGTGCTGTAAATGCTATTGTTGATCCAGAGACTCCTGAATGTAGCTACTTGTTGATTTATTCTCGTATAAGTAGCCTGTCCACGCAATATGTTTAATTTTTCAATGTTTGACTACTGATTGCTCCGTAAAAGCACTGTGCAAAACTCGTAGGTAGCATTTAGCCATTAGTAATATATGTACAGTATACAGCAAATATGTAAACAGTGTTAAAACAACAATGCATTTCAGAAAAAAATGTGAAAATGGAGAGAGAAAATGATAAAAGATTATGAAAGCCTCTGAAGATGAAGAAGAATCTGTCATTCCAAGGTTGGAATAAAGTCCATCCATCCATCCATCTGTTCTTCCTTCCCTCTATCCATCTATCATCTATCCATCCATCCATCCATCCATCCATCCATCTAGCCAGCCAGCCAACCATCCATCCATCCATCCATCCATCCATCTGTTCTTCCTTCCCTCCATCCGTTCTTCCTTCCTTCCCTCCATCCAGACAGCCAGCCAGCCAGCCATCCGTTCTTCCTTCCTTCCATCCATCCATCCATCTGTTCTTCCTTCCCTCTATCCATCCATCCATCCATCCGTTCTTCCTTCCCTCCATCCATCCATCCATCCATCTGTTCTTCCTTCCCTCTATCCATCCATCCATCCATCCATCCATCTGTTCTTCCTTCCCTCTATCCATCCATCCATCCATCCATCCATCTATCTGTTCTTCCTTCCCTCTATCCGTTCTTCCTTCCCTCTATCCATCCATCCATCCATCCTGTGTAATATAACACACGATTGTTTAAGAAAACATCCAAACAGTCGACAAAAGACAGTAAATAACTGGTGTAAATTACAGTTATTCATCTTTTCTTGGTCATCAGATATGACCCATTTGGACGTTCAGAGGCTCCATAGTTACCGTAGAAAAAGTCATCTTCTACAGCATTGATTCACCTGTAAAACCCAAGGAGTTGGATCAATGACAGTGGATGGAGACACTGGGTTTATGTTCAGTTAGCACAGTGGTTCTTAACCTTGTTGGAGGTACAGAACCCCACCAGTTTCATATGCGCATTCACCGAACCCTTCTTTATTAAAAAATAAAATATGATTTTTTTCAAATTCAAGACACAGGTATATGTTTTACTGGTGCACAAAATGAACCATGCATTAACATCACTGTGTTCAAAGAACAAAACCAATACAATGCATGAACTCACAACAAATTACATACCTTTTCACAAAGACATGATCTTTTTTAGTACTACCACACTGAAATGGTTTTAATTTTTAACCTTATGTATTCCAATAATGAACTTATTGTATTTATGCTATTTATCATTTTTAACATTTTAACACACACCCATCACCTAATTTCCATCAGGCTACAATAATAAGGAATATTTACTACAAATCAGTGTGACTTCTGCTGTTGCCTTTGAGAGACCAGTTCAGAAATGCGTGGCTTCACCTTGGCAACGGTGTGTCGGTCGTCACATGATTGTAACTGACCAGTGCGGTGACTGAAAATGTAAACAAACGCTACACATGTCTGCCTCCGTGGTTAACAGGAAGTAGCAAAAGTCATAACAACGATGTGGAAAATAATTCATCATCAGACGAGTGGAAGAGATTATAAACACTTCCGGATGTGTTGTAGTGCTATAAGCAACAACAATACACCACGTATATAGGATGTCAATCAGAGAAAGAGTCTCCAAAGCCGTTTGTTTACATACACGGACCTAGCCCAACACACACACCCGACTGATGAGTCGAGCGTGTGTCTTGACCTCCGCCGAACCCCTGAGACTGAGTCACCGAACCCCTAGGGTTCGATCGAACCCAGGTTAAGAACCACTGAGTTAGCAATATCTTTGCTTAAAAAGTTACTTTTTCTTCAGTTTTCTCTGTTTCTGATATAATAACCCTCAACTTTAATCTGAGTTTTTATGAACATCTATATGATCAGTGAATTAAATATAGGAAAATACATGATTTACTCTGAAAAAAATGCAAAATAAGGAGGATAACATTAAAATAAATGGTGATGACTCATTGAAGAATGGTTAAATATAGAGGAAAAATTCATTTTCTCTATATTCACATTTTCTCTTTATGGGTTAATTAGAGTTCTGCATCAACACCAACCATAAATATAATCACCTTAAGAAGTCCTTCTGACCAAAGTTTTAAATTTGAGTAAGGTAAGTGAGGTTTGTCACAGAGTAGCTCTCAAGGCAAGGACACTCAAGTTTAGTTCTGTATTTAATCAAAATATTAAATAAAATTATCCAAAAGTAGACGTCTATGCTATTAGCATACAGGGGCACGTGCTCAATAGTTAAGATTATAAGAAGGTCCTTAACAACTTTTCGTCCTCTCAGAGGTCCTTGGCACCAAAGTAGTGGCAGGCAGATCGATCCAAGTATCAGTATCCAAGTATCAGTATCAGATCGATACTAGAGTGGTGAGAGCAATACCTTAGTTTCAGTTTTTCTCTTGTATGCATCGTTGCAGGAGAATGGCATGGAAGAGCAGCACCATGTGGTTATATTTTTAGGCCAAAAATGAGACAACGGCAAGATGAATAATTTGTAAAAAGGTACAGATAATTTTTATTTAATTTTTGTATTGCATTTTCTGAACACTACCTGAACAAAATAATTTGTTTTCTGGTGATCATGTTGTGCACTTTGTTTATTTAAGAAAAAAAAAAATCCAGACATGACAAAATATGGGGAAAAATTGTTTTGCTACTGTTCTATTGTTTCTGAAAAAAAATTATTTTGATAATAAAGTATTTCCTGTTTACTTATAAACTTTGTCCTAATTCTGTCCTGAGTTTTAACTATTTAATAATAAGAAAAGAAACATCACAAAACACTTAAAGGTCATGAAAATGTATTGAGATTTAGCAATTTGATGATACATCCACTTTAATTATTGAAATGTATCGATATCAGTGATACTGGCCGTGCATTTACATGGTATCGGATCGATACCAAAATATACAGTATCACACACCACTAGTTTCAAGGCTGGAGATAATTAGAACAGGGTTTTTAAAGTAATAGAATATGGAATTAAATTTGGCGAACTGCATTTTAAATATGGGTTTATAGATATGGGGTTTGAGGCTGAACGTGGCATAAATGTAACAGAAATATTCATGACCACTTCAGACAGTTTATAACGGTCTGGTAATATGTGAAATGTTATTAGACAAAGGCACAGAGAATTATTCCCACTAATGAGCTATGTCTAGTGTTGTATTCTGAATTTGGCGAATAATAGAGAATTCAACGGAGTTTCAAGGAGCGCCCTGAAACAATAAAAGGTTTAGATTGCTGCCAGAAAACACTGGTGCTCAGGGAGGCAATTTCTAAATGCACCTGATGTTCAGCTCTCTGCCCTGAGGTGTTACTTAAACACAAAGGCAGGTTTTAATGAGGAAATGACATCACAAAACATGAGTCGGTCACACATGGTGGGTAAATTTGGCCTCACCGACTTCCATCCGCAGTCTCCGGCCCCAGCTGCCTCCGTCTGCCGCCACTTTTCAAGAGCTGCTTCATGTTATTATTAGAGCACATATGAGACGGTCAGACAGAGACCCAGATGCCACCTGAGGCATGATGAAAGATTCCAGAGACGGTTTATTATGCAAAAATATTCACATATGCAGATAAGTTGCATCAGGCTGTAATTGCTCAAGATGGCAACTACAGGTATTGCATACAGAGGCAGAGTCTTTGTGTGCTGATGGGTTTAATGTCTTTGTATACGTACCATATGTAGTCCACGAGAGCATGTGTTATGTTAGTGCATGTGTGAATCTGTTAGCATCCAGACGTAAGGATTAACAGCTTCTGGGATGGATTAAACCCCTGTGCCTCTTTCACCTAATAATTAGTTCCATCTGTGAAGAAGGAAAAGGTGTGAAAAGACTCATATAAAGCATACACCACCTGTGTTATTGCATCATCTTTAGGTCCCATAGTACAGGGGTGTCAAAGTCATTTTAATTCAGGGGTCACGTTCAGCCCAATATGATCTAAAGTGGTCCAACTAGTAAAATAATAACGGTGAAAAAGTAAAATTACAGTTAGTGCTGGGCAGCGATTAAAATTTTTAATTGCAATGAATCGCGTGGATTTCTGCAATTAATCACAATTAATCGCATAGTTATATGGGGGTGGGGGGGGGGCGGGGTATTGCCAGCATCAACAGCGTGTATTGCCTTTAAGTGATTTTTCAGACTCGAAGTACTCCGGTGATAAAAATAATTCCACATTGCAGTGCTTCCAAACAATTTTGTCCTTCTCAACCCCACCATCTGAAGACATTTAAAATGAAAATGTCCATGGAAAAGACCGGTACTTTTCTCCATGTTTATGTCCACACCAGTTTATTTCCACTTGCGAGTGATTGACAGGAGTCTTAAGCCCACTAATAAGTACTAATACTAATAAGCCCAATAATATGTGATGTTCAGTTGTTCAAAGCAAGCAACGGGCAGCCCTCTAGTGGTCAGAATAAGTTGCACTAACGTATGTTTTGTCCTTGCGGTGTTCCCATAGTCAGTTCGGACATAAGAAGGAACTAACAGACATGTTTCTTTCACTCTGTTTGTATGGCCCCAAAAATGTTTGCCCGTGAGTATTTTATGTTCAGTTATTGTCAGAATGAATAGTATAAAATATTGCTGATGTGAACCTTTGTTGCTGGATAAAAAGACATTTGTAAATCGTAAGTTAATCTGTAAATGCTAATCGTTAGCGTGTCTATGGATTTTACCATTCAAGTTAGCATCGAGCTAATCACATCGTAAATAAGTAAAGGTTTGTTCAAAGGCTGGTGTATTATACCTAAACACAACCAATGAATTTACATGAACTTAGCATGAGCCTGCATAAAGAATTAGCAACCCATCCCCGACTGCTATCATAAAGAAATTAGCTTAAACATGTTAGTAACACATTGTAATAAACACATCCAAAATAACATCATAAACATGTTTCTAACGGCACGTTTGCATGTGAAATTATTTAGCAAACAACAGAATGATTGATACATACAGGCGTTGAACTGCAGGAGTTAAAGTTTGATTCAGCATTACTCGAAAGTTCGCTTTCCCCTCTCAGCTACATCAGCACCTGCGTGTGGAGTGCCAAAATAAAACCATGAGTTTCAAAATAAGAGTCCATATGTATAAATGAACTAGGACTTGCTTGAAAGGCAGAACGGCATTAACGGGAGATAAAAACAATTGTCGGCGTTATTTAGTGAATGCGATAACGCGGTAATAACACGTTAACTTGGCCAGCCCTAATTACAATATAAAAATGTTTAAAGTTACCTTAAAACTGTGAATGACATGAAAACCTTGAGATGTCTTAAGAAAAAAAAGTAAAATTTTAACAATATTATGCTTCAGTTTATCATTTGTACATGTCTATCACCGTGGATCTACAAATACACAAAATAATTAGTAACAGGCAAAATATTGGTGAAATTAGATTCAGGTTTTTCATGTAATTTTACTTTTTTACACTAAAACAGGGGTGTCAAACTCATTTTAGTTCAGGGGCCACATTCAGCTAAATTTGATCTGAAATGGGCTGGACCAGTAAAATAATATATCATATATAATAATATAACATAATAATATATAAATAATGTCAACTCCAAACTTTTTTCTGTTTCAGAGCGAAAAAAGTAAATTTACATCATGAAAAGGTTTACATCTACAAACTGTCCTTTCAAACAATGTGAATAACATGAACAAAGTGAAAAAATGAGTATAATTTTAACAATATTCTGCCTCAGTTTATCATTTACACATGTACATTATAACTTGCAGATCACAGTAGATCAACAAACACATAAAACATTTAATAACAGGCAGAATATTGTTAAAATTGTACTTACTTCTCTTAAGACATTTCAGGTTGTTCATATTTGTTCAGGTTATTCACATTTTTTTGCGTAATTATATTTTGTTTTAGTGTAAATACATGAAAATATTTACATTTACAAAGAGAAAAATTTGGAGTTCTCATTATTTATATGTTATTATGATAGTATTTGACTGGTCCTGCCCACTGGAGATTGAATTGGTCTGAATGTGGAACCTAAACTAAAAGGATTGTTAATATCTTCAGTGTAATTTTTGCATTTCACAAATTCATCCCCAGGGGCCGGACTGGACTCTTTGGTGGGCCGGATGTGGCCCCCAGGCCGCATGTTTGGCACCTGTGCACTAAAACAAAGAGAAAAAAATGGATTTGTCATCATTTATAGATTATTAAGACAGTATTTTACTGGTGTGACACCCTAGATTGAATTGGTCCGTCTGTGGAAGCTGAACCAAAATCATTTTGACACCACTAATTGTTAAAATCTTCTGTGTAATTTTTAATTTTCACAAATTTATCCCATGGGCTGGAGTGGACCCTTTAGCGGGCCAGTTTGGGCCATGGGAAAAACTGACTTGTTCAGTCAAATCTATCATTAACTGAACATAATCCAAATGTTTCCATCCACTGTCACTGGTCTAACTCCATGGGTTTTACTGTTGAATCAGCGTTGTAGAAGATGACGGTGTTTCCACGGTAACTACAGAGCCTCTGAACGTCCAAATGAGTCATATCTGATGACCATGAAAAGATGAAAAAACTGTATTTTACACCTATTATTAATATGTATTGATAGGATTAATGGATCAACAGGTATTAAACAGTTTAGATCCGTAGATGGTTTTGATTGACAGTCAATGTTTGGCTCTTTAAGGGTTAATTTTGTCCCTTTCATTTAACCCCCGAAGACCCAGCTATGGGTTTTCTGTCCATATTTGTGGACAAGAATTTCACAACTTTATAAAAAAAAAGAAAAAAAGAAAAGAAAACTGTCCACCACAAAGGACATTCCATAAAAATTTTAAAACCTGCATCTGAAAAAAACTGTTGCATCATGATGTTTTCAATATAGGCACTTATTTAATAAAAAACAAAAAAAGCTTGTACTTTGCTGATATTTCCTGGGTCTCAGGAGGTTAAGCTTACTTATTCGCATCATAAATGGTTATTTTAATGGTCAGAACACATAAATCAGCGTAGACATAAATTAAAGTGTGAGTGGGACTAAAAATAAAATGAGATGATCCTATTCCATTTGCATTTAATAGGTTGTGAAATGTATGTGTTGAAATACATCAGGTGTATGTCAAAACAGGCCGACGACAATACTTGTTGAAATCGCAGTTAAGTACGAGCCTACACATCATCAGATAGGTTAATGTTACAGGCAACACTGCAGAACGTGGCACAGCAGCCGCACAGGCCTGTTGACATGGAAACACAGCTGACAGACAGAAAAGCATCATTAGTGAAGCAGAGATCCACTGGCACCGACACCCTATTTTTCAGAATGATATGTGAACATGGGCTGGTGGGATGGACACATGAACCACATGGATGTACAGACGGAAACAGGGACGAAGCTACAGAATCACAACTATACCCATAAACGGTAACACTGAAAGAATGAAGACAACAACACAATCTGATATTGTTCAGTTACACTGAAAAAAATATCTGTAATTAACAGAATTTTTACTGTTCATTTTACAGATTTTTCCTGTATTTTTAAGATACAGGAAAATATTGATGAAATTACAAAAATAGACTGAGATTTTACATGTCAAATGTAAAATAACATGAAAAAACTGTAACTGTGAATAACCATAAAATTTCCATTTTTTAAAAGAACTTTTTTCTTTTTTCACAGAAAAATACAGTTAAAATACATTTGCAAATGTATCATAATTTCACAAATATTTATTTTCTATTCATGAGATTAAACTGTTAATTTAAAGTTTAATACTGTAAAAACAATAATAAAACGAGATAAAATTACTGACAATTAACTGTAAAATAAGTATTTGTTCTGTAAGTTTAACAAGACTTGATTGTTAATTGACAAATATCTTGTGTAATTATGGGAGGTTTCACAACAAAAATGTTGAATAAATGTGTTTTTGTGAATGTATAACATGTATAAGCACTGATAAACTGTCCAAATACAGGTTTTATCAGTGGATTGTACAACTCTCATTGAAAATTTTATATATATATATATATATATATATATATATATATATATATATATATATATATATATATATATATATATATGTAATTTGATTGTTTTAATACATGTACATATTCTTTATTAAACATTAAAAAGTAACAAAAAAATATGCAAAATCTCATGTAAAGTTAGGGCAAAAAACTGTATTTTAATTATGGGTCAGTACCAGAGTCCTGTACAGAGTCCTGCACAGGGTCAGTATCAGAGTCCTGCACGGGTCCACTTTTTCCAAACCTTTCCACCCGTAACCACAAAGCTGAGTACTGCAACCCAACCCATGATTAAACCCATTGTCTACACAGTAACTCACTTTTAAGGGCTTTATTTTTGGTTAAAACCCATTCCTCTATAAATCTGTAATATGTGCTGCTCAATGACGTCTTTAACCAGATATAAACAGAGGTGGCCCTCACTTCAAAATAAAACAAACCGGCTGTGGATCAACCACAGTCTAAAATTAGATGATCATCATCATTAAATATCTTGAAAATTATTTTCATCCGTGAGTCTTCTTTTATTTTTTCACTTCCTTGCCCATTACCCACCCACATTTTCTTTAATTTTACCCGTGCCTGTGAAAATTCTTTTATATATATATATATATATATATGTGTGTGTGTGTGTGTGTGTGTATATATATATATATATATATATATATATATATATATATATATATATATATATATATATTTATTTATTTATTTTTCTTACCCGTACCTGCATGTTTTTGCGGGTTACCTGTCAGGTACCAGACCTGGTGCCGGACTTTGGTCAGAACCATTCCCTGTGGAATTAGAAAAGGGAAACTTGTATGATTTTGTCTGGTTTAATAAATATTGTTTCATTCATGGCAAAAAATGCAGTTTGACTTTCTACTTTTGTACTTTATTACAATTGAGAAGTTGTATTTTTATACTTTTACTAAAGTAAAGGAGTTGAATCAGTACTTGTATTTTTACCAGAGCAGTTTTTCACACAAGTAACTGTACTTCTACTTAAGTACAGAATGTGAGTACTTTTTCCACCTCTGATATACTTATACATTATAATAATCATTATTCAGTTGGTGTACATTTACAGCAGAGGACAACAGGCTTTAATGATATAAACTTCAGTCTGTGGATCATCAGTGATGCTCTGAGGCCTGTTTTAAGCTGTGTCATTGAAAGCCTCTTCTCAGTTGGATAGGGTGGTGACTGCCTGTATGAGACATTTTAGGAAATATGTCACTGGGACGCGAGTTGACATGGTGAATAAGTGATGAAAGTCCACATCTGCTGTGAACTTGAACTGACTTCTCTTCTTTCTCTTCATGTTTTGGTGACAAACAAAAGCAAAACTTATTTTAGGTTAACATTTGCTCTGTAATAAAAGCTGCTCAACATTGGAAAGAAATGCAATATATGGGGTGTGCATTTGGATTTATGACATACATACTCAAAGAGAAAGGCCTGGCATCATGATCATATAGCAAACAAGAAGCAATACAAAAGAAATATATATTTATTTATATTTATTTATATATATATTTTTCCTGATATTTTTCATTTTTTAGAAAGACAACAGTAGCGGTATACATCGGCTGTTCTTTTTTTATTCACTCAGAGCTACATCTATATGAATTCGTAGGATTTGTAGTGGTGGAAAAAACAGGAATAGACCCCATGATAAATACATGATATATAATTATAGCATTTAGCACAAACAATTATACAAAAAATAAATTGATCTCACTCTTTAAACCTGAAAATCATCTAGTTTAATGCTAACACTAAATGTCAGTGCTTTCATTGACATTAGACATTGATGTGTATGTTTTTTGTTTTTTTTAAACATAAGTGACCATATTTGGGAAAAAAAAAAACCTGAAGAAAAACAGACTTGTTCAGTCAAATCTATCATTAACTGAACATAAGCCAAGTGTTTCCATTTACTGTCATTTATCAAACTCCATGGATTTTACTGGTGAATCAGTGTTGTGGAAGATGACAGTGTTGTCACGGTAACTACGGAGCCTCTGAACGTCCAAATGGGTCATATCTGATGACCATGAAAAGATGACAAACTGTATTTTACACCAATTATTTACATGTATTGAAAGGATTAGTGGATCAACAGGTATTAAACAGTTTAGATCAGTAGATGGTTTTGATTGACAGTGGATGTTTGGGTCTATAAGGGTTAATTGTGTCCCTTTCATTTAAGCTTACTTATTCACATCATAAATGGTTATTTTAATGGTCAGAACAAATAAATCAGCATAGACATAAATTACAATGTGAGTTGGACAAGAAAAAAAAAAAATCCTGGAATCCTTGAAAAGCTCAGATCAAAATTGAGCATTCAGAAAACTGAAGAAAATGGGACTTTTGCAGTACAATATATCTTTAATTGAACATAAACGAAGAGTCTCCATCCACTGTCCATAGGTTTTACTGATGAATCAATGTTGTAGAAGATGACGGTGTTGCCACAGTAACTACGGAGCCTCTGAACGTCCAAATGGGTCATATCTGATGACCATGAGAAGATGACAAACTTTGTTTTACACCAGTTATTTAGATGGATTGATAGGATTAGTGGATCAGCAGGTATTAGACAGTTTAGATCGGTAGATGGTTTGGTTGCTGGTGGATGTTTGGGTCTTTATGGGTTAAAGGTGAAATAACCAGATTCTTATGAGAGTGTCCAAATAAAGACAATCGTCGATTTTCTATTGACCATCAAATTGAGCAAATATAATATTTGCGCTGGTAAGAGGTGGTTTTTCTGGCATAGCACAAGTGGTATATCACGCAAAACTGAAATGGAAAGACCTTTTCCGCAACTAGAGTCATGTGAAGAAAAAACAGATGTTGATGGATGTTACAACAAGCGAAGAAGAGTTTTGAAAGAAACATGTCGCGGTATGTGTGGACACATCAGGAAAGAGAATATTTTTTTTAATCTAGAATGAGACAGAGGGATAATATATAATAATAATGAATATATCTGTAAATCAACACGATTTTTACGTTCATCACCATGTTTATGGAATGACGTCTTGTGTCATCTCGCGATAATAAATAAACAAGATAAGATGAGATAACATTAGATAAGATAGGATATGACTTTATTGATCCCACCATGGGGAAATTTAACAGTATGTAGCAGCAATATGCAACACACCAGTACAAAAGAAAAGGCAGGTAGAAATAAACGTTCTTAAAAGTATAAAAATTGAAGTATAACACTTTTTAAAGTAATTACGTATTTAAAATTTATAAAATATTTATGAAAAAAAAGAAAACGAGAAAAGAAACAAACAAATCATCACATTTGTGATTTCATGGAAAAACTGAAATTTTGCACTTCTGTTTTTTCAACATTTAGTAAATATGAGTAAAGTTTTACGCAGATGTCCAATGGAAAAGCGACTAATGAGATGAAAATATGACAGACTCAGTATCCATAAGTCTATTCCTATCAGTAGTACAGTATTATACTGATGGACACTAGATACAGAGTCATTATTTTGGTCTTTCGAGCTGTATTCGTTGCCCACATGTTCGCTGAAGTAGCTCATAGAACACCCCCCCCCCATAGCCTCTCAATAGTTAAAAGCTTACAACGAATATGAACTTTTGCAGTTGGATCTAATGAAGTCGTGGATGGAGGACAACACAGCAGCAATATGCAACACACCAGTGCAAAAGAAAAGGCAGGTAGAAATAAATGTTCTTAAAAGTATAAAAATTGAAGTGTAATGCTTTTTAAAGTATTTACAAATTTTAAATTCATAAAATATTTATTAAAAAATAAATAAATAATCGCATTTGTGATTTTATGGAAAAACTGACATTACGCACTTGTTTTTTCAACATTTAGTAAATATCGGTAAAGTTTTGCGCAGATGTCCAACGGAAAAGTGACTAATGAGATGAAAATATGACAGACTCAGTATCCATAAGTCTATTCCCATCAGTGGTACAGTATTATACTGATGGACACTAGATACAGTCATTTTTTGGTCTTTTGAGCTGTATTTGTTGCCCACATGTTCGCTGAAGTAGCTCATAGAGCCCCCCCCCCCCCCCCAACCTCTCAATAGTTAAAAGCTTACAACGAATTTGAACTTTTGCATTTGGATCTCATAAAGGCGTGGATGGAGGACAACACAGCAGTAATATGCAACACACCAGTGAAAAAGAAAAGGCAGGTAGAAATAAATGTTCTTAAAAGTACAAAAATTTAAATATAACGCTTTTTAAAGTATTTACAGGGTGGGGAAGCAAAATTTACAATGAACATTTAGTTGTTTTTCCTCAGCAGGCACTACGTCAGTTGTTTTGAAACCAAACATATATTGATGTCATAATCATACCTAACACTATTATCCATACCTTTTCAGAAACTTTTGCCCATATGAGTAATCAGGAAAGCAAACGTCAAAGAGTGTGTGATTTGCTGAATGCACTCGTCACACCAAAGGAGATTTCAAAAATAGTTGGAGTGTCCATAAAGACTGTTTATAATGGAAAGAAGAGAATGACTATGAGCAAAACTATTACGAGAAAGTCTGGAAGTGGAGGAAGCAACAAAAAACGTACCAAAGCTTTTATTAAAGCTCTCAAATCCAAAATCCTAAAGGATCCAACCAAATCCATGAGAAAAATGACAATTGAACTTGAGGTAGACAACAAGACCGTTAGAAATGCAGTAAAGTTTGATTTGAAGTTAAAATCTTACACAAGAACACCAAAACACTTGTTGACAACAGCAACAAATCCAACTTTAGCAATTTTTGGGAATCATGTTTATGGCCGCCTTCTAGCCCAGATCTAAACCCTCTGGATTATGCTATTTGGGGCGTTTTAGAACATGCTACCAACAGAACATCACACAGCAATGTCGACTTTCTTAAAGATACTATTAAAGAAGAATGGGAGAAGTTGTCACCCGAATATTTGAGGAACACTTGCGCAAGTTTCAGGAAGCGTGTGAAGGCAGTTATTGAGAAAGAAGGAGGACACATAGAATAAAAACATTTTCTATTATGTACATTTTCTTGTGGCAAATAAATTCTCATGAGTTTCAATAAACTAATTGGTCATACACTGTCTTTCAATCCCTGCCTCAAAATATTGTAAATTTTGCTTCCCCACCCTGTATATATTTAAAACTTATCAAATATTTATTAAAAACAATGAATCATTGCATTTGTGATTTTATGGAAAAACTGACATTACGCACTTTTGTTTTTTCGACATTTAGTAAATATCGGTAAAGTTTTGCGCAGATGTCCAATGGAAAAGTGACTAATGAGATGAAAATATGACAGACTCAGTATCCATAAGTCTATTCCTATCAGTGGTACAGTATTATACTGATGGACACTAGATACAGAGTCATTTTTTGGTAATCGTTGCCCACATGTTAGCTGAAGTAGCTCATAGAACACCCCCCCTCCAATGGCCTCTCAATAGTTAAAAGCTTACAACGAATATGAACTTTTGCTGTTGGATCTAATGAAGTCGTGGATGGAGGACAAGCACCCATTTGCAGATATTTCACATTATCACAGCCTCAGTGCTGCGGAGTGGGAAACTGTCAAGTGCTGTGGTGTGAAGTACATGGTACAACTGTGAGACTCGTATCCATGGTGACTCAGTGACAGGCAGCAGTGCCAGGATGTTGACAATCGCTTCCTTGTCCGAACGCCCCTTTCTATTTTTTTTTTTTTTTTGTCTTTTTTTTTTCTCCAGTTTTTTATCAGGGAAGGAAACAGAGTGATCATCTTCTGAGAATAGCCCATTACTGTCCTGCTACACTTCCACATACAGCTTCATAACACTATTTTCAATCATTAGAGCTTGAAAGGTACATTACGTGGCGTTATCTCACTTCCCTAATGTGCCCTTTAATTGTCACCAAAACACAACGCAGACTAAATGCCGCCACAATTATTGCTCATAAATGGGTTTACCTATCATTATCACCTGCAGGTGGTGCTGCCTTGTGGATGTTGAAGACTGCATATGGTCTGAACTGTGTGTTATCCGCTGGCTTTAGAAACTAAATGAAATAATTTTGCCGTTCATTTTGAGAATTAATTTAATAAATGACTTAATTAATGTTTTTAATGAGTGACAAAAGAGAGATAACCTGCAGGGAATATTCGGCTTCCTCATATATGGAAAGGATTGTTTTTAATTAAGGAACAGCATTGTGACGGTTGTCCTCGCATCTACCGCCAATCACATGAGCGTCTAATTGGCAATTTTAGTCAAATGCAAACTGACAGTTGATTACAATGACTGTGGGCACATTAACTTTTCACACAGGTGTAAAATAACTGACACCCAATGACTGCCTGGAAGGAATGTAATGAATTTCAAGCATTTGGGAGTTACAGGATGAGTTAACTCTTTATAGGACACTCATAGAAAAACACTTGGCAGCAGATGTTAGACTGGTCTGATGCAGTTCCCAGTTGTCCCCAGTAGAGAATGTGTGAAGCATTTCAAAATGCAAAATGTGACAACAAAGGCTCTGTACTGTTGCACACCTTTACACCTTTAAGTGTTGTGTAAAGAAGTGCCATTTAACCCTTTCATGCATAGTGGTCACTACAGTGGACAGTTACTCTACAGCTTTAATCTTGTATATTCATGGGTTTTGTTGTTTTAGTTCCAAATCAACCAACACAGTGGACACTTATGCATCATCTCATAAACTGCAATTCCTACCATTATTGTAACTTTGCTGTTCTTGATTGGTTCTTGAGTGGAAATCCATTGTTAATATTTATTTTTCGCATATTATCTCCATGAAGTGAGTAATAACTAGTATTAGAATATGTTAAAATGTGAGAAAACATCAGATTAGCTGCATTAAACATAGTTTCATTTCACTGTTTTTATATCACTTTATGATATTGGGTTTTAAATACAGTTTTCTTTGCTTCAAGAATAAAATTCATGGTGTAGCTGAGTGGACATTTTTGTAACTCCATGAAAAACAGGTTGATTTAAAAAAAAAAATTCAATCACATTGGTTTTTTTTTCATGCCTAAAGAGGAAAAGAAACACTCAGGAAAAAAAATCTTGATTAAGGTTCTCATAATTCATGCATGAAAGGGTTAAATGTGTTGCAGCCTCAGTGTAAAGGATGGATGGACAGCTCTGTGTTCAAGTCTTACACAACCTATAGTTTTGCTGTTTTTGCAGAATAATAATAAATATTCACATTTATTTCTCAGTCTCTTTTCTATGAGGACAACAAAAAACACCGGAAATATGTGCACAGTATAAAAAACATGCAAAAAATCAGAACGAAATGGCTCCTTCGGGTTTAAAGTCTGTACTTATTATAACCTCTGTTTATGATTTAAAAAAAAAGAGTAGCCCAAGCAATAGGAAATTTCTGTCATGTGTTGAATGAATTTCAGTGTAAAACAACAGAAATGAACGCAGTAAATCATATGTCTCGACAACAGAGTTAAAGAAAAACACTTGATGTTCCGGCCTGTAGAAGCTGTTTTTTTTCCTGAAACATTTATGCTTAGTGCTGTATATATTTCCTGGTTGTATATGAATACAAAGACTGGGATACATAAAAATATGTTGTGTTCATACTTTCTATCAAAGTAGATTTTCGTTTAATTTTTAACCCTTTATAGGGGCACTCTAGGAAATACGCTGAAATTCAAAATTTCAACCTTAGTGTGTTATTGGAGGACATAAAAAGACTTTATTACCTCTGTGAAATTAAAAAAAAAATGCTGTGTAGAAAATGAAGGTCACTGAAGTTACCATATTTAATTCCTTACCCATAAGTGGCAAAAAAATAAACAAATAAATAAATAATCCAATAATTATATATAAAACATACAAGAAAAACACATGTAAGGTGAAAGGGACATATAATTTAGAACAGTAGAACATCCCTTTTAGAAAATTAGTCCAACATAAGTGCTGATCCAGACCCCTGTCCACATCTACATTATCCCTTTGAACATCATTCCTTACATTAGTACCATTACTTCATGGTACCTAACAAAGCAGGTCCACTCACTGTTTATGCAGAGGTGGACCTTACAGACCCTGGAGACCACATTGGACCTGAGATTGTTGACTCACTGTCACTGTCTTGTAATGTATTTGGAAATTACCAAAAATAGTCAACTACCCAATAAATAATTAATGGTTTTTGTCACCTGATGCATTACATTCAACAACAACAACAACAACAACAACAACAATAATAATGATAATAATAGTAATAATGTCTTTTCCAGTATTTTGATGATTGATGGTGAAGAAAGTGTTTAATTTAGTAAGAGAAAACCAAAATGCCAGCTTATTAATAGATGGAATTCAATGTTTTTGTTGAATACTCAGTTGTTACTGGTCAGTAGGGATGGGAATCAAGAACCGGTTCTTTTTGAGAACCGGTTCCCAGTAGCTCGATTCCTTGGAATCTTTTACCTGCCTGCTTAACAATTCTGCTCATCGATTCCGCCTTTGTTGCGCATGCATGATGATGTCACATGCACGCTGCATTGTTTTGGTCAGCACACAGCCAACATGGTGTTGAGGCAGAAGCTGTCTAAAAAGACGACATCAGGTCCACTGGAACACTGGCAAAGCTTCTATTTCTTCAAAAGGGTGGAATCCCTTCAACGTGCTCAAACATTGGTCCACAGCATGTGACTCATTTAAAGGAATGTCACATATTTGATTTGATACTTAGCGACGCTTGTGAATCTAGAGTAGAGCCCGACTGATTAATCGGCTGGCTGATTAATCGGGCCGATTATAGCGTATCACCAATTAATCAACATCAGCCAATATGTAGCCGATGTGGCTGATATATTAACTTTTTTTTGTTGCGCGGAGATTCTGTTGCTCGCTGCTCCTGTGTGTGTGTGTGTGTGTGTGTGTGTGTGTGCGTGCGCTGCCTGGAGAATGAGAGGAACTTTACAGCGAGTTAGTTTCACTTTCACTCCTGCTCGGACAATGACGCTATCACCTCCCCACACACAATCACATAATCACGGAGCTACCCCCCCCTAATTGTACACTCTGACAAGGATGGCTTGCTTATCCGACCCCCCACCACGGCGAAAATCACGGACAGCTACCACGCGCTCTGACGAGGATGGACTGCTGACAACCCCCCCCCCCCCCCCCCCCCGCTCTGAAAATTATGGACCCCCCCCCCCCCCTCGTCTTATGAAGTATTCACCCCCCACACACACCCTGTCTACCTCACAGTTTCATTCTGCCAGCAGGCCTGGGTGTTAATAGTGTAGGGGAGACTGGGGACAGTTGTAACACAGGTCAGTTGTAACCCTTGCAGTTGCTCCAATCAGGAACAACTTAGGACTCACCTAATTCACTCTGCACATGCTCAGTTTAGTTCTTAGTCCACATAAGAAGTTGTAGTGCTGTGAGGAAGACACATCAAAATTTGTGAGTGAAAACATAATTGTGTGGTCAGTCATATTTTTTGCTCTAATAATTTTTGTGATTGCATAGTTTGCATTTGAAAGTTGTGTAAATTATATTTGACAGATAAACAAAGATTTATGCAACTGTTTATCCACCTGTCCACAATTATCTAATATAAGATTATTATATCCTGTGTAGATCAGTGGCTCTTCACGTCTCAAGTCAGTGGTTTCATGACTGACAGAAGAACCGGAGCTCCCCCTGTTGTCCATTTGACCGGATGTGCTTCACCAACACGAAAAGTCCTTTCAAAATAAAGTGACATAGCGCAATATAACAGAAAACAGCACTGAAAATGTCCATCTTATCATGGAAACACTCCTATTGTCTTACATTTACTTTTACTCTTAGTTCTAATATTATTTCAATCACAAACAATGATAATGTAAAAAATTCATTAATTAGCTTGTGCTATTCTTAATCATTACATTTAGCCTACTGGTAGAACTGTGCAATTAATCAATTGTAAATCAAAATCAGATTTTTTTATTAGGGCGATTTTTAAAAAAAGGGAAATCGACAAATTGATTTCTCGCACCTCCGGGCTACCGTAGGCTCCTCCTCCTCCTATCTGTGAGAGCTGTCTTTCATAGAAGTCTGTGTAATGACCATGGACGGTAAATCTGTGATGGACCTGCAGTAGTGATACTAAAGTAAGCTGTGGTTTCAAGCACAGATCCCCTGATTCAAATATAACTGCATGGAGATCACTCATCTTACGTTGTCCCGCACAGATTTGTACCGTACCATCTTCTTCTGATCAAGGTTATTATCGTTAACGAAAATGAACGAAATGACGAAAACTAGAATTGTTAAAACATTTTCATTAACTGAAATAAATAAAAACTATAATTAAAACGATAAAACGATAACTAACTGAAACTGTATTGTGTGCTTACAAAGCTAACTAAAACGTATACAAATTATACAATATATAAAATTCCCTTCGTTTTCGTCTTTGTCAATGTTGATATAAGATAGAACATGTAAAAATTTTGTCTCAGATCAGCGATATAACAGAGGTATAGAAGTCGTGAGGCCAACAGTGAAAGTATGGAAAGTTTCAGTTTCATTTTCACGTAAGTGACGTTGTGTTTGGATCACACCCCCACATACATCACCCCCTCCAACCTGCTATAGGGAATTTATACATCATACTCTACACATGTTTGTGTCTGTGCTCAGTCAGAGCCGCCCTAACCTGACCCCCAAAATAAAGTGTCCAGGGTAACCTCACTAATTTCTTTGAATAGGATGGCGAGGAAGATAAAATATATAGAAAAAACTGAAACTAATACCAAAACTAAACTAAACTAAAACTAAGCATTCAGAAAAACACAACAACTAATAAAAACTAGCAAACCTGCTGTAAAAACTAATTAAAACTAACTGAATTAGAGAAAAAAAGTCAAAACTAAATAAAACTAAACTATAATTAAAAATCCAAAACTATTAGATGCTTGCTTCTGGTCCAGGTCCAGGTCCAGGTCACGGGGTCAGCAGCCTCAGCAGAGTAGCCCAAACAGACCTCTACCCAGTCACATCCACCAGCTCAGGGGATGTAATCCCTCCAGCGTGTCCTGGGTCGGTCTCCTCCACACATGGTTCCCCCAGTTTAAATAGAACTGCATGGGGATCACTCATATTATGTGCTCCATGCATGCACGCATGACTGATGACTGTCACTGACTTACATTGGTATCACTCCTGTGGGTAGGTAGTAGGTTAAAGTGAAAAAATAATAAACAGATGATATAGATCAGGGGTGTCAAACTCATTTTAGTTCAGGGGCCACATTCAGCCCAATTTAATCTGAAGTGGGCCAGACCAGTAAAATAATAGCATGATAGCCGATAAATAATGACCACTCCAAATTGTTTTAGTGCAAAAAAAATAATAACATTCAATTATGCCAATATTTACATTTACAAACTATCCTAACAAAAAGTATGTGAATAACCTGAAAAAAATGAAATTTGTTAAGAAATATAAGTACAATTTTTTCAATATTATGTCTCGACTTATCATTTATACATATGTATTACAGATCAGATCTACAAAGGCACAAAACATTTAATAACAGGCAAAATATTGTTAAAATTACACTGGATTTTCTTTAGTCATTTCAGGTTGTTCATATTAGTTCAGGTTATTCATATTTTATTGTTACAGGACAATTTGTTAATGTAAACATTTTCATAATTTAATGTTTTTTGCACTAAATCAAAAAAAATTGCTGTTGTCATTATTTATGGGTTATTATGATATTATTACAGAAAGAAAGAAAGAAAGAAAGAAAGAAAGAAAGAAAGAAAGAAAGAAAGAAAGAAAGAAAGAAAACATTTAATAACAGGCAGAATATTGTTAAAATTGCACTGAATTTTCTTTAGTCATTTCAGGTTGTTCATATTTGTTCAGGTTATTCCCATTTTATTGTTACAGGATAGTTTGTAAATGTAAACATTTTCAAAATTTAATGTTTTTTGCACTAAATCAAAGAAAAAAAAATTGGTGTTGTCATTATTTATAAGTTATGATGATATTATTTTTTAGTTTGATGCCCTAACTTGCACTTTGCAAATTCATCCCGAGGGCTGGATTGGATCCTTTGGCGGCCCGGATTTGTCCCCCGGACTGCATGTTTGACACCTGTGATATAGATGAAGTGGTGCTGGAAAAAAAGATACCAGACATGGGTATAGTAAACATTTCTTTCTATAGTATATAAAGGCAAACTCAACAACAGCCAAAATAGGCTCAGACCCCTAAGGGTTTTAGTAACAGCTGAACATTAGCATTTACTTATGTGAAAGAAAGCCCAATGATGGACAATGTAAATCTGGACTGTGGTTGTAAACAGAAAACACTGAGCTCAGGTCCCAGTGAGGTCTGTAACTGACCATTTGGTTTGAGCTATGTCCTCATCCCAGACACAGGGGTACATTTTCAAATTAATAAAATCATTTCATTTGTCACATTACGGATTTCATTTGTTAAGTCGCCATGTAAAAGGTGTCATAATGCGGCACCAGTGTTACAAACCTCAGTCTGTGTCAGCTGTGTTCTGCTTTTGGATCCTCAGAGAACAGATTGTGGATGAATATAACGGAGCTAATTGGTTCACAAGTGACAAATATTCTCCACTTGAATGTGTGTGTTTAAAAAGTACAGCCAAATACACAGTCTTAATTACTCAGTGTGAACAGAAATCCATCCATGTTAACTTAACCTCCAGCAGTTGCTAATCTGTTTACACAAAATAATTGATCATGGTAATTCGTGTGATGCTACTGCACTTCACCCTGTTTATTTATTGACTCTAACTGCTTATTGTCATGACTTATGGGATGCTACCACCTCTGATGTTGTGTGTATCTTTTTATGAGTACACGCACATTTTCTCTGGTGTGAGATTCTAAATTATTATCTCAGCACATCTCGTCAAAAACCCTTTTGGGTGAGGGATGCTGGGTTAAAAAAAACATCCTCCTGTGAAGCTTATTTACATCTGGGTATTTCCCTCTGGTGGAAGTTAACAGATTTCCATGGCAACCCCCATGTATTCTTAATGCGGTCTATGTCTCTGTCTCATTGGATTTTTAATCAAATTTTAATTAAGAATCTACTCTATTGACTTCCTAATTCACTCTCACAAAAAAAGTGTTTGTAGTATCTTGTATTTAACAGACTTTAAAGGTGAATGGTTTCATTTAAATGTAATCCAATTACACTATTAAAACTACAACTATTACCTCATTCCATCAGGACAATAACACACACACAGTGAACTGCTTTGTCTAATAATAATGTCAGTGCATCATTAAACTCAGTTTTAATTAGGGGATATTTTTACTACAACTATACTACTGTTATCGATACCACTTATCAATCTGCTATTCTTATTGGATCTGTTTTAGGTTAGGTTTACAGATAAAATTGAGAACAAAATGTTTTTGTTTTTGTTTTTTGTTTTTCCCCCAATGGTGTACTTAACCCATATAGAACCAGTGTGACTTTTGTGTCAGCTCCCCAAAGAATTTTTCTTTCTATTTAGCCTTTTATTGAGTAATTTATCACCATTTATTGTAATATTGCCCACTGTATTTTGCATTTTTTTTCAGTGAAAATCAAGTATTTTCTTATATTTAATTTCCTGATCATGTAGATTGTAGCAAGAATAGGATACCAAATTATTTATTAATTGAGTGTTGATTTATTGATTAATTTAATTATAGATTTATAACCAAACTTAAACTTAAATCAACTCAAAACAATAATTTGGAAATCTTGCATAGGTGATAGTTCGTTGACTGCACAGTGAACCCATGTGTGAATAATAGTACACAAAGCACAACTGAGGCAATGGATTTATATACATATAAATACTTTATTAACTAAACTAAGACACACAAATAACATAAAGACAAGAGACAAATACAACAAAAGGAGCAGGAGATTATGGACAGGAGAATATGTAGATTAAGTTGGCAGATAGCTATATTCAAGAGATTATAATGTTAGTGAGGTTACGTTGAGGTAAACCTACTTAACTTGGAATAACACCAACTCAGATAAATCAGGAGCAAGTTTTCTTACAAGTTGTTGCGGTGCGGATGCAGCAACTGGCACGGCCTTGACGGCGGATGGATGAAGTCTTCTGACGTAGTTCGAAGCAGGAACAGGCTGTGAAGCGACGTGCTTGCGCTGGAGGCCTGAAGGTCTGGAGTTCTGAAGTTCTGCTGGCTGGAGGAGGTTCACAGCTGGCTCTGGCGGCTGGTTCTGGAAAGCTCACCAGGAGAAGTGGAGAACAGCGAAGATGATAAAGCTCTTTGGAGAGCTTAGAGGATAGAACAGCTCTGAGAGCCAAGGAGATGGTCAAGACTCCTTGGAGAAAGCTCTCTGCTCTTAGGTGAGAGCCCAGAAGATGGACAGGACTCTCTGTGTAGGTGAGAGCTCAGAAAAGGTGGAGAAAGCTCTTTGCGGAGGTGAGAGCAGCGAGGGTGGAAAAAGCTCTTTTGAAAAGTTGGTTTCCTTTACTTTTATAGTTTGTCCAAAAACCAACCCGGAACGCCTTCCTCATGAATATAGATGAGTCATCGATGCCTTGGGGCGTTGCCTTCTTTGTCTGTTTTCGGCGGGAAAACGCCTCCTCGTGAATATTCAAAAATATCACGTTTCTCTTCCCTCTTGGGAAGACAGAGGGGGAGAGGACTGTGGCTTAGCCTTGTAAGAAAACTTTGCATCCTCAAATAAGATCCTCTTAAACTTTATACATCACCTGTAACCTCACTTAAGCATCAGCAAAATAATAGCATGATTATTCAGACATGCTATAAGCAGTGATACTCTTACTTTCACATAATTTACCGTGAACATGATCAGGACACACATATGTGAAACCACAGGTCAGGCAAATGGCTTAAGTATTACATGCATAAAAGAGTTAACGTGCTGAGTTAATCAACATTAACACATAATGTAATACATTATTAACATGGCACATATAGTGATTTTTGTCATTCAGTCCTTTGTTCGTTTCTGGGTTCATCTTCACCTCGGGATAAGCAACAAGATGAAAACAGATGTTGAGAGGACAAAGTCGACTAGTTGTAAACACCAGTTTATGAGTCCTCAATTTACTATGGCCGAGGAAATGGCTCTTGATGAAGAACAGATGACAATAGCTGAGGAAGTATTTTTTTTAAGTCCATTAGGCTCATTCCTTACGATCATCTGTCTTCGTAAATGTCATTTGCAAAGGATGTCCGGGCATTGACCTGCTAAACAACCAATCAGCATGGTTGTTCAGGAATTTGGTTTGACACGGAGAGGAAGATAATATAATTTATAATTCTGTTTTTGAATCTGTTCACTCACTCCACCGTCATCCGGCTACAAGATGTTAATAAAAGCTCAGATTAAAAGTGAGTGTTTTTATATCAGAAACAGAGAAAATTGAAGAAAAAGTGACTTTTTAAGCAAATCTTTCAATAACTGAACATAAACCCAGTGTCTCCATCCACTGTCATTGATCCAACTCTGTTGGTTTTACTGGTGAATTAATGTTGTAGAAGATGACGGTGTTTCCATGGTAACTACGGACCCTCTGAACGTCAAAATGGGTCATATCTGATCACCATGAAAAGACAAAAATGTCATACCCGCAGCCAGACGTTAGTCTGGTTTTGTCTCTTTTATGTTTTGTTTGTCTTTTCCTGTTTTATTTTGTTAAGTTTCCCCTCATGTGTCTTGTCTGTCGTCTTTACTTCCTGTTCCCTGTTCTCCCTGACCTCTTACCTGATTACCTGTCTCCGCCCTGATTTGCTCCACCTGTGTCTAGTTGTCTTCCCTCCCTTTTGTGTATTTAAACCCTGTCTCTTCCCTCAGTCAGACGCCAGTTTGTAACTCTCGTAGTTCTTACCAGCGTTTTGACCTCGTCTGTTCGTTTTGTCTGCCTGTTGTGACCCATTTTGGATTCCTCGGTTTTTTGCCTTCTGCCTGCTCCCTGTCGGTTTTGTCTGCCTCATCTGATTTCCTGGTTTCGATCTTCTCGCCCTGACTCTTTGGTACGTGAGTATTTGTCTAGCCCTTATGTCCTGTTGCCTGAGTGATAGCCTGCCTGTGTATGACCTGTTTCCGTCCCTGACCTCCCTTTGCTTTTCCCCAGTCGGGAAAAATACCCCAAACGCCGCTCGGGGAGACGGGCTGCTGCCCTCGAACCGGAGGACGAATCAGAGGAGGATATCTCCAACCATTATCCTCAAGATTCTGTCATTATTATTATTCTTACACCTGTGTGTAAATAATAAACCTTTTGAACCTTATTTTTGTGTCCGAGTTCCTGCATTTGGATTCAGTGTTTGTACTAACGCCATCACAGAAAAACTGTATTTTATAGCAATTATTTACATGGATTGATAGGATTAGTGGATCACAAGTTATTAAACAGTTCAGGTCAGGGGATGCTTTTCGTCGACAGTGGATGTTTGGGTCTTTATGGGTTAAAATAAAATAAAGAATGTAGAATGAAAGTGTAATAACATTGTTTTGAACTAATCACTATAGTATAGGTAATAAGAACAGAATTTTGTTCTCATTATAGTATGAAACAAATATAAATAATAATTTACAGCTAAATAAAATGGTGCTGCAATCATCATTTTCAACTCTTTAACCCTTTCATGCATGAATTATGAGAACCTCAGTCAATTTTTTTTTTTTTTCTTGAGTGTTTTTGTTCCTCTTTAAGCATGACAAAAACAATGCAATTGATTTTTTTTTTTTTTTTTTTAATGAACCTATTTTTCATGGAGTTACAAAAATGTCCACTCAGTGGGACACCATGCATTTAAGTTTTGAAGCAAACAAACATTTATTTAAAAATCATCATCCGAAAGTGATATACTGTGTGAAAACTATGAAATAAAAACATTTTTAATGCCGCTAATTGCTAAATTGCTACTGTTTTCTCACATTTTATTATACTCTAATATTAGCTAATCATTTCATGGAGATAAAATCCCCCTGAGACCCAGGAAATGGACAGTTTTAGCTTTTTTACATTAAAACATTGTCTTGATTGGAAACTGCATAATGCAATAGTTTTTTCAGATACATTTTAAAAATTATTTTTATTTATTGTTTGATTTTTTTTAATGGAATGTCCTTGCAATGCATAGCATTTTTAAAGTAAAACTGTCAAACTTTTGTCCCCTGCAGAGGACAAAATGCATTGCTGGGTCTCAGGATATGCAAAAATAAATAAATAAATAAATAAATAAATAATTATTAATAATAATAATAATAATAATAATAATAATAATAATAATAATAAAATAAAACAAAAAATAAAAAAAATGTTTGTTAATTACAGTCTAATAACAATTAGCAATTGATTTACAATAAAACATGCTACTGCAGATCAGGTTTATCAAGAGCAGCAAAGTTAAAGTAATTGTATGAATTGCAGTGTTTTGGATGATGCATAAGAGTCCGCTATGTTGGCTGATATGGAACTAAAACAAAACCAAAAAAAAAAAAAAAAAACATGAATAAACAATAGAACAGCTGTCCATTGTAGCGACCACTATGCATGAAAGGGTTAAAACCTGATGTGTCATCACTGACACACCCTGTGCATATGCAGTTTGGATGGCTGTAACTGTCACTGTTTGTGCAACTGGAAAGATTCCAATGGTTTCTGAAACCTGAGACGTTGCTCTTTATAGGTTTTATTAGGTCTTTACGGTAATTTCACTCACACCTATGGACTTTCATTTGGGTCCATGACCTTTGACCTTGAATGACCTTGAAGGGTCAAGGTCACCAATGTCTACATTTTAACAATCTTCTCTGAAACTACTAGTCAGATTCATTTCAATTTTTTTATGTAGCTTCCTTGGTACAATGTCAAAAAAGTTTGCTCACAGTTTTAAGAAATTTAGATTTTTTTTCAATGAATTTTTGAAATATTAAAAATGTGCCTTTACTTATAATTGGCCATATTTTAATGGCTTACAACATGGAATACTGAGCATTTGAATTTGTTGAGTTCTCCTCCAGTGAAAGTACCACCCACTTCTATTGGGAGGTTAATCTCCTACATCAGGACCACAGGACTCTAATACAGAGATAGAACCCGACAACCGTATTAATTCATGTTGGTGCTGATTTTTTTTTTTTTTTTAATAATCTTTTTATTAGGACACATCTTTAGTATACATATCCTCTCAGCACAGGTATAAGCATATGTCCAATTTTCCAGTTTTCCAAAAAAAACAACAAACAAAAACTTGAACTAAAAAAAAAAGTAGAATAGTGCCCCCCCCCTTATAGCTATTCTATTCTGTTATGTTTTCTAAAGATGTTTCATCAAAGTAAGAGAGGAAAGGTTTCTATGAAATGTAAAATTTCTCGGCTGATCCTCCGAGAGAAAATTTTTCAGTTTCAAGAAAGACATCACATCTGTTATCCAGGCGTGTTCTGCTGGAGGTTTAGGTGATTTCCAATGTAGGACGATACATCTACGGGAAATCCAAGAAGCATGGTATTGATGGTATTGATTCTTGATAGGACAGGCCACTGAGATACAGGGTCATTGGTAGGGATGGGAATCGTTAAGAATTTAACGATTCCCATTCCATTATCAATATTGCTTATCGATCCGATTCCTTATCGATTGTGTTATTGATTCTCATTGGGTGAGGGAATAAAAGAGTACAAACGAGTGTGTTTGCATTAACTGTCTGTTATATTTCCATCTCTGCACAGAAAATATAACATATACAGTATGTACAAATAATAAGAACAGATGACGCCGGGCCGGTTCGGGGGGGGGGGGGGGTGAAACTTAAGACTCTTTACTAATTCCTCTATTGCCGCATTTCCACTACGTGGAACCAGTTCGACTCAGCTCGGCTTGTCTCCTGTTGTTGTGCACCTCATTTCCTTTCCCTTCTTACCTTCAGAAACTTGTATTTGAGGGGTTATGACGTTTGTTGCCCACACCGGAACCGGCCCGGCGTTCACTCTGCCGCTACAATCACAAGTGCTGCTAAGTAGAGTATCAAATACGTGACATTCCTGTAAATGATTCACATGCTGTGGACAAATGTTTGAAGATATTGGAGGGATTCCACCCTTTTGAAGACATGGAAGCTTTGACAGTGTTCCAAGTAAGTGGACCTGGTGTCGTCTTTTTAGACCGTTTCTGCCTCAACGCCATGTTGGCTACGTTCTGACCAAAACAATGCAGCGTACGTGTGATGTCATCGCGCATGCACAACGAAGGGAGAATCGATAAGCAGAATCGTTAAGCAGGCAGGCAAACGATTCCAAGGGATCGAGCTACTGGGATTGCTATCCCTTGTCATTGGTCCTAGTTTTTAGAGGTAGGACTGGAAACATCCAACCACGCTAGGAGTTTAAGATGCTATCTGACTCAAGCTGGACCATCCGCCCTCACGGCCAAAAAAGAAAATCAACCCTTCACATCCATCCTCCAGTCCAGTCCTCTGAGTTGCTCTGTAAGATATAATTGGACAGTCTAACCCACACAGAGAAAGACAGAGGCCAGAGGTGTTCGTACTGTCATAGATGAGCAGTTTGTCCTGCGCCATCTCCTCAGAGCAGAGGAATTCATGTCCGATCAGCTGCAGTGTCCTTATCTTGATCTAGAGACGGGAACAGGCCTGGCACAACCTGCAGTCACTGCCATCTCACAAAAACACAGAGTGTGGAAGAATATGAGAGAGCGAGTGTAGGGCCTGTGCCTGAAGGCTGTCATCCACTACCCAGAACCCAGAGGATGAGGAAGGACAGGCTCAGCCCCCTCCACACTTGGAGTGGTTTGTATCACCACTGGTGAAATCGAGTGGCATCAGTAAAAGTGTCCTGACTGCAGATCTGCACCGGCTCCACACCAGGACCTACATCACAATAAGGACATACTATTAACAGCACTGGAGGTTCTGACACTTTTATACCTCACTGGCCCATAGGCAATGAACTATTGTGAAGGCACTGTGTCTGGGCTCATCTTCATCATCGTCATCATCGTCTTTGTTTGCAGTTCCTTCAAACATCTCCTCTGATGAAACAACTGGTCGGATTCATTTCAAGTTTTGTGTGTAACTTCCTTGGGAAAATGTCTACAAAGTGTATTAAAGTTTTGAGATATTTGGATTTGTGTGTTTTTGAAGAATTATTAAAGATGGATGGATGGATGGATGGATGGATGGATGGATGGATGGATGGATGGATGGATGGATGGATGGATGGATGGATGGATGGATGGATAGATAGATAGATAGATAGATAGATAGATAGATAGATAGATAGATAGATAGATAGATAGATAGATAGATAGATAGATAGATAGATAGATAGATAGATAGATAGATAGATAGATGTCAAAACACAGTAATGTGCCATCAGAGAGCAAATTTAATTGACTGCCATTCCAACATTTATTTCAATATAAAGTAGCTTCTTGTTTTGGTTATGGTCCAAATAAAGCAAAAATGATTTTAAAAGTAAAAATGTGGGTCATTTAGCAACACTAATCTGTCAAATTTTAACCCTTTCATGTATGAATTATGAGAACCTTAGTCAATATTTTTTTCTTGAGTGTTTTTATTCCTCTTTAGGCATGAAAAAAGCAATGCAATTGAATTTTTTTTGTATGAACCTATTTTTTGTGGAGTTACAAAAATGTCCACTCAGCTGGACACCATGCATTTAATTTTTGAAGCAAAGAAACGTGCATTTTAAACTCATCATCAGAAAGTGATATACTGTGTGAAAACTATGACATAAAAACATTTTTAATGAGTGCTAATCATATGTCTTCTCACATTTTTTTTCATACTCTAATACTAGTTATTACTCATTTCACAGAGATAATATCCTCCTGAGACCCAAGAAATTGACAATTTTTGCTTTTTTACATTAAAAAATTGTCTTGAATTGGAAACTGCATAATACAACAGTTTTTTCAGATACATTTTAAAAATTATTTTTATTTATTGATCGATTTTTTTTTAATTATTTTTTTTTTATGGAATGTCCTTTGCAATGGACAGTATTTTTTAAGTTAAACTGTCAAACTTTTGTCCCCTACAGAGGACAAAATGCACTGCTGGGTCTCAGGAGGATATGCAAAAAAAAACAAAAAAAAAAAAACAACAAGACTGTTAATTACAGTCTAATAACAATTAGCAATTGATTTACACTAAAACATGTTGCTGCAGATCAGGTTTATCAAGAGCAGCAAAGTTACAATAATTGTATGACTTGCAGTGTTTGGGATGATGCATAAGCTGCACTATGTTGGGTGATATGAAACTAAAACAACAAAACCCATGAATAAACAATAGAACAGCTGGAGAAGAACTGTCCACTGTTGTGACCAGTATGCATGAAAGGGTTAATAGGGGTTTTTCACGCATGACCCGGAAACAGTTTGAAACGACTCATTTTGTGTATCGTTTCTTCCGGTTTACTTGTCAACAGTGGCTGAGACCATATCGAAATGGACATTCTTCCTGATTGGATTCTGAAGTTCGGCCCCTCATCTCCCCATTTCTTCTTCTCAACTAAATCTGAAGGAAAACCATGAAAACTAAAATATAGTTGCCTTTGTTCATTTGATGTACATTAGAATACACAGCAGTGATACTTCGAAATGGCCTCAGCTACTGTCGACAAGTAAACCGGAAGAAACGATACACAAAATGAGTCGTTTCAAACCGTTTCCAGGTCATGCATGGAAAAACCCCTATGTGTTGAGTTGTCCTCCAGTGGAAGTACCACCCACTTCTATTGGGAGATTGATACCTGCATCCACACCACAGGACTCTGACACAGAGACAGAACCTGACAACCTCACAAATTCAACTTGGTATTGGTGCTTGACAGAACACGCTGGTGAGCTACAGGGCCACTGGTCTTATTTTCTCACATTATCTCATATAACTCATCTTTAACCCTTTCAAGCATGAATTATGAGAACCTTAATCAAGATTTTTTCCTGAGTGTTTTTATTCATCTTTAGGCATGTAAAAAAAACCTGATTTTTTTATGAACCTATTTTTCATGGAGTTACAAAAATGTTCACTCAGCTGGACACCATGCATTTCATTTTAGAAGCAAAGAAACATGCATTTACTGATAAACAGTGGGAAAACTATGAAATAAAAACACTTTTAATGCTGCTAATGTGACGTTTTCTCACATTTTAACATACCTGCATGGAGATAATATGCAAAAAAAAAAAAAAAAAAGCTTTTTGTTTAAAAAACAGAAAACAAAATTGTTAATTACAGTCTAACAACAATTGCCAATTTTTTTTTTTTTTTTTTACACTCAAACATGTTACTTCAGATCAGGTTTATCAAGAACAGCAAAGTTACAGTAATGGTATGAATTTCAGTGTATGGAATAATGCATAAGTGTCCACTGTGTTTTCTGATATGGAACTAAAACAACAAAACCCATGAATATACAAGAGAACATCTTTGAACAGCTGTCCACTGTAGTGACCACTATGCATGAAAGGGTTAAATCACAGCCACATTATCGCCACCTTTTCTAACAACTACAACCAATGCACTGCTTTCTATAAAGATAAATACTGATGAGTAATCCACTTCTTCTCAGCTCTGTATTAGGCCTAGTAATGCTTCAAATTGGTTTTCACTCATGCTAACTCTATATTCTATGGTTGCCTTCATGCTGTGAAATTGTTATATTTTAACTAGAAAAACTCCTTATTTCTTATAAAATTGTTGCCTCTAGCAATCATGTTGTAACTAGATATGGACCCAAAGTACAGTATATAGTTGTGTGACTGTGTGTATGTGTGGAATCTGTGGGACTTTCATGGTTCTGACTGTGTAGATTTGGATGTTTACTGAGAGGGTTATTGCTTTTGTGACATTAGGTCTATTCAGTGGAGTTGTAGGTCACATTTTCATTTTGAGATATGGGGTCTGAAGCCGCCCCATTAAATGTGGAAGCTCTCCCTGTAACACCTGCCAATAAAACTGTGCTGTAGTTTGACCTGGACTCATATAAAACCACCACGACCTTTACCTTGAAGTTGGCGGACCATGCACACACAGCCCACATTTGGTCACTGGAGGTTTGTTGTAAAAACTTTTTTTTTTAATTTGTTGAATGTAGTTAAAAGTGCATTATGTGGGATTCAGTGATATCTCAGAGTCAGATTACATCATATGTCGTTGCCGTTAGTGTGGCGAGGCTAGTGGGTGGATTTAACCCTGTAAAGCCTGAACCATTACATCATTGACAGAAAATTTCAGTTCTTTAAAACTGGAGCCGTTATTGGTCATTCTGAACAACCCAAAAAAAATTTTAAAATATCAATTTCCATGTATGAGTTTCAGTTTTGGATCATCTTTGATACATCAGGTCTCAATACTCAATTATTATTTTTGAACAAACAAAAACATAATATAACTCAAACATGTCTAACAAATTGGAAATTCCTTTTCAAAATTAGAAAAGTTCTAAAGTTCTGCCTTCTTCCTCATTAATGACAGTCTTTTAGCGTCACTGGAAAGGCCTCTGATGAACAAATTCCTCCCCCCTGGTGGATTATCTGTGTATTGCATGTATCTAATTGTATACATCAGGTTTTTCAAGAAACAAATATCTCACTGATCATGTAGAGGGCTTCAAAACTCATGTATCAAATATGATACATTTGGCATTAAACGCTTAAGTCTGTTCATCGTAACTCTTTCGAATAGAATAGAATAGAATAGAATAGAATAGAATAGAATAGAATAGAATAGATCTTTATTGTCACTGCTACAGGACCAATGAAAGTCACTTTAGCAACTGTTGCTTATTTAGCAGCAAAAACGCTTAAAGTGCAAAAAGACTGTAAAAATATCACAAAATTATACTGAAAACATACACTGAAAGTCTACATCACCGATAAAAGAAACATTTACAACATATAAGAATATATACAAGCAGTATAGGATATGTACAGGATAAATACTTTTTTAAAACAAAGTGTGTGGTTTGTGGGTTGTGTTTAGAGCGTGTCACAACTGTAAGTGTCCAGTTGGTTTAATTATTCTTTACAGAATCATATGTGAAGTGTTTTGCTGCTGTTTTAAAGTCATGGTGTCAGATTTAAGACGTGTTTGGATCATGATTCTGAGTCTGGGTCTGACTTGTCATATTACGGTCCAGTTTATGTATCAACAGTTTTGAACATCTTCTACAATGTTTCTCAAACTTTTTACAGTGGAGTACACCCTGAAATATACTTTTGTAGCCAAGTACCCCCATCTCTCGCTTATACGTTTTTGATTGAAAAACAATTAGGCAAAATTTGTTCTTGTACCAAAGTTGTCTGCTTACATTTTCAAAACTTTATAAACAAACAACACATATTTAACTGGAATATGTTTTTTTTGTTTTTTTGTTTTTTTTTAAATAAATATTGCATTTTTTTCAATTATTTTGTGTACAGAATATAAACTGAAAAGTGCCTCTTTTCCATTGGTAAAAGAAATGAACAAATTGGTCATTAATGAATGAATGAACCTTTCATCAAAAAACAAAACAAAATAATTACTTAGTTACTTAAACTCATTTTGTAACTTTTGGTCTACTTCACTTTGTCAGACAGGTCCTATTTAAATAATTTCTTGGTTGAGAACAGATGTGACAGTAATCAGGCGTGGGTGTGGCGACAGAAACTGAACTCAGCTTTCCAAAGATGTGATAAACCACATTTAATTTATGTTTTAACAGGATGGGGGGGGGGGGGGGTGTCACTTTTTCACACAGGGCCATTTAGGTTTGGAATTTTTTTCCCCTTAATAATAAACACCTTCATTTAAAAACTGCATTGTGTGTTTACTTGTGTTATCTATGTTTAATATTTAGATTTGTGTGATGATCTGAAACATCTAAGTTGGACAAACATGCAAAACATAAGAAATCAGAAAGGGGGCAAACACTTTTTCACACCCCTGTACGTACTGGGGACCATAGGAACTGGGAACCGTAGATACAGCGGAACATATGTACTGGGGACCATAGAGCTGACAACGAATTGAGAAAATCCGCGAGACTGAAAAATTTCACTAATACAGTAGTTCCTAACCTTTTTTGGCCTGTCATAAATTTCTGGCGACCCCAGACATTCAAAACAGAGACCTTTTTTTGGGCTAAAATTAATTTGTTTTTGATCATGTAATAGTTTGCTATGTTGCAAATAAACAATAATTTTAGGCGACATTTAGTCTATACAGTGTATATTATTATGGACGGAGGCAGAAAACCCAGGTGTAGATTACTGCACAAAGTGAGATTTTTATTTTCCTTGGTCAGGATATGTACAGTCAGTCTAGCTTGGATTTACAAGGCTGACAATTAACACTGAACAAACAAGAACTCAAAGTAGGAATTGTGAAATTATGAATGAATTATGAATTATGAAAGAGCTGCAGCGTCTGAAACTGACCACAATGAACATTTGACAGATAAACAGTACCACAGTGTTTCAGTTTCAGCTTCAGTTTGTCATGTCTTTTATGGATTGGGATTTTCTCTGTCAACTTATTATATATTTTTTATTAGTGTTTTGTTTTTTGTTTTTTGTTTTTATCAATCACTAGAAATTTCAGGTGACCCCATTTGAATTCTAAGCAACCTCGTATAGGGTTTGTTGAACCACATTATGTAATAAACTGACGCATTTTGTAATAAACTACGTCAATGCATTATATAGTACATTTTTTCACACTATGTAGTAATTCATTACAATTTGAGAAATTTATTACAAAATGCATTTGACACATTTTTATTAAAAAAAAATGTAATAACATGGTTCATTATGTAATAACAATCCAAATTAATATAATTTCAGAGCAATTTAGAAGAAATTAGTCACAGGAGCTACAGGTAATGTAATCAGAACTTTAACCACACAGTTTACAGATTAATTCAGCATATTACATTTTCCTAAAAATAAAAATGTGTCAAGTGCATTTTGTAATAAATTTCTCAAATTGTAATAACTTACTATGTAATGCGAAAAAATTTACAACATAATGCATTGAGGTAGTTTATTACAAAATGCGTCCGTTTATTACATAATGCGGCTTTATTACAAGATGACATGACATTCTTATTACATTTTGAACTTTTATTACATAATGGGAATTTATTACATAATGCGGCTCAACAGGGTTCCGACCCCAAGGTTGAAAAACACTGCACTAATAAGAATATAATTACTGTTGCTGAAAGAACCCCCATACTTAGCCTATTCACCAAATCACACCTAACATGATAGATTATCACTCCATTACTGAGTACTTCTACTTGCTTTTTCCTGCACATACACACGTTCCAGATCGGTGGTAATTACCTCAGTCCAACAATGACAAAGACTTAACTCCTTTCCATTCTAATTTTTTCACACCGCCTCACTACTTTCTCTCTCTCCAATTAATATAATTGACAGGGCCATCATTGCCTATCCACACTGTGACGAGTCGTCGCGGCTGCCTGTGGAAAAGTCACACAGCGGCTGTGAAGTCTGCTCTCTGCCAAAATGTCACCGTGTCAGCACGCTGTCAAAGAGGATTTCTGTTCGACCACTGCTCCACAGTTTGTCTCCCCTTTAAAATGGAGATTAAACACAGATTAACATGGGAGTCAGTGTGGGCATTCGTGTCATTGATAGCCACAAAGACCCACCAAAAGGACGTTACAAGGCAAGGCAGCTTTATTTCTATAGCACATTTCATGTACAAGACAGTTCAAAGTGCTTTACATAAAACATTAAAAGCATTAAAGCAGAAGCAATAAAAAGTATGAGCATAAGAAAAACAAACAAACAAATCAAAACAAAATTAAGTAAATAGATAAAACAGACAAGCAGATAAAACAGATAAAAACTAGGCCTGTAACGGTACACGTACCGAACCGAACCGTTTCGGTACACACCTGTTCGGTTCGGTACACAGCTGTACCGAAACGGCACAGTATGTTGAGAAAAAGAAAAAGAAACAAAAGACATTGTTTGATGCGGAACGTTAAATACACGCAAGTTTCACACGGACATATTTAAGGACGCATACATTGACCCTAAATATGAAATAGCAGCTGATATAAGGTAAAAAAAATAAATAAATAAAAAAAAATATGATGAGAACCTGGAAGGAAGAGATTGGAGACCCTCCACCATCAGTACAGTCCAGTTTGGGATCACTTCAGGTCCCGGTGAAAGACAACAACGAGGAAAGAGACGGAGATAAGACAAACGCTGTGTGGCCCCTGGGAGCTACGGTAGTTCTAAAACACACTAACTGTCTGTCTCTCTCTCTCACGCACGCTGTATACCAGAGGAATAGAACTCGGAGTTGGACGTTGAAAGTATATAAAAATAAAGTTTCACTTTCGTTTCACGCCAGCGCTAGTTACTTTAGTTATGGACCGGACCGCCCCCCCCCCCCCTCCCCCACACGCGCCCCCGGCTCCGACCAAAAAAAAAAACAGAAACAGAAAAACAACCAAACAAACAAACCATCCCCCAGACAAATCGTACCTTGCGTGTGCGCACACGCGCACACACACGAGTACACAAAGTGTTCTAAACAGTTTGTTAGCTGTCCTAAAATAAATAATTTGGTTCAGTTTGTTGTCAGTGTTGCTCTTCAGTTTGTTAAAACAGAATACCAGTTTACCCTCCTGTTAATGTTGCACTTCATGCAGAATTTTTTTGTTGATATTTTTATGCAGAATGTGAACTGACAGAACTGTTATTAGATTTTTGTTGTTTGTTCAAAACTACCTGTCAGGGAAAAGTGTAATACTAATGTTTAAAATACATTTAGTAATATTAATAATTTATTTTATTTTCTATTTGATTTATAGTAGCAGAATTATATTATTCCTGTTTTTCTATATTCTATTGTGTCCAAAAATTGGGGGAAAAATGTTCAAAAATTCAAACGTATTAAAGATATTTTGAGGGGTTTTCTTTCTTCCCGTACCGAACCGAAAAAAACCGAACCGTGGCTTTGAAAACCGAAAACGTACCGAACCGAAAATTTTGTGTACCGTTACAGACCTAATAAAAACTTTAAGCTTAAAAGAATAAAAAGTCTACTCAAATGCAGCTGAGAACAGGTGGGTCTTTAACCTGGATGTAAATAAACTGAGTGTTTCAGCTGATTTGAGGTTTTCTGGGAGTTTGTTCCAGACATGTGAAGCATAGAAGCTGAACACAGCTTCACCGTGTCTGGTTCTGACTCTGGGAACTGACAAAAAAAAAAAACGATCCAGATGACCTGAGGGGTCTGGTGGGTTCATACTAGGCCAGTAACGGTACACAAAATTTTCGGTTCGGTATGTTTTCGGTTTTCAAAGCCACGGCTTGGTTTTTTTTTTCGGTTTGGTACGGGAAGAAAGAAAACCCCTCAAAACGTCTATTAATGCATTGATGAATTTTTTAAAACATTTTCCCCCCAATGTTTGGAGACAATAGAATATAGAAAAACAGGAATAATATAATTCTGATGCTACAAATCAAATAGAAAATAAAATAAATTATTAATATTACTAAATGTATTTTAAACATTAGTATTGCACTTTTCCCTGAAAGCTGTACACAGCTGTACCGAACCGAACAGGTGCGTACTGAAACGGTTCGGTACGTGTACCGTTACAGGCCTAGTTCATACTGAGTCAGGAGGTTGCTGATGTATTTAGGTTCTAAACCATTCAGAGCTTTATAGACCAGCAATAGAACTTTAAAGTCTATCCTCTGACGGACAGGCAGCCAGCGGAAGGACCTCAGAGTTGGACTAATGTGGTCCACTTTTCTGGTCTTAGTGAGGACTGTAGCAGCAGAGTTCTGAATGAGCTGCAGTTGTCTAATGGACTTTTTTGGTAGATCTGTAAAGACACTGTTGCAATAATCAAGCCGACTGAAGATGAATGCGTGGACTAGTTCCAAATGAAATTAGTGGCTTTGATTTAACCAGAATTTCCTTTCTTGACTTGCATTGATGAATTTAAAGTACTTCTCCAAATGCAGTTTGTGACTCCTCAACAGTGGTGTCTGCTGATCATTTCTTCCATTATTTTTGCGACAGATGTGTGGACGTTCCTCTGTCTAATCTGCATGTAGACAACCAGCCAGTCTGTTAGAAACACGGTGACTTAGAGATGTTGGCTGGAGCTTAACTCTGTACGGTCAATGTTCAGTTTCCCAATCAGATTGTCACGCCTGATTCTGTCTCTGTTATTGTGTTTGGGCTTAGTTAACTTGGCAAATGTTTAAAGGAAAATAAGTTGCTTAGAGCTATGTGAAGCCTTCTGATTCCAGTTTTCTTTTGGGGAAAAATAAACAGAGAAACAAAGAATTATTTAAGGGTTTTAACAGCTGATACAAGCATACAAAGCCTAAAGGTTTGTATCTTAAAGCAGAGTATGACTTCCATCGCAAATTTTTCCTCAAATTGGTAAAACCCCAGAAATAGCCTAATTATCACCAATCCACTAGTCTTTCTGTGCTTATGCACCTGAATTACTTCCCTCACGGTGAGGGAAAATGATAGAAACAAATTCTAACCTAGGGGTCTCAAACTCATTTTCATTCAGGGGCTACATTCAGCCCAATTTGATCTCAAGTGGGCCGAACCAGTAAAATAATAGCATAATAACCTATAAATACTGACAACTCCAAATTACTGTCTTTGTTTTAGTGCAAAAAACCCTCATTAAATTATGAAAATACTTCCTTTTATAAACTATCCAAACAAAAAAGATGTGAATAACCTGAAAAAAATGAAATTTCCTAAGAAAAATACATGCAATTTTCACAATATTATGCCTCAACTTCTCATTTATACATGTGCATTATGGATCGAATCTACAAAGACATTGTTGTTCGTCCATCAGTCTAAATGACGACCTTGACTTCAGTTTTTATGGGTCCTGGAGTGGGTTGTCAGCCCTATTTTTGCCCTAAAGTATCTGCCACAAAGACACTAAACACTGAGTAACAATCAGAAAATTGTTCAAATTGTGCTTAATTTTCTTTAGCCATTTCAGGTTGTTCATATTTATTCAGGTTATTCACGTTTTATTGTTACAGGATAGTTTGTAAATGTAAGTATTTTCATAATTTAATGTTATTTTTTGCGCTAAAACAAAGACAAAAATTTTAAGTTGTCATTATTTATAGGCATAGTGTAATATTTTTTCACATTAAACCGAGAAGAAAATATGGAGTCATTATTTTTTTATGCTGTTATTTTACTGTAGATCATATTGGTCTGTATGTGGAACCTGAACTAAAATAAGTTCGACAGCCTTGACTATGGAATTTTTGCACTTTGCAGATTCATCCCATGGACTGCATTGGAACCTTTGGTGGTCCGCATTTGGCCTCCGGGCCGCATGTTTGAGACCCCTGATCTAACTTTTCTTAAGTGATTTATCAACATTTATTGTAGTATTATCCTCTTCATTTTGTGTTTTTTCAGTGAAAATCAGGTATTTTCCTATGTTTAACTTACTGATCATGTAGATGTTCATAAAAGCTTAGATTAAAGTTAAGGATTATTAGATCAAACAAAGGGAAAACTGAAGAAAAAATGACCTTTTCACTAAAATATATCATTAACTGAACATAAAACAAGTGTCTCCATCCACTGTCATTGATCCAAATCCATGATCCAACATGGTGAATCAATGTTGTAGAGGATGGCGCTGTTTCCACGGTGACTATGGAGCCTCTGAATGTCCAAATGGGTCATATCTGATGACCATGAAAAGATGACAAACTGCATTTAACACCAATTATTTACATGTATCGACAGGATTAGTGGATCAACAGGTATTAAACAGTTCAGATCAGTAGATGGTTTGGTTGCTGGTTGATGTTTGGGTCTTTATGGGTTAAACGCCGCTAATGCCAGCAGCCTGGAGCAAAATACAAACATGAGATAATGATTCAAAGTGATGGTAGAGCAGAGATTTTTTGTGTCTGTTCATACATTTTATGTGAAATGATCACAATTCTAGTCAATCTGTGTTTCATAGATTCAGAAAAGGAGGATTTAGTGATCAGGAGTCTGCAGGAAAACTACCACACTGTCAGAATACTGAGTGTCCTGTATTCAGTTTATACTCATACTTTTGTTCTGTGTTATTCAAACCAAAGCTTATTTTATTTTGTTCTAAACATTATTAATTATATATTAATTATATGGGCCTATGTTACAAATGAGAACATAAAGCAAATTATTATATTTCAACTGTAACCCTAAACTACCAAAAGAACTGATGAAATATTTTTAACCCTTTCATGCATGAATTATGAGAACCTTAATCAAGATTTATTTCCTGAGTGTTTTCATTCCTTTTTAGGCATGAAAAAAACAATGCGATTGAAAAAAATTTTTTATGAACCTTTTTTTCATGGAGTTCCAAAAATCCACTCAGTCCACTCAGCTTGATAACACTTGTCTACAAGGAAAATGCTTCCAGAATAAAAGTAATGAAATTTTACCACATGAGAGTCACTGATAAAGAAAAATCAAGTCAAAAATGCTGGTTGGCTGAACTTTCCAAGATACAGCCTTGGGTCAAAATGTGAAATTCAAGAATTAACAAGAGAATGGGTTTGACTCAAAAGGAATATTTGTCTCAGAGCTACAAGATCTACTTCAAAACACTGTCTGCACATTAGAATACATTCACTTTACAGGTTCTATTTCGTGGAAGATTTATAAAACTATTATATAAATGTACATAAACCAATATATATGTGTAATAACACTTAATCATATACCTTGAAAACATCAGCAAACTGGCACTTTTGTAATTTATTTTCCAATTAATCTTATTAAAATACGTAACATTTAGCACATTTAATCTCTGAAGCAAATCATTTCTAAAAAATTGTAGACCAGTGTAACATGTATTTACTGATATATTGTGTGAAAACTATGAAATAAAAACATTTTTAATGCTGCTAATCTGCTGTTTTCTCACATTTTAACATACTCTAATAGTCACTACTCACTTCATTGCGATAATATGCAAAAAAAAAACAACTTTTTGTTAAAAAAACAAAAACAAATGTTGATTGTAGCTTAGTAACAACAGTAAGCAATTGATTTAAACTCAAACATGTCACTGCAGATCATGTTTATCAAGAACAGAAAAGTTACAATAATGGTATGAATGTCAGTGTTTGGGATGGTGCATAAGTGTCCACTGTGTTGGCTGATATAGAACTAACACAAAATCCATGAATATACAAGACAACAGCTGTCCACTGGAGTGACCACTATGCATAAAAGGGTTAAAATATGTGTTCGATAACACTGGGTTACAAAAAAATGTTTTTTGCAAGTTGTCTAAGTTTTTTCAACTGAATTAGGACCATTTTGCACCGCTAAATCCAAAAATGACATCTGTTTTTCTCAATCAGGTCAGGTTTTTTTGCTAATTTGATTTTGAAAAATTTGATCCTCTCACAAAATATAATAATTAATACCAAAATAAGATTTGTAAGCACACTTTATGAAACTTGTGACTTGATTCCTGTTAGGTACAATGGTGTATTCACCGCAGATGTAGCAGAATACATCAGGCTTATTTTTTGCAAGATCTTCTAGTCGAAGCCATTTCATTCACCTGTAACATTAAAAAAAACATTAATCATAAATTGGCAAAAGTAAAATCTTCAGAACTCGTTTATTGCAAGAAATATGAAAGAATTTTGTATCATATGATGTGAAAATGCCCATAAATGTAAGCAAAAATGTTAAAAAGCCAATATGTAGTACAGTTCAGAAAGTTGACCTGATTGAGCAAAATTAATGTGATTTTTGGATTCAGCACACCAAAATTATCCTAAATCAGCTCAAAAAACTTAAACAATGAATTTGTTGTTGACCAGTGTAATCAGTATTGATAAACTCTTAACCATGCCATTCCTCGTCCCACTAACAGTGTTGCATTTGTGGATGTGATGCAAATGGATGAGTGTTACTTGTGTCGATCATTGTTGTTCATTTTATGAGCATTTTCATCATGTTAACTCTGTAATAGACCCACAGCTATGACCTTTTGAATCTCCATTATGCATTTTTCCTCCATCATTATCTCCTCTCATTCTCCCATTAGATTGTCTAACAGTGCACATGTTGAGAACTGTTTTTTTTTTTTTTTTCTTTTTTTCTTTTCAACACACAATGATGGCCCTGTTGTCCTGATATGATTTCAATTTCCCTCAAACTTGACACAAATAAAACTAAGATTTATAAAGCAATGAATAGAATGAGAGCAACAATTGGACTTAAATATATGAAGGTAGATTATAGCACTTATGTTGCACCGTCACTTAGTGGTAGAGTTAAAGGTACAACATGGAAGATCAGTGTATGCATATGTGCTTGAAGGTGGGGTCTGAGATCTTGGAAAAACGGTTCGAGCAAACTACATTTTGAAAATACTCAGTTCAAAAGTCCAAACCCCTTTCTTCAGACGTCCCTCTGAAGCCACACCTCCAGAGTAGTGGCACGCGCAATGCTTGGTCCTGAGGGTTCACGAGCACTGCACAGCAACAATTCTCCGGCTCTGCTCTGCTCCGTACCCGGGTTGGGCTCTGACGCCGCCTACGGTCCGGTCCGGTCCGGTCCGGCCGAACCGTCTCCGACACCAGCTGAGGCTCCGTTCCCTGCTCCGGTCCTGTACGCCTCGGGCTCCTACCCCGACTACGGCCCTGACTGAGCCTCCGGCTGGCGTATCCATGCACAGCTCATTCAGTTTCCTCTAACACCCCCACTCTCACAGAACAGCCCCAGTTCAGACCTATGTGACTAATGTTACATTTCCTATTGGTTTATGTTTGTGACAAAACAGTTTGCAGGTGAACTTTCCATCCTAATAGAACTAATATAGCCAAGCTCTGGCTACGCTTCCTGTACAAGGCTCCAGCCTCTGGGAACGCAAAGAGGGGTTATGCGCAGAGGGGGGAGGGGTGAATGGCAGTTGAGTTTGATAGACATATCACCGTTCAATCATTTTGAGTGGGCGCTCAAAATGATTGGATGGTGTTTTTTCAGTCCTACCCGTTCCACAGGTGACTGATTTTTTTTTTATTTTTGTGTTAGAGCATTTAATTAATTAGTTGTAATCGGGGTGTGAAGGGGATTTTAAGGAATATAATAAAATGCTCCAGAAAAACATCTCAGACCCCACCTTTAAGGGCGTTTTCACACAGTGTATTCGAGTCTGTACCGTACTTGTGTAACAGGGTCAATTATTTAGCAGCAATGTGGGTGTATGTATTGTATTGTGTATTTTTATAATTACACAAAATCTGTTCATTTTATTTTCATTTCTTTTGGTTGATACCTGACATTGTGGGCCTCCAGGTCAGTGTGTGGAACTGTTGGTTTTGGTCGGTTCCCTGGCGAGCAATTTACAGTGTGACACTGCGTGTATAACCTGAGTTTTCGCGCCTTTGCCTCCTCCCTTTTGTTCCGGATTTCTGTGGGAGAGGTAAGCAGCCGCACAGTTAGTGAAAATTTTTGGTTTAGTCTCTGTACATTTAATTTTTTTACATGAACAGGCTAGTTCAGACTGTATCAGGTGTTTATGATGTGCTTAAACACATTTCTGTGTCATTTTGGTTTGTGTGGGAGGTTGTTTAACGGGGGATACTGACCGGAGGTTTTTATGTTTTCTGTCACTTTTGTCAGTACAATAAACAGAGACTGCCTCCAAGGACACACGTGCGGGTCTCATCATTTTAAAAAAAGAACACAACACAGAGTCCAACACCACCGGATACACGTCCAACACCACTGGTTACACTTGGATACGTTCACGCCTTTCCTGAAGATGTTGCGTTCACAAGCATGTACCGCGGCCCATGCTCGAGTACGAATGGGTGTTACAGGGCTGAATCAGTAGGTGGTGGTATGGAAGGAATTCTGTTGCTATCCTACAAATGTGGAAGTCAGAAGTAGACTAACCCTTACCTATCTGTTAGCCTGTTTGACGCAAAGAGAAGCAGACCAACCCTCGCTGTCCTTGATATATCACTGAGTGGTTTTGCTGATAAGGTGAACCTGGGCCCCGCAGATCTGAGGCTTTTACAGGAGACAACAAGGTCAAGGTCAAGGTTCAAGGCTCACTTTATTGTCATTACATAGTGTATACATGAAACAAAATCAGTACTCAGGTCCAGGAAATATAAGATTTTCTTCATCCTGCTCCTTTTCGAGCATGGGTGTGTAAATGTTTGTTCACATGATGATTATTCACCTCCTAAGACCCAGCTATGGGTTTTCTGTCCACATCTGTGGACAAGAGTTTCACAACTTTATACAAAAAAAAAGAAAGAAAAGAAAAGAAAAGAAAACTGTCCACCACAAAGGACATTCCATAAAAATTTTAAAAACTGCATCTGAAAAAACTGTTGCATCATGATGTTTCCAATATAGGCACTTATTTAATAAAAAACAAAAAAGCTTGTACTTTGCTGACATTTCCTGGGTCTCAGGAGGTTAAATGTCTGCTGATGAAATGCACAACGAATGAAAGAAATGAAATGAAAAATACACTAAAAACAACTAGCTTTCATCCAATTTGTTTCTCATCTCTTAGTTACCTTGTTAAACTTCCTTCTCCATGAAAATATTGGTTTTTATGTTTTTGGTGTGAGCCTCTGGGCCTTTTTGTTTTTGTCAGTATACCCCTCGATGTGCACCCTGTAAGTCATCAACTCTATACTGAACTGACCTCACATGTGTGGACATGCCTGGATTTGCTTTTTGTTTTTGTTTTTTTTTTGTGCAGGTATACTGGAAAACAAGGTAAAATGAGAATCCCCAAAAGCTCACATGATTGGCAGAGGAATAAGAGCCAAAACTGTCAGTGTGTTGGCTGACGGTGCACTTATGATTTCAGTTTTGGTTCTAATTATTGCTGTATAATCTTGTATTTATAACTGGTTCCAAACCAACCCTAACAACACAAAGGTCCTAATTTCAACTACAGCATTTCATAATTTAGTGAAATTTTTAAAATATAATTATTTTGTTGAAATAGAGGTTCCTAACAAAGTCAAAAAGCCTTGATGCAATACACACATTTTACATGGTTCATTTACGCATTTAAAACCTAAAATGGGTCGGTGCTGACCCTAACACAGCATGAAGGTTAATTGCGTTAAAGATTTTAATCAGATTAATCATGATGATGGATTAATCCGCATTAATTTTGACAGCCCTAAAACAAACTATACATAAAATACAGCCTCTATAAATCTGCTGGTGCTTCATTAAATATTTTGAATGATTGTAATAATTGTAGTTGTTATGCACGGTAATATGTCTACGTTGTAAATATGTTTATAGTCTGTATAGTTTTTATTACTATTATTATTATTATTATTTTTTTTTTATATTGTTTCTTTTTTTGCACTATCGTCATGCATGTACACTTCCTTTCACTTTATTCTGTCGCTGCCTTGACCATTGAATTTCCCCGTTGTGGGATCAATCAAGTCTAATTTAATTTAATTTAATTTAATTTAATTTAATTTAATTTAATTTAATTTAATTTAATTTAATGCCTCTACTGTGTCCTGTTGTTTCCAATAAAAAATGATTTGGAATGCAGTGGAATTCAATGCCATAGCTGTGGCCAACCTTATTAACGTGAACTCTCCAAAGTGGTCACATTAGTGAGGTTAAATTGTGTTTATATTTTTAGTCTATGATAATAAAAAAAATACAATTTTAAGCTCCGCCCTTGGACCCCACAATTCTCCTGCCCCCACCCCCCTCCATTTTATCTGGATCCGCCACTGACGTATTTAGCTTAAAGACCGTTTAGAGTTTCTTTTCAGACCAGTTACAAATTGAACATGAACAGTAAATTCATCAATGGAACAAATGATGAAATCTGTATAAATGACATGGATTCACTATATTCACTGCACTACACATTTGGCTCTTAATGTCCACATGAAAGGCTGAGACGCTCCACTTTACCTGGCTTTTTAAAGCATAAAGGATGGTTCAAATCCTAATCAAATCCTCCTGCTCTTGAGCTATTCAATGCCTGCTCTTCTTCTGCTGCAACAAAAGGTACCGTTCACTTTTGAGTGCAGTCTACAGATGTCAACAGTCGGTCATCAACTGACATTTCACTGTGAGGCTACAGACAGTCTAGGTGGCTTACATCCATATAATTATCCATGTATTTCTTTGAATTTTTATTTCTATAAACTGATTTCTTTGATATAAACCTCACTTCATACAGCTAAAGAGACCTTAACAAGGATTCTGTCATTGTGTTGAATATGGCTTTGTTCAGACTGCTGGTGAATGTGGCCCAAATCTGATTTTTTTGCTCATATGTGACCTTTATCCAATCTGTTATGGACAGTTTCAACAGCACAAATCTGACCCAGGCCACTTTCATATGTGGTCCTTAATCCGATACGTATCTGATATTTGGCAACGCAGATCTTGTCAGATAACAACAACAAAGCCTGACAAAAAGCTTATTTGGCTCTAACAATATTTAGAGACATTTAGAGGAGATCGTGGATTATGATTTAGTGTAAATTGTTTATTCCAATGTGCAATGTTTGTTTTCTCGCTGTTGGTAATTTAGTTCTCTCACTGCAGAAATAAATAAAAAATAAATAAATAAATAAAAATTATTACTATTATTTATTACTATTATTACTTACTACGAGGCCTGTAATGGTACACAAAATTTTTGGTTCGGTATATTTTCGGTTTTGAAAGCCACGGTTCGGATTTTTTTTTTGGTTTGGTACGGGAAGAAAGAAAACCCCTCAAAATGTCTTTAATACATTTATGAATTTTTGAAAAAATTTTCCCCAATTTTTGGACACAATAAAATATAGACAAACAGGAATATAATTCTGCTGCTATAAATCAAATAGAAAATAAAATAAATTATTAATATTACTAAATGTATTTGAAACATTAGTATTGCACTTTTCCCTGACAGGTAGTTTTGAACAAACAACAAAAATCTAATCACAGTTCTGTCAGTTCACATTCTGCATAAAAATACCAAAAAAATTCCACATGAAGTGCAACATTAACAAGAGGACAAACTGGTATTCTGTTTAAACAAACTGAAGAGCAACTTTGACAGCAAAAAATTAACAAAATTATTTATTTTAGGACAGATAACTAACTGTTTAGGACACTCTGTGTATGTGTGCGCACGTGCAGGGTGCGATTTGTCAGGGGGATGGTTTTTTTTGTTTTTTGGTCAGAGCCAGGGGGGTGGGGGAGGTCCATAACTAACGTAACTAACACTGGCGTGAAAAGAAAGTGAAACATAATATTCTTTCAACGTCCAACTACGGGTTCTATTCCTCTGTTATACAGCGTGTGTGTGTGGGAGAGAGAGACAGACAGACAGAGCTAGTGTAAGTGTTTTAGAACTACCGTAGTTCCTAGGGGCCAAACAACGTCCGTCTTATTAATGTTTCTTTCCTCGTTGTTCTCTTTCACCGGGACCTGAACTGATCCCAAACTGGACTGTACTGATGGTGGAGGGTCTCCAGTCTCTTCCTTCCAGGTTCACATCATATTTGTTGGTTTTTTTTTAACCTTATATCAGCTGCTATTTGGTATTTCGGGTCAATGTGCGCGTCCTTCAATATGTCCGTGTGGAACTTGCGCAGATTTAAAGTTCAACATCAAACAACGTCTTTCGTTCCTTTTTCTTTTTCTAAACATACTGTGGCGTTTCGGTACAGCTGTGTAACGAACCGAACAGGTGTGTACCGAAACGGTGCGGTTCGTTACAGGCCTACTTACTACTATTATTACTATTATTATTACTACTTTGCCAGTTGTTTCTACTACTACTTTCCAATGTGCAATTGCAGTTTTTCACTACTGTTTTATATATATATACATATGTGTGTATATATATATAGTTATTGATTGCTATTTTCTTGTGGTATTTCTTGTGTATATTCAGTGTTTGTGCTGCCATTGGAACCGAAATTTCCTGAGGGCTCTGCCCAAAGGATCAATAAAGTTCTTTCTATCTAATCTAATCTAATCTAATCTAATCTAATCTAATCGTAAAAAATCATCATATGATCTATTATCAGGTCATGCAGATTGACCTACTCTAAGGGGTTTTCAGTCTTTTGCCGTCAGTCTAAACTCCACACCATCTCCTCTGCAGTCTCCAGTCATATGTGTGTGATGACTCAGGAACAGCCACTCATGACGCCTGCCAGTCTGTGGTTTCTTTTTAGTATACGTGGTTATTTAGTGAGACAGATGTAAATGAGCCCAGCCTCAGTTCACCTGTTTTGCATAAACTGCCATTACAGAAAAAGTAATCCTGGGCTGTTTTGACACCGATTGGACATGTTTGCAGCAGCAAATTACAAGAGGTGTTCTCTGTTACCAAAGTGGTTATTATTACAGTATTTGGATTGAACCATGGTAATATGCTAACATTAATGGGTTTGCCCATTATTGTTCCTTACCCACGTTTGCCTTTTTACATATATTTCAGTGTGGGGTTTTTTTGGACATTTTTTATTTAACCTTTATTTAACCAGGAAATCCCTTGAGATTACAATTTCTTTTTTGAGGGAGACCTGGCCAAGACAGCCCACCATTACAAAGTTACAAAAATTCTAAAATAAAACATGTTAAAAACAGACAAAAGACAAAGGTGTATGTACTTCAGCTGTAGTTAGACCAAATGTGAGGTCAATGTAAAGATAAGATAAGATAAAATAAGGTAAAACTTTATCCCACCGAGGGGAAATTTCACATTTAACAGCAGCAACATACAATAAGCAAGTACAGAAAAAAAGACAGATAGAAAAAACATAAATGAATGAAAAATTAAATAAGAAAAATAAGAAATTTGGCATTTATATAAATATTTATATAAAAATATAATTAAGAACACAATGCAACTTTTTGGTCTGCTGTCATGTTGGAGAAGTAAAACTGAAATACAATGAATGCAGAATGTTGTTAGGTTTTTGACACTCACCATTTTGCATCTATGCATTGACTTTATATGGAATCCAACTGTGTGAAAAAATTCATTTCATCTGTGGTGTAAACACAGTATAATATTGTAACTGTGTAAAGATTCCCAATGATAAAGCCTCTGGAAACCTAAACCATTATTTTGTACCTAAAAGTAAAAACCAAAAAGCATTAAAATATCTCAATCCAAATACAAAATATATTTTTTAATAAACTTATTAAACTGATATTCCCAATCTATCTGACTTATCTGTTCAATCTATCTCATTTATGTGTGAATGTAATGTAAAATTAACCCTCACTTTTATATGTAACTGACATTCTACACAATATTGAAGGTAATCTAATCGGCCAACACACTTGGTTAGCAGTATTACCAGCTAATGACAAGTCAATTATACAGACTGTATAGGAAGTGGATGAATGTTAACATAGCACCATGCTTGGATTTGTTACTCGCTGTTGTGAAAAGAGGAGTTTGCAATTAGCATTTGTCTTGTTGGCTTTTTTATAGCTGGAAATGACCATATTTGGACATAATGGAATGCAGGAGCATGAAGGATCACAGCTCATTTTCAGGGTTCATGCTAGTGCTAAAAGCTACCTTATGCACATGGTAAAACCAGAAACTTTATCAAATCATGTATAACAAAGTAATTTTACAGTTTTTTTGATGTAAATTATTAACCACCTTTACGGCCAGGTTGAAAAAAAAAAAAAAACAAAAAAAGAAACAAACAAACAGACATATTTCTTGCACAATAAATAGAATTAATGATAGCCTGATTTGGTAAATGAGTTGTCATACACATCAGTCAAAGCCTAAACAAGACAACATCACAGTCTTCTGTTTACCCCTAAAATCTTAGTAATAAATAACAAGTGGTGCCAGGCACAACAAACCCCACCCCTCACATGTACTGTAGCTTATTTTGGCATCGATCCACCTGATGTCATCATGTCTATGTGTGTGCTGATATCAGCATATCAATTACCTCTATATATGTGCAAAGTTTGAAGTAAATTGAAACAAAATCAATGTTTTTATAGACATTTGAAATTGTGGTCATTATAAGCAAAAGGAAAAAAAAAGATTGGTATGAATTCAACCAATAATTTTGCTGCTACAGACATGAAATTTTGCCCATAATAAGTAAATGGGGAAAAAAAAAAGGATTTAAGAATTAATAAAAAATTTTAACTTTGACCTACTTTTCCTAAAATGTATTGAGATCTATTCTGGAATACTGGCAATCTATAAATCCAATTTGGTATGAATTCAACCAATAATTTTGCTGCTACAGACATTTTAAATTTCACTCATTATAAATAAATGGAAAAAAAAAAAAAAGATTTTAAAAAGTCATAAAAAATTGAACTTTGACCTACTTTTCTCAAAATGTGATCACATCTATTCTAGGACACTGGCAATCTATAAACTAAATTTGGTACGAATTCAACCAATAGTTTTGCTGCTAAAGTGTTGACAAACAAAGAAAAACAACTCTCCTTCAGAGGTTGGGGGGGTGGGGGTGGGTAAAGTCATTCTACAGTCTTGATTGTATAAATTAGTACCACAGTTACACACAACCAGGCTGTCTATTAGAAAAAGCAAAAAACTAAAACATACTTTTTGTTCAATAAACAGAAGATTTGGTAAATGAGTTGTCACACACATCAGTCAAAGTCTAACATAAAATACATCACAGTCTTCTGTTTACCCCTAAAATCTTAGTAATAAGTAATGATAAAAAGATAGATCAACTGAACACCAAATAGAGTCGCAGCAAATGAGCCTGAATGACTCCTGGAAAAAATATTGACTCAGTTTTTTATAGAGATCAGATCATTTGAATGTTAGCTTATGTGGCTGTGGTCCTCAGCCCGTAGACATGGTTCTTACCTGGTCTGTGAATGAATGAAAGGTTCTGTAATTCAAGTATTTTACACCACTTCATCTTTTTTTCTTTGCCTGTTTGTGGCTGTAGAGTACAAAAAATGGTTCGAAACCATGTTGTCCTGTTTGTGTTCTTTTTCTTCTTCCTGCAGCTGTTTGTCAATAGCTTCAGAGTTAATAGCTTCTTTCAAACACGCTCCAGGAAGTCGTTCCTCACGCGGTTTCCCATAAACAGCATTTTGCATGTATTACAGAAACCAGGCAGAGGCAATGTAATCAAGAATGTAAAAGATGATTTTTTTTTTTTTTTTTTTTTTTTTTTTCACTCCTAAACCAACATTAAAGCGCCTTCCTAAGTACAGACTGTGTTCCCAAAGATGTAAACAAACCCCTAGTTTGTGAACAAATTGAAAGTAAATAGTTCTGGGGGAAAAGAAATGAATGTAAATCATGTTTTTGCTGTTTGTTGGGAGTCATATTCCCTCAATGTCTATATGATTAGGATGGAGAAGTTTCAGCGCAAACTTAATCTGTGAAACGTTACATTAAAACCATCATGTCTTGAGAATCAAACTACCTCATCTTATTTTTATTTAACCCATAAAAACCCAGTGCCAGTTTTTGTAGAAATTCCCACATGAATTTTTCACTATTTTTTAATCTTTCTTAAGTGATTCATCCCCAGTTATTCTAATATTATACTACATTTTTAAGTGAAAATCATGTATTTTCCTATATTTTATTCACTGATCATATAATGTTCATAAAAGCTCAGCTCAAAGCTCAGGGTTATTAAATTAAAAAAACTGAGAAACCTGAAGAAAAGTGACTTTTTTAGTAAAATATATCATTAACTGAACATAAAACAAGTGTCTCTATCAAACTCCATGGGATTTACTAGTGAATAAATGTTAGTTAAGTTTTATTTCGAGCACATAGAATCATCAGGTAACAAAGAAACATACAACTCGGTCAAACCAAATTTTTTGGTGCTCAAAAAGGAGAGGGAAGAAGTATAACTCATAGACTCCCACCCCTTTTTACAGAATTAATAATTAATTGAATTCCGCTTCCTTTTCTTTGTTAACACACTTTTTTTCTATATATTTTTACAATCACACAAAGCATCCATACAAACCATTCACATTCACTTTTTTGGTCACCTCACATACAATGAGATTTGCATAATCAACCTTTTTTTTAAATATAGACTACAATATTTATTTGCACTTTAAATATTTATTACAAATACAATTATTAATAAATGTGATAAAATCTCCTAATCATGATAGTCCGTATAAATTAATTAATTAATTAATTAATTACAAATGGGCAATACACAATTATATCTTATTTTATGCATTCTTCTATATTATAACTAGATATTCACTTAATCCCATAATGTTCTATATGTTGTTGTTATACTGGATTTATACATCCTTTTAAATGCACAAATTTAAGAAATGTTGTAAAAGATGACAGAAAACTGCATTTTAAATAAATTATTTTCATGTATTAATAGGATTAGTGGATCAACGAGTATTAAATATTTTAGATTAGTAAATGAATTTAGTCACCAGTGGATGTTTGGGTCTTTATGAGTTAATACAGAAAATGAGAAGGAATTGAAGTAAGTCTTTTTAACCTTTATATTTGACCATTCTCTTTGACCATTTTTGTAGCAGCTCCCACATGAAGTTTTCTCTCTATTTAACCTCTAAATAATTTATCGCCATTTATTCTAATATTATGCTCTGTATTTTGCATTTTTCAATGAAAATCACTTATTTTCCTACATTTTATTCAGTGATAATGTAGATGTTCATAAACAAGTAAATTTAAAGGTTATTCAATCAAATCAGAAAAAAATGAGGAAAAATATTACTTTTTTTAACAAAACACATCTATTAACTGCACCTGAAACCCAGTGTCTCCATCCACAGTTATTGATCTAACTCCATGGGTTTTACTGGTGAATCAATGTTGTAGAAGATGACAGTGTTTCCATGGTAACTACGGAGCCTCTGAACTTCCAAATGGGTCATATCTGATTGCCATAAAAAGATGACAAACTGCATTTTACACCAATTATTTATATAAATTGATAGGATTAGTGGTATTAAACAGTTTAGTTCAGTAGATGCCTTCGGTCACCAGTGGAGGTTTGGGTCTGTACGTGTAGGTGTAAACCCTCCATTGAACTGTCGACTGGGACAAACAGCTAAATCTTGGCCTGTTGAAAGGAGCCAGGTCCATGTCTGAATCTGAGCCATGGTTCAGTTATCACATACTATAAATTAGCCTCAAGGGGTTTTGTTATCTGTACCACATACAACATCTTCTGTCCTTCTGAAACGGTGGAAAACTGCATTTTACACCAATTATTTAATGTCTTAATAGGATTAGTGGACCAACAGATATTAAGCAGTTTACATCAGTAGATGGTTTTGGGTCTTTATGGGTTAATTCAGAAAATGAGAAAGGATTGAAACAAGTCTCTTTAACCTTATAATTACACTACAATAAAAGCTATTTTTCTGACCCTTTCCCTCGATACCTTTTCGCTAATGTAACACTGAACTGTACCATTAAATACTCAGACGTTCAATTCCCATGTTGACTGTTTGAGTGGCCGCAAATCTGATGACCTTATGATTTTGTAATTAGTACATGCATTATCCAGTGGGCTGGCTGTGTGTGAGACATTTGTGATTTACTATGCAGAGAATTTGGTTCACACTGGGAATGTGTGTTTACAAGATAGATCTGAAGTGTTAGAGGCGCTTTCTGGTGGCCCACAGATGGGATACTTCCCACTGTGTGAGTGTGAAATGAGTGTTAAACTCTTCGAGTGTAACATTCTGCCCACTGCACGTGTGTGTGTGTGTGTGATCATTTCCTCCAACTTGCATATGGCATGTGTGACGGATTCATTAAATCGTCAAAAGCTGATTAATCAACAGTGATATTAGCATTTATCGTAAGCGATGGGACTATGTTGTGTTCAAATTATGTGTTTTTTTGGGGGGGCATCTTTATCACATACAACTGCCGGAGTCATTAATTTATGAAGCATTAATCATTTGTGGTTTGGAAATCTAATAGGAGAGTAAACACACGTTGACATTTTGCTAAATCTGTTTATTTGGTTTCTCCCTCACTCATCAAATTAGAAGATCAATATGTATTTAATCCCTGTGGAGATACGGAGATATGTCAATACGCCTCTTTCTCTCAGTGTTTCTTTAATTTGCCCCTTTTTATTTAATTATTATTATTATTTTGGGTAACTCATCAACAGTTTGGCTCTTTCACTTTTCATTCCCCTTTTTGATATGGGGACAGTAATGTCCCATCAGACAGCAAACTTTAATTGATTGCCATTCCAATATTTATCTCACTATAAAGTAACTCCCTGTTTTGGATAATCCCTTATGGTCCAACTAAAGCAAAAATGAATGTAAAAGTAAAAATGTGGGTCATTTAGCGACAAATTATCTCTAACATGTCCCGTCAGAGAGATTTCGAATATATACACTACCGGTCAAAAGTTTTAGAACACCCCAATTTTACCAGTTTTGTACTGAAATTCAAGCAGTTCCACTCCAATGAACAGCTTGAAATGGTACAAAGGTAAGCGGTGAACTGCCAGGGGTAAAAAAAAAAAAAAAAAAAAAAAAAAGCTAAGGTTAAACAAAACTGAAAAATAATGTACATTTCAGAATTGTACAAAAAGGCAATCAAGAAATGGGTTAACAACTTAGAGCAGTTCTGCAGCAATGGAGGTTGATCAAGCCTCGAAAGTTGGTGCTACCAATTCTTACAGGGGTCCCAATGTTTGTGAATTCCTTCCAACCCCCTCTGTCTGCATAAAAGTAAGTGTTGGAACACACTTTGGTACCATACCGTTGTGAGCATTATTTGAACAGTATTGTACTGCAGAAAGTAGTGTGTTACTATAAAAATGGAAAAGAGAAAAAGGCAATTAACGATAGAAGAGAGACAGAGCATCAGAACACTGAAAAATGTAGGTCTGTCCTACAGAGAAATTGCCAAGAAAGTCCAGGTGTCAGTAAGTCCAGTTTCCTTCACCATCCAAAGGCACTCAGAAACTGGGGGAAATGCTGACAGGTGAGGTCTGGCAGAGCCAAAGACACAACAGAATCAGAAGACAAGTTTATGACAGTCGACAGCTGGAGTGACAGGAGACTCACAGGACAACAGCTTCAAGCACAGCTCAATAATGGCCATAGTAAGCAAGTCTCAGTTTCACCTGTGAAGAGAAGACTTCCAGTTGCAGGTTTGATGGGTCCAGTTGCAGCAAGAAAGCCATTGCTGAGACTTCAGAATAAGAAAAAGAGGCTTGCCTGGGCCATGAAACACTGCCAGTGGACTACTGAAGACTGGAGGAAGGTGTTATGGACTGATCAAAGCTGCAACTGGAAGTTTTCTCTTCATTTAGTCTACCGTACTTTCCGGGCTATAAGGCGCACCGCAATATAAGTCGCACCTGACTGTAAGCCGCAGGTGTCCACGTTGTGACATGAGATATTTACATTAGAAAGATGGTAAACAGAAAGATTATTTACATATTTATTTCCATACCTCAACTGCTTTTTTCCAAACAGTGCCTGTAACACGGCAGGAAAACGGCAGGAACACGGCTGGTTCAAAAACCCAGAAAAGTCATTGATCTCTATCTTCATCTTCCTTCTGCTCATTGAAACCACTGCAGTCGTCTCCTTCAGTGTTGGAGTTCAAAGGCTCCGTCACACACCTTCTACATCTCTCCTCTGTTGTTGCTCAATGGCACTTGCGTGCAGCAGCTCTATTTCCTTCTTAGACAGACACATTGATTGCTTTTAACTTAAAAGCTGCAAGGTATGCATTTCTTCGTGTGCTTTCCATGATGAGGGTTTGTGGATGACATGCAAAATGATTGTTAAAAGTTAAGCTTAAAACTTCTCCTCTTCGCATCACCTCTTCCACCTGTCTGTCTCACTTTTGCTCTTCCTGCTAGAGTGCCCCCTGGTGGCCGTTAGCCCGTATAAATCTATACTCGAGCTGCATCGCTGTATAAGCCGCAGGGTTCAAAACGAGAAAAAAGTAGCGGCTTATAGTCCGAAAAGTACGGTATATAATGTATATTATTATGGACGGAGGCAGAAAAGCCAGGTGTAGATTACTGCACAAAGTGAGAATTTTATTTTCCTTGGTCAGGATATGTACAGTCAGTCCAGCTTGGATTTACAAGGCTGACAATTAATACTGAACAAACAAGAACTCAAACTATGAATTATGAAAGAACTGCAGCATCTGAAACCGACCACAATGAACATTTGACAGATAAACAGTACCACAGTGCTTCAGTTTCAGCTTCACAGTTTGTCATGTCTTTTATGTATTATGGTTGTCTCTGTCAACTCACCATACATTTTTTATTAGTAAGTTTTTTTGTTTTTTTTGTTTTTTTTTCCATTTTCATCAATTACTAGAAATTTCAGGTGACCCCATTTGAATTCCAGGTGACCTCATGTGGGGTCCCGACCCCAAGGTTGAAAAACACTGCACTAGAGAGATTGGCATCCAGTCTGTAGTCCCAGCCCTGTATCCCGTAATAGATGATTATTCTGTGCTCTGTTGGTTGTGGTTTGGTTCAGTCCCCTGTGCAGGACCTCATACCCATATTTCTGATGAGCAACTGAAGGTATATGGAACAACTGGCAATGTTGCAAAAGTTATTGAAAGCTGTTTCTTTCTAAGTGTCATATACATGTTGTTTTATCAGTGCTCGTCTCAACCAACGCCTGGAATATCTGCGTCTTCTGACCAACACCTGTAGGTGACATCACCATCATGTTGAATCAACACAGTAAACCCTGCAACTAATGGTTCCCAATACACTGAACATTGAGGACTGTTTCGATACTTCAGTGAGACAAGGCTTTTCCTTTAAAAAGGGCTGGGGAATGAATCCTCCATCTGGCCTATTTGTAATCAAACAATGGCGCCAGAATGACAACATCAATTTCCTCCTCTGAAATATGGAGGAATCACATATTCACACAAACAATCAAAACCCAATCAGCAGAATTTCCAGTGCAGAAAATTAGGCGTGGATGGGAAATTATGCCATTGTCATGCAGAATATGCCAGTAATCATTTAAAATGAGCAGGAAAACAGAATCGGCAACAGAGAGCCTTTAGCTGGTGTGTGTGGTTGATTAGGTGTGAGTGTATGTGCCCTCGCTCATCAGTGGAACATTATGAATCATACTGTAATAACTGGGTTTGGTGTAAATGTTTGAAAGGGAACTAGAAGATTATACATAGCTCTGTCATTATCACATGAGGAGTTTTTCTCATTCTTTCATATAATTCACATCCTATGAATCCCTTACAGCCCCCGATATCCTTAAAGGAAGGACAAAAAAAACCCAAATCAATAAAAGGCAGCATTATGCTACAGGAATGAAGGATTTTGGTTCATTAGACTGGAATAAGCCTATCTAGAGCAGAAATGATTAATTGATTAATCAACTCAAATCGTTTAAAAAGACAGATGGCTTGTGATGGAGTCGACGTCGAAGTTGTTCACCGCAAGGAAAGTGATTCAGGTGCGTAATCACCGAAAGAGTGACGGATTCGTGATACTTAGGCTGTCACTGCAGTTATATACAGTTATACAGTTCACATACAAGACCATTAATGGTATGGGCCCCTCTTATCTCAGAGATGCTCTGGTGCCGTACCATCCCAACAGAACCCTTCGTTCTCAGAATGCAGGTCTACTGGTAGTTCCCAGGGTCTGTAAAAGTACAGTAGGAGCTAGAGCCTTTAGTTACCAAGCTCCTGTTTTATGGAATCAGCTTCCAGTTAACATTAAAGAGGCCGACACAGTCTCTACATTTAAGGTCAGGCTAAAAACATTCCTATTTGAAAAAGCTTATGGTCAGGCTAGTTCAAACCAGACTAAACCCACAGTTCAGTCTAAGCTGCCCTAGGAGCAAGAATGCTGGGGGAAGTACAGGCACTGAGTCCTATCTCCTGTTTCTGGTTCTACGTACCATTCTGGTCTGCACTTATATTTTTAATATTTAGCCAACTTAGTTTGTGCAGTGCTATTCACCCGATGTCCCCTTTCCCCACTCCCCTCCGGGGGAGTGGCTACTTTTTCAGTTGTAACCACTTGGGAGCCAATGATGGCAGGATCTGCGCTGACCCATCTGTGTCCTGCCCTGTCCTGTGTCCTGACCCCCTCCCCCACCTGTCTGGATGGACGTCCTCGGCCTCACCACTGTGGATGGGCCTCCTCGCCCCTGCCTGTCTCATCCAGCGGGATGGACCCCCCATGTGTCCACCCTACTGCATCCTTGTAGACTAGAACTACATCTGCAAATGGACGTCCATCAGTCCTGGTGCATCTATAGCCTGTCCGTCCATGGGAGTGGATCTCTCCTTCACTGTGGTTCTCCCCGAGGTTTCTCCCTTTTCCCACTGGGTTTTGAGTTTTTCCTTGCCGAGAAGGAGGGTCTAAGGACGGGGGATGCCCTGGACACTACTCATTTTCTTGCTGTTCATTTGACTGTTGTTTACTCTAACTGACTCTGTAAAGCCCTTTGAGATAACCTTGTTGTGATATTGGGCTATACAAATAAAGTTGAATTGAATTGAATTATATAGATTTGATGAAAACTTGGTGATGGAAGTCATATGAAGGTTTAAAGCTATACCTACGATGTGGCATGTCTCACAGCACTTCGTAAAAAATTTGAACAAGAATGTAACCCGCTTAGTAAGGGTTAAATGTGTATGTTTAGTCATTGTCATCATTATTTCTTTTCATTTTATGTTTATGCGCTAGTTGGCTTTTATTTTGAAAAACGGAAATTTATTTTAGCTGAAACCGGAAGTAGCTTGCTAACAACACTCATGTAACTTAACATCGCTAATTCAAGGGTTGAACGACCCATGTTTTTCTTCCGTGCGTGGCAATGAAAAATGGTATGAAAACCTGCTTGTTTCACACCCAAACTAAGAAATTATTTAGCTAATGATATAATCTGATTAAAATTTTGTTTTAAAGGTCGGAGAACCGTCGAAGAAGTACTTTTATTTGTCCTGACTTCTCCCGTAGGAAACTCTTCTGGTAAGCTAGTTCTAGCATGTTCTTAATGTGTGTGTACGTGGCGACACCATCAGATGGCTATGCTAGTCGCATTTAAGAGTATTTTGTACAATTTATGTTTGTTTCAAAGGATGTATTTTACTGTAAAGCAGTTACTTGATTGGTGAATAGGAAATTCATATTGATATGTTTCACTAAAATAAGCACATTGTGAATGGTTTACATTGTGAAGTGTTCCACAACTCTATATGTGACTGTGGGTGAAAGTAGCATGCATTTGAGAGGAAAATTGTCATTTTAACTAAATTAAAATGGGTAAAAAGCAGCAAAGCTGTTATTTGTTAGTGTTGTTAATTAAAAACAATGTATTTCATTTCTGTTGTTTAAAATCTAAATCTTGTGTTAATCAGAGTTACAAAGAAAGACAGCACCCATGATGAACATTGAAGCTATGGTTTACTTTAAAGGGTAATGTGTTCTTCATAAAATGAGTGAATTCATTGGTCAAATGTGATACAGGTGCATTTCATGTAATTGTAAAGAGTTAAAAAGATATATTTTGACACTATAAGACTTCTTTTGTGAAGGTAACTATAGTAAATGGAGAGTTAACTATACTCAGTTATCTTTGTAATTGATAAGATACAATGTTGTTCGATACTTTGAATGATCGTGATTTACTTGATTAGATAATATTGTATAAGAATATATACTGTAAGCCTGTTTTGTAAAATGCAGGTTAGGTTTTTTGTGATGCGAGGAAAAAAGGAATCTTCCATCCTTATGTCCAATGAGGAAGACCATTGATCCAGTTGATGGCGAGCTTCCAGGTGGAACTTTGAGCCTCCACCCTACTATACAGCGGATCCTGTGGTAGGATTGTATTTGTCTCTCTGACAGACACCAGTGAGAGTCCACTTTGGATATATTCCTGACTTGACTATTTCCCTGACTTACTGACTTGACCATTTATTGGATCCACAATAGAACACTCCTAGAAAGGAACATCTTTAAAAGGACAATTTATTTTATTTTAGTTTATTAGGTTATTGGGCCCATATGTATTGTATTGTGTACTTTGTGAATACTGTTCTAACTAAAAGTTCACAATAACTACATTTATCTGTGTTTATCGGGTATTGCTATTACTCTTAGCTCCTACGAGCCTAGGTAGCAATGTGTACATACTTAGAAGTGGGTTACATGAGCAGTCCGCCTCCCTCCAAAGCCCCGCCCGCTTCCCCCTGCTTGAGCTCTGACGCTCCCCTGCTCTCACCTGATGCATACAGTGGAAGCAGAGGTGGAGGCGGAGATCCAGTCTGCTTCAGTGTGTCCGCGGACCCCTCCCTCAGCAGTCAGATACATCATCCACCTGCTGCACAGCAGCGGCTCCTGTTTCATTAGGAGACCCTGTATTTACGGGTCTGGTCTGTGCAGCGTTAGGCCAGTGTCTTCACAGCACCTCATCACCTGGGCAGAGTGGGCCGTACCGTGAGTGTGCAGACTCCACCACTGTCCATGGACATTTGAGGTTTCATAGTCCATACATTTATCATCCTACATAATCCTACATTGTGTGACACCAAGTACATGTACGTGGAGTCCCACGGTCGTAAAAGCTGAGCTTTGTGTGGACATGTCTGTGGAGTCAAGTTCATGCGGCTCCTGGACTGTATCTTCATACTTCATTCATCAGACTCTGACTGCTGCAGTCAGGTTTTTCTGTTTGTTCCCCTTGGTTATTGTTTCTGTTAATAAATCTGTTTTTTCCCTTCAACACGTGCATTTAAGTCCTATCCATTCACAGCCTAGACAGGAGACTGTGGTCAGTGACAGGAGAAGCAGTGCCAGTTAATCGTCAGATTCAGAGGTACTGGTATCGGATGCGGGACGGCAGTAACAAATGATGGACAGGAGGCTCAGCCAGGCCAATTATTTTATTCGGATTGAATAAAATGATTGGTCAGAATTTTATCAGAAATATATGAGAATTTAACACTTTTTAGTTTCAAAACCTGGTGGATTTCTTTTACATTTTAGTTTGACACACTCTTATTAGGAGCATTTTAAGATTACAAAAGAAAAGTGTAAAAATGGCACATCATATGTTATCGCTTTAAGTGTATTTTTTACATTTCACAAATTCAACCCACAGGCCGGATTGGAACTGTTGGCAGGCTGCAGTTTGACACCCCTTATATAGTGTATGAGTTAGACAATTATGCTATGAGGCTAACGATATCTTATCTTCTTGTAACACTTGTGAGTTTAGGTGTTGCCCAAAAATTAGGAGGTCGTGGATGACAAAGCAAGACACAGAGAGAGAATAACTCCACAGGAATAATCTTTTTTAGTGATCCACTGCTCTCATTTCCTCAAACTCAACCCGTCACCTCACCTTCTCTCTACGCACTATCCTTCCGCACATCCATTACAATAGTCCCAATAACAGAAACAATGTAGACCCAGTTAAATTCCACAAATAAAGTTAACAAAGCAAAAATAAAACATTACACATTATCTTGTCTTATCTTTTCTTATCTTACCCTCCATGTACTTCATATGTCAGGTCTCTTTGACTCTTGATCACTTTTAGACCAATGGATATGAAAATTGACCCCTGCTTTGCCCATTATCGAAGCAGCCTTGTTTAGCATATGAAGTCAATACAAGCTCCATCTGGGAATTGGAACACACTTGCTGTAGAGATAAGTAAAGAGAAGGAAGTACCCCAATTAAAGCGCAATGATGAAAGATGTAGAAAGAAGGGGCAAGTACGATGAGAGGAAATCAGAGGCAAGCTGGAAGAGTTAAAAAAAAAAATGGAGCAGGAAGTAAAGCTGAGAACAAAGCATCGACCAGAGAGTAAAAGCAAGATGGTACACAAGACAGAGGGAGAGGAAAATGTTACAGCAAAGTCGGAGGGAGGAAAGTAAACGAGTTGACCGCTGCGTAAGTCCAGCCTCAATACGCTGCAGAGATGCTGCAGACAACGGCGGCATTCAAAAATTCATTATTACTGGGGAGACAAAGTGACATGATGATTCTGTGAGAACAGAAGGTCTCCTCAAAAAAGTGTCCAGATGTCGCCTTCATATTTTATTGTGTTTTTTTCTATCTTTAATGTCTTTTTTTCAGTTCAATTATTTAGTCAACCTCATTAATAGATATGACTGCAGTGTGTGTAATCTCAGTGCCAGACATTTGATCTGTTCTGGCTCTGGGCATCAGGGGGCTTTAGCGGGTATTGTTTTTCCTCTTTCATGATGGTCGGTGCTTTAGATCAGCTGCTGCCGACCTCATTATTTTATCACAGAGGGGGATTCGAAGCAAGCTCGTGTTGCCTGTTTTTCACTTTATTACCTCACTTTTCTCTGTGGCAGAGACTCGGTTATTCAAAAGTTGAAGTAGTTTGTTGGGTTGTGGGTGCCTCGAAAAGCTGACTTTTGATTATGTAAGGTCTGTTTTTAAAAGCGGCTGCTTGGCGACAACATAAAAAAAAAAGAAACTTCAAATGTCATGTGCCGTCTTATGTTGGTATTTTATCTGTGGTTGTTTGTCACAGCTCGGCAGTTTCTACTCACAGCTTATGGTCAAGAGTACATTTATGTTTGAACACAACTCACTATGAGGATGAAGAGGACTGTAAAAGTTGCACATTTCATACATTTTAAGATGAAAGTTAGTTATTCACAGTGACTTATGCTGCAACATAGGCAAACATAAGCAGGAAAAAAGCAACATTTTACTTTTCTTCGTATAAAGCTGTCGATTAATTTTCACTTTTAGTCCCACGACCTGAAGGACTATTGGTATCTGTTGTCATCCGTCCATCCATAAACAATTTTTCAAGAACGTTCTTGTCTGAAATCGTCTGTCAGAATGACTTGATATTTGTTGTGGAACGTCTTTGGGGCAAGGTCTACCAAGTTTGTTCAAAGAATTAGGAAATATAGATTTTTGAATTTTTCATGAATTTTTGAAATTTTAAAAATCCCCATTGATTTATAATGAGAACATTTTCAAAGTGCTATAACTTGAAAACAGTTGAAGATATTGATACAGTTACTGTTGGCAATAGATAGGAAGTCACATATGGGCTTTCATCTAAAGTTGACTGTTTTATACTAACTTTGTGGACACTGAGATAGAAATGTACAGTATATAATAAAACTGACAGTATTCACTGAATAGTATTAAGTACTCAGTAGTTATAACCGGACAGATATGGATTTCTAGCTTTGAGAAGGTCAAACACATGCAGGGTGGGGAAGCAAAATTTACAATGAACATTTAGTTGTTTTTCCTCAGCAGGCACTACGTCAATTGTTTTGAAACCAAACATATATTGATGTCATAATCATACCTAACACTATTATCCATACCTTTTCAGAAACTTTTGCCCATATGAGTAATCAGGAAAGCAAATGTCAAAGAGTGTGTGATTTGCTGAATGCACTTGTCACACCACAGGAGATTTCAAAAATAGTTGGAGTGTCCATAAAGACTGTTTATAATGGAAAGAAGAGAATGACTATGAGCAAAACTATTACGAGAAAGTCTGGAAGTGGAGGAAGCAACAAAAAACGTACCAAAGCTTTTATTAAAGCTCTCAAATGCAAAATCCTAAAGGATCCAACCAAATCCATGAGAAAAATGGCAATTGAACTTGAGGTAGACAACAAGACCGTTAGAAATGCAGTAAAATATGATTTGAAGTTAAAATCTTACACAAGAACACCAAAACACTTGTTGACAACAGCAACAAATCCAATTTTAGCAATTTTTGGGAATCATGTTTATGGCCGCCTTCTAGCCCAGATCTAAACCCTCTGGATTATGCTATTTGGGGCGTTTTAGAACATGCTACCAATAGAACATCACACAGCAATGTCGACTTTCTTAAAGATACTATTAAAGAAGAATGGGAGAAGTTGTCACCCGAATATTTGAGGAACACTTGCGCAAGTTTCAGGAAGTGTGTGAAGGCAGTTATTGAGAAAGAAGGAGGACACATAGAATAAAAACATTTTCTATTATGTACATTTTCTTGTGGCAAATAAATTCTCATGAGTTTCAATAAACTAATTGGTCATACACTGTCTTTCAAACCCTGCCTCAAAATATTGTAAATTTTGCTTCCCCACCCTGTATATTTAGATAAATTAAATGACTTTGATTTCATTTGTATGTAGCGTTATTCTAATATCGGAAGAAATATACATGTACTGACACTCATTGTATAGAAGGGGAATGGACAGAACAACATGGTGAAAGTGGAGCCAAACATCCCAACTATTCTAATATTATGCCTGTTTGCAGTTGTCTATGTAAATGGTTTCTCTGTTGCTTAAATTGGCAAGACAGATTTTATTCTCTTCATCTCTCTCATATGTTTGTTTTAAATAAACCCATGCATACTTTGTTAATATCCAGGCATTATTTTTTGTGCAGCCCAAGGAAGTCATGTCATTTTTCTTTATACTTGCATGGGAGGAATGAAAGGATTTCCAAAACATCAAAGAAGAGCAATTTGCATTGGAGAAAGTCGTGCACAGAGATCTTACAATTAGTGTTTAAGCTTTGAGAAGTGTTTCAGACAACAGCATGAATTCTCTTTAACCCATAAAGACCCAGTGCTGCTTTTGTGGCAGCACCCTAATGAATTTTCTACTATTTAACCTTTATTAAGTGAGTTATCACCATTTGTTATAAAATTATCCACTGTATTTCACATTTTAAAGTGAAAAATCATGTATTTTCCTATAGTTAATTCACTGATCATGTAGATGTTCATTAAAGATCGGAGTAAATTCAAAGGTTATTGTATCAAAACCAAGAAAACAGACTTTCACAGCAAAATATATTGTTAATTGAACATAAAAACAAGTGTCTCCGTCCACTGTCACTGATCCAACTCCATGGGTTTTACTGGTTAATCAATGTTGTAGAAGATGACGGTGTTTCCACGGTAACTACAGAGCCTCTGAACGTCCAAATGGGTCATATCTGATGACTGTGAAACAATGACAAACTGCATTTTACACCAATTATATACATGTATTGACAGGATTAGTGGATCAACGGGTATCAAACAGTTCAGATCAGTAGATGCTGATGGTCAGTAGTGAATGTTATGGTCTTTATGGGTTAAATAGGAACATGGATTGTCCTCCCTTCAACATAGCAGTGCTTGACATCTCCCACTTGTGACTTTGGAGCTGCAGGATTTGGCCCAGCAGTCGAACCATATGCCTGCCGGTGTGAGGCCTCCATCCTGGCCACATGAGAGCTGCTGTCACTGCTGCCAAAGCCTGCGTTCACACACGCACGCACGCGCACACACACACACACACACACACACACACACACACAACATGACACCAGTGCCATAAGTGCACCAATTGATTAGTGAAACAGAGGCTGAAGTGACCTAAAAAAAACTTATGTCCTCAATTTTCTTACAGTTTTTAATGGGTCATATTTACACACAATGTAACTTATATGAAACTAGTGTTGTAGTACTGTAGGCCGATCTTGGTCTTGAGAATGCTTTTTTAAGTTCTTGGTCTCGTCTCTGGTGCATTTTTACCCAGTCTTGTCACAGTATCAGACTGTGTGGACTCAGGTTTTTAAGACGAGAAAGGTCGAGTCCACCGCTGTTAAGTTATTTACTCACGCTTCTGATTAGAGTGGAAAGGGATCTATTTCAAAGCAACCAGTTATTGGTTACTTGATTTGTTTCCCATGGTTCCCCAGCAACGGCTGCATACAGACACACTGCACGAGTGACAACACTCCCCCCAGCCCCACCCCCTCCCTCAGTTAGAGTGAAGGAAGATCAGGAGACGGTGTTTACATGTCCAGCAACAGTGATGTCTGCAAACTCGTTAGTAATAAAGTTTGGTTCCCAAAACCACAAAGAATACGTCTGTAAAAGACATGCAAAACATTAGGACAGATCCAATGAGACTGCAAAATATCAGAGCACCTTATGTTGGACTACACCTACTTTTAAAACCACCATAGATCACTTAAATCACTGTTACACTTTATATCACTGTGATCTGTCTGTCTGTCTGTCTGTCTGTCTGTCTGTCTGTCTGTCTGTCTGTCTGTCTGTCTGTCTCTCTCTCTCTCTCTCTCTCTCTCTATCTATCTATCTATCTATCTATCTATCTATCTATCTATCTATCTATCTATCTATCTATCTATCTATCTATCTATCTATCTATCTATCTATCTATCTATCTATCTATCTATCTATCTATCTATCTATCTATCTATCTATCCACCTATCATCCATCCACCCACCCAGCTACTTATCATTCGTGTAAAAAAAAAAAAAAAGGGCATATATATTCATGGGTTTGTTTTTTGATGATGAAGATGTTTGAGTGTTTTGTCATTGCGTTTGATTCAGCCTTGGTATGTTACCATTATAATGCTGTAATTCTGTGAGTGAAAGAGCTGCTGTTTGTCTGATTTCCTGCATTGTGGTGCTTTGAAAAAAGTGCAGAGACTGTTGTCGTAACTGTTACTGTAAATCAATCTTAAAATAGAGAATTCTTACTTTGTTTACTCCTCTAATATTTTTTCATTGTATGTACGGTCTTGGTCTTGTCTCAGTCTCGACCCTTAAAAGTCTCGGTCTTGTCTTGGTCTTAAAACCCTCTTGGAAATGTCTTGGACTCAGATGGTGTGGCCTTGACTACAACACTACATGAAACACACTTATGTACAATGATCATTTGTAGAAGAATGATTGCACAAGTCAAAGAGCAGGTCGGTGGTGTCAAAGAAACAAAAAGAAACAAACAAAAAAAAAAATCACTGAAATATTGCCACAGTAGGTATCATATTAGATGATATCTGATATTGGAGTGGTACCACAAGAAAAGTTTCCATCTGCCAGGTCCTGAGTGTTGGATAAAAGCAGTATGATTTCTTTTAATGAGCTGATATCCCTGAGGACATGAAACTGCAGCTGTCATCTGACAACATCTAAAACAGTCTGAGCTGTCAGATTTAGATTACTGCCTCACTTTCCAGAAGGAAGATCATCCTGTAGATACTGGTCTCGTTTCACGCAAAAATGCACTCCGATTTCCATATTGATACGTCAAACTTTACACTTTCTGCTGTAAATATAGCTGTTCAAAGTGTGTCGTGATCTGGTTGTATAACTTTGTAGAACTTATTCCAATTGATGGAATCAGTCACTTCTTGATCTACTGTAATCCCACAACACAAACCAAGTTTTAAGTTGAATGTAACAGCAAACAGAACACATACATTTAATAAACGGAAAACAAAAATAGTTTGAAAAGTTGAATGCAGAATTGTGTATAAGATTGTTTGATGGACTAAAAAGTACCATTTAGACCCCCCCCCCCCCCCCCCAAATAAACTGTTCTAGTGAGTGATCTGCCTATTCTGACCTCCTGAGCTAAATTGAATTGGGATGGTTTGGATTCTGCTGTGTCCATATTTCTGGTAAGAATATACAGTTAGCTCACCAGCTGCAGCTGTTGGAAACTAGAATTGTGAACATAAATGATATGCCTTTTTTTTTTTTTTTTTTTTTTACCTTATTTTGTTTTCAACCCTATAATGCCAATCTCACATATGATACATGAGTTTTGAAGCCCTCTACATGATCAGTGAGATATTTTTGTTCTTGAAAAACCTAATGTATACAATTAGATACATGCAATACATGGATAATCCACCAGGGGGGAGGAATTCATTCACCAGAGGCCATTCCAGTGACACTACAAGACTGTCATTAATGAGGAAGGAGGCTGAACTTCGGCAATTTTGAAAAGGAATTACCAATTCGTTAGACATGTTTGTGTTATATTATGTTTTTGTTTGTTCAAAAATAATAATATTTGAGCATTGAGACCCCATATATCAAATATGATAAAAATTTGAAACTAAAACATGAAAACTGATATTTGAGAAAAAAAAAAAAGTTTTGGTTCAGAAGGACCAATAAAGGCTCCAGTTTCAAAGAACTGGAATTTTCTGTCAGTGGTTTAATGGTTCAGGCTTTACAGGGTTAAAGAACGAAACTGATTGAATTTGGCATTGGAGTTCCAGAATGGGGAAGCTGCTGAAAAAAGTCATTACCAGGCGATTATATACAGATCTAGAAACATCTAGACAAATATGCAGACCAACCAATAATGCCACATCATCACATTTACCAATCTTATCCCATAAGACCCAGGGCTACTTTTGTGGCAGTTCCCAAATTAATATTTCTCTCTTAACCTTTACTTAAGTGATTTATCATCATTTATTATGGTGTTATCCTCTGTATTTTCCATTGTAAGTCATGCATTTTCCTTTATTAATTTAATTTAGAGGCTAAATTCAAAGGTTATTACATCAAAACAGAAAAAAAAGATGAAAAAAAAGTGACTTTTTCAGTCAAATCTATCATTAACTGAACATAAACCCAATGTTTCCATCCACTGTCATTGATCTAACTCCATGGGTTTTACTGGTGAATCGATGTTGTAAAAGGTAATGGTGTTTCCATGTTCACTACATAGCCTGTTAACATCCAAATCGGTCATATCTGATGACCGTGAAAAGATGACAAACTATTTTACACCAATTATTTACATGTATTGATAGGATTAGTGGATCAACATGTATTAAAAAGTTTAGATCAGATGGTACTTTTGGTCATTGGTGGCTGTTTGGGTCTTTATGGGTTAATTAAGTCAAAGAAAATAAAATTACTCAAACACTGTAAGAGGGGACAACTTCATAAAAATACTTAATGAATTGCCATAGATTTACATTTTAACCAACTCTTACACTGTCTAAACAGTCTGAAAGTCTTCTTGATTATGTCTTCTATGTTGTTTTAATCTTTTGCCGTTTTTTGACACTTTTTGTCACTCTACCTTTTCAGTCTTTTTGTGTCTTTCATATCATGCTAAACTTTACACATCTTACTTGTTTTTGTCTCATGTCTTTTGAACTCCTCTTCCCTCTTCTCTACATGTCACATGGTTTCAGGAAGTCGACCTTTGTAAACCACAGAACATTTCTCTGTTTTAATTAGGAAAGTTCATTCTTGTATCACATTATTGCTACATACTTTCCTTTGCCAACTGGTTACCCGTTCAGTGATGGGTTTGGTCTTGACTTTGGGAAACATGGCTTTTTCTAAAAATACTTGTATTAATTGTTTACTTGTTGTTAGTCAACATACATGTAGGCTCATTATTATTACAAAGCACTGCTCTGTACTACTCTGTGTCTAAATAAGTCATTAATAAGTGCTTTATGATACTAAACCAGACGCCAGTATGCTACGAGTAATTATCAATAAGCAACTGTGTAGTTAATGTAAATGAACACCTGAAGTATTTAATATATTTAATATAATTATATATCAGTTTCTTAGTTTTGTCTTTATATTTTCCTGTCTATCTTTGCACTTACTTGTTGTATGTTGCTGCTGTTAAATGTGAAATTTCCCCCACGGTGAGATAAAGTTAAACTTTATTTGTAAAGCATTTTAAAACAACCACAGTGGACCAAAGTGCTGTACAGAAAAATAAGTGAAACCAAAATAAAAGAATAAAACACAACAATAGATTAAAAAACATAAAAAGCTATACACTTTAAAAACAACAAAAAAGAACAATAAACCAGATAATGTTATCTATCTATCTATCTATCTATCTATCTATCTATCTATCTATCTATCTATCTATCTATCTATCTATCTATCTATCTATCTATCTATCTATCTATCTATCTATCTATCTATCTATCTAATTTAATATGCACTAAATAATTTAAACTTCTCCCAAGAAGAGAGTAGAAATATAAACTGTATCCCTATACAAATGGCTAAATGGGAGCATACATTCATTAGAAAAAAAAAAGGCAAAAAACCCCACCATGACAATCATTAGGGGAAAAAATATACCATTAAATTGGAAATGAACCTCAAAACACTGGTCTCATGTTTTCAAGTCCATGGGGTTAATTATTCTAAAAACATCCTCACCCACCTTCATCTTCAACGGCTTTGCTGTGTCTTCCCACTTTTTTTTTTTTTTTTTTTTTTTTTTTTTTAATTAGACGTGCTTATTCATACAGCTGCAGGAGGTCACAACAAGCCTGTGTGTGGTCTGTCCTTTAGCCATCCAACAAAAGGAAAGACTAGAGTGTCCAAGTGTATGCCAGTTCAGCTGGGAATGAAAAAAACTTTGTAAAAACACCTTTTAAAGAAAAAAAAAAAAGAAACAAAAAAAAACAACTTTTTATTGAAATTAAAACAATGACAATATAAAAAAAAAGTCATATATAGTATTTAGCATATATGTGTCAGGACAAGAACACTACACTTGCAGTAGCATGTACATACACTCAAAAAAAAAAAAAAAAATGGGAGGAGATCTGTCTACTTACTTAATATTATAGTAATCTATAAATGGCTGCCAAATTGAATAAAATAACTTTACATCATCTTTTAGTGAAAATTTGATTTGCTCTAAATGTATGTGTTGCGTAATGTCTTTCAACAGAGCCTGATGAGTTGGAGAATTTTTGTTCCTCCAGTTTAACAGAATAAGGCGTAACCCCCCCCCCCCCCCCCCCCCCCCCCAAAAAAAAAAAAACCCCAAACAAACAAAAAAACACCTTTTTGTCCAGAAATATAAACATAATTTTGACTGATGCAATAAAGTAATTGCTATTCTGAGTAACTAAAAGTGTTGAAACAACCCATAGGTATTTAGATTGACTTTTACTTTACATCCTCATCTTAAGACCTGAATTCAATACTGAGTTATTTCGGAGGCTGTGAGATGTACAAGCTTGTTTGTTCTCCCCTTGGAGAGCAGCGGCTTTCAATATGTGGTGCCGTTGACAGCAGCTATTTAGCCAGGCTCCGGAGACGCCCAGGGAGACGGCAACATGTTGTGATTGATCAAACAGACAAAAACACGTGGGAAAACACACCAACGCTGCTGTGTTCACCTGCCCCACACAGACTCACTAGCTATTGATGGATGGTAAGGCAGATGAATAATCAGTTGTTTATATGAGCTGTATTGACTCTTGAGTATGCCCAAATCGATGACTGATTGAGAAATGTAATCAACGGCCAAAGGATGGGTGCTGAGGCAGATACTCGAATTTAGTTGTCAATACACACTTGGATCCAGAGTGAAATACCTTGACAACCACTTTACAGACTGACTTTAGCTTTTCTTTACCTGTTTTTATGCTTTATGTTTCCCTTTTTTATCCCCTGAAAAGAAAATTCACAATTTGGGAGAGTACTCATAATCTGAGAGGTTTTGGAGACTTTACATTACCGACATTTCGAACCACTTGTAAACGTTTTTTCGTGTCTGTATGTGGAGTGAAACTGTGGAACAGTCTGAATATCCAACACAAGCAACGCCAAAATCTCCACAGATTTATACTGGTATATAAACAGATGGTCTTGGTCCCAGTACAAAGATAGAGGGTCCTAATACTTATGTTACATCAATATTCTGTCTTGTTTTATCTTGTTTACTCCTTGTTTTTGTGTTTGATTGTTGTTTTGTTTGATTGCTGTTGTCTGCTTTGTCTTATTGTTTACTTTGTTGTGTATTCATTTATGTTGCCCTCTAGGATTTATGTATGAATGTACTTATTTATTTATCCATTTACTTTTCTGGTATGTCATTATGGGTGTTTATGTATGTGAGGATGATAAGGGAGGTTAATTACTCTTAAAAGATCTAAGGGACTTGATTTTTCATATATTATGCTGATAGGAAGCTAAAGGATAGACTGTTGTGTGGAGAAGGAGTGGGATTACATAAATTATACTTCCTCCCACTCCTTTTCGAATGTGAAAATGAAGTTTTACTTTGCTTTATGTATATGTATAAGTTTCATATATATATATATATATATATATATATATATATATATATATATATATTTTATGTTTTGTTTTTTCCATGATTTCTTACTATCTGTTTATTTCTAAGGACTAAGTAAGATTACTTTTTTGCTGCATATTCGAAATTAACCAAACTAAAAAAAAAAGTGGCTCTAGAATGAGGTCATTTCGTGAACATCTCCAGTTGAGAATGTGTCAGGGACCTTGGCCACAGGTCCACCATGCATGTGTCAGAACATGCTTCCACATGTAGTATAAGTCATACAGATTTGACAGCATCTCACCTGTGACGTTTTGTAAGCTCAGCCAAAACATAACTTGCCATACTATGTGACACAGTCTTTGCTGTGGTCACATTTATTTATAAGTTGACAGAGGCTCCATGATCCTGCTCCTCACGTACTCCGCCTCATGTGGATATAAATCTGTATTTTCGGGGCCTCCTGCATCTGCTGATTCTGCCATTGGATGACCTTTTCCTATCTCTGCGTGTGCATTCCTGTTTTCAAAGCCCAGTTTGCTACTTGAGAAGAACAACCTTCTCTGAACTGCAGATGCACTTTGGAAATGTGAAGTTTGGACAAAAACACACATCAGTTTATGTGGCATTTCTTTTGCAGGGATTTAGTCATTTTAATGTCACCATCTGCTTCTTCACATGGGAAAGGTGTCACATAAGATGAATGTGATTTGCTTAAAGATAGATGAACAGGCCAAATAACCCAGAATGTTTTGACTCCCTTTGCCAGAATGACATTGGATGTTGCCAGGCCTGTCTCCAGTGCTAGGACATTGCAAGCAAAATATGTGGCGTGGTCTGACAGTGGAGGATTGAACTGACATGCAGGGTGCGATTTGTTGGGGGGGGGGGGGGGGGTCAACCCCACCTCTAGTTTTTACATCCCTACTTCTGCTCAATGAATTTCATCCTTGGGGGGCGGGGGGCAACCAGCCAATTAAAGCAACAGGCAGGTTGTGACAGTTTTCTTACACGTATATCTTACGTTACTGGCACTAACATTCACCTGAACCTCTGAGTCTCAGAATTTGCGACTGTCCCCATGCACTGGGGTGCCGTAATGGGGGGGGGTGTCAAATTCATGTTGGAATGGTATGAATTTTTGAAAAAAACTTGGCATTTTGGTGACCTTTAACCTATAACATGACCTTGACATTAGACTTTTCAAAGTATGAAGTACTCTTACCATGCAGTATGGGACTCACAAGATCATTAAATGGCCCATTATGAACATATTTATACATTGCGCTGGACAAAAGAGTGCAGAAACTGTGAAAGTTGCGATTTTCAGAGTTAAAAAAGTAATAGAACATCTTGTTGCATTAGAAAATCAGGGCTAATGTGGTATTTGATATTAAGACCCCCCCCCCCCCCCCCCCCCGTCTAATCAGTTAAGGTAGGATGGGTGGTAGAGTCACCATCCTAGGGGAAAACATGGGCAGTTTGGCTCAGATACTACTGAATGGTGCACATTATGGGGGTTTAGAAGTGGGTAGATGCAATGTTGACTGAAAAATAAGTAGGCATACTCTGTATACCGCCGTATACCCTGGACTACACCACTGGTATAGTGTAGAGATGGAGAAGTCTGCGTCACAATGCATCTTAGAATCAAGAAATGCCCACACCTCTACAATTCATTGGGTCAGACACCTCCCCCTTCCCAATCAAGACAGTGTAGTTTTCAAGTGTCTGACAGTTGCAAAAGATAATAATGATGATGATCGAAGTGGAAGCGGTCAATGGAAGCAGTATGTGCTGTCTAGTCTTTAGATGTGGGTCTATGTGAAGGTGTGAACATCTTCATGACAGATCACCTCCGGATGCTTTGGTTGGCTCTCAGCAGACATTTACCCTTATTATGTCAAGCTACTTGATTAAAAGCCTGTGTGTGCTGTTGGTTTACGTCTCTGTGACTGCATGGGTGTTCTGTGGGAAGTCACTGGGTTAATTGGTGACTCTAAAAAGGTGTGAATAGGTGTGAATATCTCTCAACCTGTCTTGCCCAGTGTGCCCAGCTGGTTGCCTATAGATAATGGATAGGATAGAATCTATAATCAGAGAAAAAAAAAGTACAAAGTGTTAAAAATCCTGATTACTCACTGTGGGTGTAATTATGTTAATGTCAAACTATATTTTGTTGTAACCTTGAAGGATTTCTGTCCACTTCAACTCTAGAAGACCTTCACTTTACAGCAGTTTTTTCAAACTGTGGGGCAAGCCCCCTAGGGGAGGTGCAAAGGCTTACCAGGGGGGGCATGGGATCACTCCTGGGTGTTTTTTTTCTCTTCAGGTTAGAACATGTAGCAGGTGGAACTAATGTTTTAGTGATGGAGCACCCTGGACTCATTTTAGGGACGCACAACAAAGAAATCTACTGCCATGGTGATCTGTCACTAGACTAGACAAAGAATTTAGGTTTGGAGAATGGACAAGGATTTCACTGGGGAAATAAATGTGCAATGTTTCTGTTTTTGCACAGTTTGTACAGTTTGCATTTTAATGTTTTGAGATGTGCAATGTAAACGGGCTCATTGCAGCTACTGATATTGTTAAAATGTTCATCTTTGTTAGCAAAATTAGGTTTTTTTTGCATAAAAAATACAAAAAACCCAAGGCACTCAGTGTGATTTTAAAATGTCTTTATTAATTCTGACATGTCTCAATGGACCTTACTGGCCTTCATCAGGGGGACAGACAAAATTCAAATGTACCATGTGAGCATATATACAAGTATTCTCCAGTTGTCAAAAGCAGTGTGGGAAGTAAACCTATCTGGAGGTGACGGAAAAATCTGACCAGATGGTGGTGTTAACCCAGGGATTAAAGTTCTCCGTCACCACGACAGATTTCCATCAAATGGAAAAATTGAGGGGGGAAAAAAGTCATATTGAAGTAACTTCCCCACGTGTTTCGCGGAGTCCAGTCGGCACCGCGATCCTGTCCTGGGTCTGCTGTCCTGAATCTGCAGGTGTTTAACACAGGCACAGGGGGTTGATAGGTTTAACAGTGATGATAATAAGATGACTTCTTTATTTTTATGTCGGGAGGAGAGATTGATGACTATTTATGTTTGGAAGGAAACGCTGCTCATTCTGTGCCTCAGAAACACATGGACAAGTTCAGCTTTACCGAAGTTCAGCCTCCAGACGCTAACTTTAGTTTAGTGCTAACAAGTAGCTTTCATTATGAAAGAACCACAGCGAAAAGGGAAGAAGACAGAACTGATCTACATGGACCTTTGTGTTTGGGTTAATAGCTTATCTCCTCTTGCCGGTATATGACTAGTGTGTGTGTTTGTGTGTATGTGCCCTTCCCGTGCGTGCGGCTGTGCGCGCCGCGGCCTTACGCAGTTATGCGCCCGACTGCATAAGTGCTTTATTTTGACCCGTTTAGCATCTTATTTCTATCTGTGTGGTACAGTACGAAAATAAAATTGAATGAATGAGTAACACCCTTGGTATTTGCAAAGCCACTGTATTTTAAATACCCTCAGAGAATATCTGTAACAGACATTTTCCCCAAAATTCATATGCTGTTGGAGTTGGAGTTATGTTTTAGGAGTTCCTAAATTGTTAAATAAAAAGTTTTTCACTCATTTTTTGCAGTAAGGTTTTCTTCTAGTTATTATTTTCACTTGCTTCAAAGGTTTTCATACCCTTTAAAATTAAGCAGAGAGCACCAAAATTGACCTGAAGCTTTAAAAATTTTCTGGGGGAGGACCCCCAGACCCCACACCAATACCACTCATGACATTTTTTCTATCCATGTTACTAATCTTCTACACCTGTACACTCTCCCATTCAGTGTGTTTTACAGTATTGCCAAATTTGACTATATAAACGTGTACACTATAGTTGTATTGTATTGCATCATTTTTAATAGTGGCCAATGATTTTGACCAGAAGAAAATTTTCAGTCACATGAAAAATTTTTGCTTTAATCCCTGTGTTAACCCCAATACCAAATGACAAAATTTAAAAACAGTGAATAATCAAGAGGAAAGTATAAACTTCTGGAAAAACACAGTGAAATCAAGGTCTTCATTCAGTCCAGGGTAATTTATATCCATACATCAATGTGAAGAATAAAATTCAGTGAGCAGGTCAATACTTACATGATAAATTTGTTTTTGTTGGTGCAAAATGTCCAGGGGAAAAATCTGATATCATCAAAGATATTGTCAAAACTCTGTGAAAAATCTTTTATTTCAAATATAAATAACATATTAAAGGAAATACTTCACAGAAATAAAGTGAAATCAAGCTACAAGAATATATCCTCCTAATGCAGACCTCCACAGGTCCTCATTACAATCAGCCCCGTAATGCGGCACTTAATGAGTGCAGGCTTTTAACCAACTAGCCCAGAAACAGGGTAATGCATTTTGTGTCACGTTGGGGTTAATAAATAATCGGGCAACCCCAGAAACAATTCAAAATGCGTTACATGGATGCATTTTGCGGGTTAACGATTCAACGAGTGAGTACAGAAACAAACCCCTGGTTGGTGTAGATACTGGGGGGATGTGTCACTCCTTCTACCCAATATCTATGTTTCTGCTGCTGCTGTCATTAATACCCAAGAGTAGATATCCATGTTTAACTCAGAGCTATTAATTGTAGCCAGGACAAGTTATCAGGATAAAACACTGTTACCACACTGTTCATGTAACTCGTATTCATGCATTATATGCAATTTGGATAAAATGTAAGTTGTGTTTATTGTCTACACACCAACTAAAACAAAAAGCTATAAGCTAGCATGTGGTTCATCTGCCACATGCTAATCACAAACAGTTTACCATTTATCAAACAACGCAAATTATGCATTGTTTCTTGTTAATCACCAGTTATTGTCAGGGTCGCACGCACAGTCCATCACGCAACATAAATCACATGACAATCAGGCAGGGAACTCAGTAGTGGGCTATTTGATAACTGAAGTTCTATCAAACTAATGAACGGAGCTAAATGGCATCATGTGGCTTTGCCTTTCAAACATTAATGTGTTTGAATCAGTCAATTTGATGCCAAATGTAATCAGTGTTAAGACATGCTGATGGAGATTAAATGGTAGTAACTTATTAATTAAGCTTAGAGGAAGCTAAGAGGTAGAAATGCAGCCACTGGAGACAAAGGAAGTTCAGTAACAAATTAGATGGGATAAATGGGATGTGGACTCACTTTTTGTCAAACAGTTATCATTTTCTAAGGCAGTGGTTTCCAACCCTTTTTGGGTTGTGACCCCATTTTAATGTCACAAATTTCTGGCGACCCCAGACATTCAAAATGGAGACAATTTTGCTAAAATCAATTTGTTTTTGAACATGTAATAGTTTGCTATACTATGTTACGCAAATAAACGTTAATTTTAGACGACATTTAGTCTATATAGTGTATATTATTAATGTATATTATTATTACTTTATGTCTTTATTCTTGTATTTTATTCTTTTATTTTGGTTTTACCCTGTAAGTCGCTTTGGAAAAAAGTATCTGCCAAATGCATAAATATAAATGTAAATATTATTATGGACAGAGGCAAAAAAGCCAGGTGTAGATTACTGCACAAAGTGAGAATTTTATTTTCCTTGGTCAGGATATGTACAGTCAGTCCAGCTTGTATTTACAAGGCTGATAATTAATACTGAAAATAACTCAAACTATGAATTATGAAAGAGCTGAAGCATCTGAAACCAACCACAATGAACATTTGAAAGATAAACAGTACCATAGTGCTTCAGTTTCAGCTTCACAGTTTGTCATATCTTTTATGCATTGTAATTGTCTCTATCTCTACTCATCATATAATTTTTATTTGTAAGTTTTTTGTTTTTTTATCAGTTACTAGAAATTCCAGGCGACCCCATGTTGGGTCTCAACCCCAAGGTTGAAAAACACTGTTCTAAAGTGTTATAACAGCTTAGAATGTATAAAGTGTTTACCACCAAAGTGTAAACCATTTACAAATTCTTTGTAAGGGTAATGTCAAGTACCTTGAATTAAGTAGGAAACTAATAAAAAAAATCAATAGAAAGATCTGTAGAGCAAAAACTGAGACACAAATACCAAAGCGACATGCTCAGAAATAAGAGAAAGGAGGCATAAACACTGATCTGCAGATACAAATACAAAGAGTAAAGTCAGTTCACTCTGGATTTCTCTCAGGCTTTTAACTATCATTTATTGATCAGTTCATGCTCCACTGCCAATAGTTTTCAAAAACATGGCTGATCATTGAAGTGCACAACAAACCCTCAGTCGTCAGTCAGCACATGACTGCATATGTGTGTGTGTGTGTGAGTCTGTTAGACTGTTTGCCTGATCGATTTTGCTGCGTTAAGTTGCCATCCCTGCGGGTTTCTCTAATGCCTGGTCTATTAACTGTTGTCAACAGTACTACATATTGAAATCTGCAGCCTTTGAGAAGCAGAATCTGTGAGATTGATCAGTTTTCCATGAAGTGTTGGGCTTTCAAATGTGCTAAAATGATGTTAAATCTACCAGACTGCAAAAACAAGTCAAGACAACCTGTATTTTCAGAGCCCAAACATAGGGCTGTTGACATAAAGAATGTCTCGTACTCTTCAAGGTTGGAGATACAGGTTGGCAGCTGTGACAGAAATGTGGTCAAATTTGTGGTTACAGTCCAAACAAATCCACCAAAGGCCCCGATATGGAGCTTTGCCAAACAAAAACGGCCTTTCAAAGTGTCTGAAATGTTGGATCACATTCTCACAGTTTCTTTGTTCAGACCTGCATCCTGAGTGATCTGATCACAAGTGGACAACACTGACGCAAGGAGCAGATACTCAGGATACAATGAGGTTTCACTTGATCTCACTGCTCAGACCATGTGACTATGGCAAGAGTTAAATTAACAGTGTGAATATCAGTGTATCCTGAGAGGACCGCCTATTCAGCTGACATGTCCTGTCAAAGTGAAAGTCAGTGGTGTTAGATTCAAGTATTTTAACCCTGTAAAGCCTGAACCATTAAATCATTGACAGAAAATTCCAGTTCTTTGAAACTAGAGCCTTTATTGGTCCTTCTGAACAACCAAAACATTTTTTTTTTCAAATATCAATTTCCATGTATGAGTTTAAATTTGTATCATATTTACGTTTATGTTTACGCTTACGTTTACGTTTGGTACATTGGGTCTCAGTGCTCAAATATTATTATTTTTGAACAAACAGAAACATAATATAATACAAACATGTCTAACAAGTTGGTTATTCCTTTTCAAAATTGGTAAAATTCTGCCTCCTTCCTCAGTAATGACAGTCTTGTAGTGTCACTGGAAAGGCCTCTGGTGAATAAATTCCTCCCCCCTGGTGGATTATCCGTGGAGGGCTTCTAAACTCATGTATCAAATATGATACGTTTAGCATTATAGGCTTAAAGATGGAAAATAAGTTTATTTAAAAAAAATTTAGTTTATGCTGTATTGTCATTGCAAAAATACTGCTTCCAGTGCAATGAAATTTTGCTTTGATGCTCTGTAAAGTGCTCAGAATAAATACGCAATTATAAGAGCAGTTAAGGATAAAAATATAAATATGATCAATTAAAACACACACGCACACACACAAAAGAATCCAGTATCAACAGAAAATGTGCAGAATGTACAGATGTTAAGTAATGACTGTAATTGTCAAGTATTATATAAGTAAGTATAAAGTAAGTAGTGCAATAGTCATGTGTATTGGTTTCCATTACTGTTTCCATAACAGTTGAATATAAGTGGTTAACAGTATAAAGTGTGCATGTTTATTTGGCTCGGTTTAGAGCATTTTCTCTGGGATAGAAACTGTTCTTTAACCTGGTTTTGTGCTGGAGATGGCTCTATAGCGTTTGCATGATGGCAGCAAATAACTTTAAAGATCACACATTTGAAAACACCCACAGTGTTATAAGTGTTCAATATTATCTGAAGTGCCACAGTTTCACACTCAGACAAAACTTTGGTTCCACTGGAGTCACTTTAGTGCTGTAGTGTACAATGGTTCTGTGGGAAAGGAATCAAATGTGGAAAGAAATACAGTGATCCCTTATTTTTCGCGGTTAATGGGGACCGGCGCCCCCCGCGAAAATCGAAAATCCACGAAGTGGAGCCGGAGCCCCCTGAGCCTATCCTAGACCTAGGTACATGTATGTATGTATCTATAAATAGTATATAAGTACTGCAAATGTAATAATTATGAAATAAATGAGATATTTATATATATATATATATATATATATATATATATATATATATATATCTATATCTATATAAAAAAGAAAACAATGATTAGTACATATATACATGCATATATATAGATCGGATACATGTACGTACTGAAAGAAAAGAATGTAGAAAGTAAACAAAACACACACACACGTGCATACGTACTAACAGCTGATAGGTACTCTCTCCTCTCTTCATTCGTGACGCTTATCCATCGTATACGTACACACGAACACACGCACATCTACTCCCAGCTCTCTTTTCCTCTCATACGCACAAGAAACGAATCAGTTCTCTCTCTCTCTCTTTGGTCTCGAGCATCAACACACACACGTACATGCATGAATTGACATTTCTACATTCTCTCTCTCTCTCTCTCTCTGGCAGCTGCGGCCTCTCGTCTGCTGTGGGGTGGATTTTCGCGGAATTTCTGCGATTTTTTTCTTGATTTTTTTATTTTTTGATGAATATTTCTGAAAAATCCGCGAATAACTAAAACCGCGGAACTTAAAGCGCGAATTGGCAAGGGATCACTGTATGTCGAAAAATACCTGTTTTAAAAAAAAAATCTCCATTTTTTTGTTCAGGGTTCCTTCGGGGGTCTTAAAATGTCTTAAGTCTTGAATTTACAAATCTGCATTTAATACATTAAAAAAGTCTTTAAAAGGTATTACATTTGATATGTAGGTCTTAAATTGAGTTGCCATAAACTTATTTACTGTACTGTGTTTAAATGTGTCTGAACAATGTCCAAACTGCAAAGAAAGTAACATTAGTTTATTTGGTTCCACCCATTCCAACCCGACAATTTATATTGAATTTAGGAACCAATTATAGCTGAAGCTGGATTTATGGTTGCGCAGATGTCATGCGTCACGACCTATGCCGTCACTCCGCATTGGCCTACCTTGACGTGAACCTTTTCTAGATTGTAACTATGTGGCACGTCGACGCAAAAACACTAATGTGTCTTATGTCTTACTTAAAGTGTGATGAGATATTTTGACTAGAAATGAGAAAAATACACTTGGTAAGATTTAGATTTTTGCAGTGTGTTTTTTTAAATGGGCATTAAATTCTCTTCCATGTAGTCTTACAAGGGTCTTAAAAATTCTTAAATTTAACTTCAAGAAACCTGTAGTAGAGGCTGTGTGTTTTCTGCCTTGTTGATGAAAATATTAGCTGTTAAAGATGTCTACGGGGCCAGTGTGACCGTGAACAAAATCACAGAACACGACACTCGACCGGTGACTTGGACTTGATAATCTATTCCAAATTCAGACCAATAAATAACTGACAGCTACATAAAGTGTTCAGAGAATGACAAACTCTTTTCCATTAATTGAAAAGAAGTGTCAGCTAAAATGTATGGAGGGAAACTATCAATGAGAAAAGGATTCGGGAGTCTTGATTTTCCGTCCATAATCATTGTATTATCATCCAACCATTTAAATCTTCTGCTCTGCTGGATAATACCATGCAGAGTGGCTCTCTGTGACGGTACTTAAATGTATTAGTGTGTGCATTGTGGCCTTTGAACGTTCATGTCCTATCCGAATGAAGCCCTGAGGAACATTAATGGCTGTCTGAATGACAGAAATCACTTAAAAATGCTTGATGGGATCCCGTGTCTGAAAGGGGCTTTCTTTTACTGTTCCAAAGACTGATGAATAGGGTCATTGATTTTTTTTTTCTTTTCGTGTTTCTGAAGCTTTCAACGTAAAGGCTTACTCACTTTTTTTTTTTCTAAAGTGGGGTTGTATGAGGTACTTACCCATAGTCAGTCTATTACCTATGTTTGACCACAGATAACACAGCGCAATTTGGATGAAACATAAAGGAGTACTAGTATATGAGTGGTGCTCTGGACATGGACGGCACTAATACTGGGAGTTATTTTGTGCTGCAGAACACACTTTCTTCTCTATTGCTTCCTTGACTTTATTTATTTTTTAATAGATCTGGATCCAGCAAATATGGTACATCTTAAACCACTTTTGTCCAGTGACTCAAGTGATCTGTGAGATAAAATTGCTGTGTTTTTCAAGCATTGAAGTGTGCTTTGAGCCTTTCTGGCACTCAGATAAAGTGGTGGGCATTTTCTAAATACTCTGCCAAAAGTGTATGTTTCATATAGAGTTGGATTTTTTATTATTTTTGCCAAGATCTTTCACCACTCTCTCACAAGCCCAGTGAATCCTGGTATTGTTGTCTTGGAATGTGTCATGAGGGAAGAAGAACATCTACTGATGTCCAAACCTGTTCATTCAGTATTCTCAGGTAGTCAGCTGACCTCATCTCATGGACCTACAACGTTAATGACGCTAGACCTGACCAACTGAACCAACCCTAGATCATAACAACGCCCCCACAGGCTTGTACTATAGCCCCTAGGCATGATGGGAAATCGCTTCATCATCCTCTCTTCTCTCCCTGATGCACCCATCACTCTGGAGCAGGGTGAGTCTGGACTCAAACACAGTCCAAAATGTATGTACTATATCAAACTGATGGTTGTTTAAGAAATGAGAAGGTACTCACTGTATGAGGGTTAATGAAGTCGTTGCAGCTCAAACATATAAAAGATGTGAGTAATTTTCCAATGGAAGGCTAATAACTGTTTGCTCAGCAAAATTTGTGTTTGAGGGTTTTTTTTTTTTTCTGATCAGATATGGCATGTCATACTTTACAGTGGTTAGCACTATTCCCTCACAAAAGGAAGGTCCTCGATTTGATTCCAGCTCTGGCCAGCAGTTGCCTTTCTGTGGAATACGGTTGTATGGTTGTATGTTTTCTCCGGGTACTTAGGTTTCCTCCCACCATTCAAAGACACACACCTTAATAAGTTAATCGGTTAATCTAAATCACCCATAGGTGAAAGTGGTTGTTTTTCTATATATGTCAGCCATTCACTTGTTAGCAGCTGGAAAAGAATCCAGCACCCCTGCAACAAGGGAAGGGAATTGATAAGAATTAAAAGATTCCAATTCCTTTTTTGATTTTGCTTATCAGCTTTCTTATCGATTCTCATTGGGTGAAAAATAAAAAGAGTACAAACAAGTTTGTTTGCATTAACTGTCTTTTATATTTCCATCTCTGCACAGAAAATATAACATATACAGTATGTACAAATAATAATAACGGGGGTCCACACCATACGACGTACAAAATGAAAGTGAAACTTAAGGAGCTATGTCTCCCACTATTGTTTTACTTGAGGGGGCAGGATGTTTGTTGCCTGATGGGGTGAGGGCTGGATGACCCCAGGTGTTTGCTCTGCCGCTAGATTCACAGGTGTTGCTAAGTAGTGTATCAAACACATGACGTTCTTGTAAATTAATCACATGCTGTGTGGACAAATGTTTGAGCATATTGGAGAGATTTCCTCCCTTTGCAGAAATGGAAGCTTTAATAGTGTTACAAGTGGCCCTGTCATCTTTACATCTGAAATATAGCCATACTTTGGAGCGTTTCTGCCTCGATGCCATATTGGCTACGTTCTAAACCAAAACAATGCAGTGTACGTGTGACATCATCACGTATGTACAATGAAGGCAGAATCATTAAGCAGGCAGGCAAACGATTCCAAGGAACTGAGCTACTGGGAACCAGTTCTCAAAAAGAACAGGTTCTCGATTTCCATCCCTACCTGCGACCCTCTCAAGGAAAAGGTAATTCGGAAAATTAATGAATTAATAGTATATTGTAAACTTAATTTGTCATTGCTTTTATTCCCCAGTTGTGCTTTTTTAGTGAATAAGATAACATTTTTGCTGCTAACCCCAATTACAGCTGTACACTTTGTTTTTTTTTTTTTTTTTCCCCCCCATACTGGTACTCTTGGGGGTCTTAAATGGGCCCATGCTGACATCCATCTGCTGTAGGGAATACAGCAAACCAGCAATGAATAAGTAACTCACTCAGCCACAAACTAACCCTTTAATGTAGACTTTTTGCAGCACAACTAAATGTAATTTTAACTTTTGAGTAATAAGTTATGTAAATCAGTGTTGGAAAAATAAATGCTATCTCTGCTTGCTTGAGCTTCTCACCTCAGTGATCAAAGTAGTTGCATAGAATAAGAAGAAACACATAAGATCATTAAATATTACTTACACTCTACACAGGATGATGGAGAACTTAGGTTAACCCTTCTGCTTTCAGACATCCTATATAATATTAAAATCTTTAAACAGTTAATGACTTGCATTCGTTTGTGCAAGCTGAAACACTCAAAAGTGTTTCTGCTTGCTTTGATGGTGAATATGTATGCTCTGTACCCTTCTCAGTGTTTAATAATGTAGTTTTCACACCATGAGTTAGATTTTTATCTGAATGGTGTGTTCATTTCCATCTACTGTACTGAGACATGAATCTGACCGACCATTAAAGCAGTATGAAAACACATTTGGCTGCAAATCATACACTAGCTAATGTTTAGTGATGATGGGTAATCCCATGAGTTATACCATCAAAGGGTTGGCGCGGCTGTAGGGAAATGGCAATGTTTGATTGCCAAATCAAAAAGCAATAGGAGGAGAATGTGCCCTCGTCTTTTCAGTCAGAGTTCTTTGATGATACACACTCAGATGGTGCAGAGATATATGGAATAGTTTCACTAAGGACAGCAAACAACGTCTGAGCCTGAAACTCCAGAGAGTTTCAAGGTAGAAAATCCATTTAACGGTTCAAACAGCTTCTCCTTTAGCGGCTGCACCTGGATTTGTCATGTAGTTTATTTAGGTGCAAATGTTTGAGATGAAAAATTGCTTTGTGTCATGTGTTTCACGTGTTTGGTTGGTGAACGGACCTTAAACCAGATCAGAGGGATTTGAAGTGACGGCATCATAACTATTACACTTAAATGTAAAATATGTCACTTTATAAAATGACACTAAATATAGATGCAAACAGTAGTAACATCTCTGCCATTACTTATGAACCCCTGATGTGTATTCAGCTGTATTTAGTAGTATTAGTGTTAGAGGCAGAAGTAGTGGTAGTAGTAGTAGTAGTGGTGATGGTGGTGGTAGTAGAAGTAGTAGTAGTAGTAGAAGTGGTAGTAGTAGTTGTAGCAGTAGTGGTAGTAGCAGTAGTAGTAGTAGTGGTTGTAGCAGTAGTAGTAGCAGTAGTAGTAGTTGTGGTGGTAGTAGAAGTGGTAGTAGTAGTAGTAGTAGAAGTGGTAGTAGTGGTTGTAGCAGTAGTGGCGGTAGTAGTAATGGTAGTGGTGGTGGTAGTAGTAGTAGTGGTTGTAGTGGTAGTAGAAGTAGTGGTAATAGTAGTCGTGGTTGTAGTTGTAGTAGTAATGGTAGTGGTAGTAGAAGTAGTGGTTGTAGCAGTAGTAGTGGTTGTTGCAGTGGTGGTGGTAGTAGTAGTAGTAGTAGTAGTAGTAGTAGTGGTGATAGTGGTAGTTATGGTGGTTTACTTCAGTCCCTCTTGAACACTTCCCAGAATAAATTCACACAGAAACATTTAAGACCAAGACACCAAATTACAAGGAAAAAACACAATATTGACAGAACAGGAGTCGGCTGGAACATGGGCTTATATCATTACCCTTAGTACATAATATTTATCACTGTTGGACAGGGTACTTGGAAAATATAATGAGCTAAGATTCCAGTCACTGTGCATTAAATGGAGCTCCAATACAGAAAAAGACCAGCAGTTTCCCATGTGGTCATACATGACCACCTCGTGTCCATATGTTGTGTAACATGGTTTTCACATTTTTGAATGTGTTTTTTTTTCTTCTCCTGTAAGGGTTTTCATGACATTGAATCTATCCTGCAAAATGCAGCACTCTCAACTATAATAACACGGGGAAAGTACTTTACTTCACCAGGAGCTACTTTTTTTTAGTCAAGTCAGTATCAAACCGGTGCTTAGGCATCACAGCAGCTCAGATGACCAATGTTGACACCACTGCAAAATGTTCACTTCCTGTGATTTTACCATGTATAGGTATGTGTTTGATGGCTTGTGACCATCCATCTTCCTCTTGATTATATTCCAGAAGTTTTTAAAGCGGGTCCAGGTCTGGAGATTGGGCTGGCCATGACAGGGTCTTCATCTGGTGGTCCGTCATCTACACCTTTACTGACCTAACTGAGGCCAGGAGCATTGTCCTGATAGAAAAACCAGTCCTCAGAGTTTGGGAACATTGCCAGAGCAGAAGTCCAGTAGTTTTTAATAGTTATTTTTGGATTCCTGTTACTTTTGCGGTACTAATAGCACTGTTTTTGCCTATTGTAAGAAGATAGTGATGGCCACAGTAGTGGTTTTTATACTTCTCCTTCTTACATAAGACTTGGATCAGGTGTCTATTCAGTAGACCGAGGTGTGCTTGTGTTGGAATCCAACAGACACAGGAATGGAATGGCTGTCATACATGCAGACATGCTGGTTTCACAGGAAATTGCAGTGGTCTCGTAATTTTTTTCCAGAGCTGTATTGTGGCCTTTAATAACATTGTGATGAACTGCAGAAATGCAATTTCCAAAACATTAACCCATATAGACCCAGTGCTACTTTGGTGGTTGTTCCCTAATAATTTTTCCTCCATATTTAACCTTTCTTAACTGATGTATCACCGTTTATTATAATATTATCCTCTGTGTTTTGCTTGTTTTGTACGAAAATCTGACATTTTCCCATCTTTAATTTACAGATCATGTAGATGTTCATAAGAGTTCAGATTAAAGTTCTGGGTTATTAAAACAAATAGAGAAAACTGAAGAAAGAGTGACTTAGGAAAATATCAGTAACTGAACATGTTAACAGGTGTCTCTATCCACTGTCATTTATTAAACTCCATAGGTTTTACTGGTGAATCAATGTTGTAGAAGATGACGGTGTTTCCACGGTAACTCTGAATGTCCAAATGGGGTCATATCTGATGACCATGAAAAGATGACAACTGTATTTTACTTTAGTTATTCACATGTATTAATCAGATTATTGGATCAACAGTTATTAAACATTTTAGATCAGTGGATGGTTTTGGTCTCTGGTGGATGTTTGGGTCTTTATGGGTTAAGACTAACAGTTGAGCAGAAACAGAAGCAATCTGCATTTCTTCAGTTCTGAAGAAAGTACATCTGAGATTCTTTAAAATTATGATTGTGAACAAACAATACTATTTTAATTCACACTTAATTTATCTTAAGTTGTGATGGTTACATTACAGTCACGCAAGGATCACTGATGGGGTGAAAGACCCTCAACTGTGTCATAAACATGTACATGAACTATATTTAGTATCAGGGGACAGTATTCAAGTGGTGGGACGGAATCCCATACCTTCATTTTAAAAAGTACAGTTATGAAGTCTAAAACTTCTTTCTGTGTTTGGACACAATCCCAGCATGCATTAGGGGAGAGTAAAGGTTAACCCTAGACAGGTTGAAACATTTGGCAGTGTTATTTTAGAAATTCTTTCACATTTATCAGACACGCTTGTCACACAGCTAATGACTCAAAGTAGCCTGAAGGCAACCATTTGTCTTAATAAAAGCCTTCATTTTGTACCTTTTGCATTTTAATTCTGAAAGAAGGAAATGACTCCTGCAAGTGTTTAAAACAGATAAAGGTGGATTTATTTATGGCAGTGGCTACATCTCTGAAAAATTTACATTTTTCTTTCAAAATAAGTAAATACCACCATCACACGATGTTTTATAGTTTCCCGAGACAGAGTCAAAGGCATGTGGGAGTAATAAAGTCCTGTTTCATTTCTACAGTGAGTCAGCAGGTAGTAAACAGACCGGCAGTACTGAACAAACCCCTAACTTTTTCTAATGAGACATCATGTTTCTATTACTTATACCATTCTCCAATATAGATACAGCTGCAGTAAAATAGTTATAGCCAATAGAAAGGACAGTCTCTGGTGTCTTCTTCAGTGTAAGGGGTGGGTTGGGTGCCATATTTTTTTTAAGAGTGTTGTCACTGAAGGCACCGTTTTATTTGGTAGGAGTCTGCCAGGAAAAGATAGGGAAGTCAGCACATCTGCTGTGTATATTTAGAAAAACACTGACACTGTCATAATTAGTCCAAGGTTTTTTAACACCAAGGTGATAACATTTAGTCATCAAGGCCTTTTAATTTTGTGAGATGTTTTCTTATTATGCCTGCAACCTTTCCAAACAGGCACCATTCAAGTCATATTTATCCCTCTCTTGTTTTCTCCTTCCAATCTGCACTATGTCTGACTTGTTTTCTCAACCTTTTAACATCCGCTTGCTGACCCATTTAGGAATGAGGCTTACAATCATAGACTGTATGGAAATGGCAATGCTGTCTCCGCCCAGTGAGTGAAAATGAAGCCAAAATCCTGTATCGTGGGAGCTGCTATGTTGAATGTGTGATGCAATTTGGAGTTCAGCCGCACATCTGATGGATTTATGACCTCAATGAGTCACTGAGGCAGTCAGTAACCAAATATCAAATAATATAAAGTGATTGGAAAGATGGTGATTTGAACATGAATTTCTCACCAAATCTTAGGGTGCTGTTGCGAAACAACTCTTTGGCTCGGTTCAGTTGGGCATATGTGAAAGCAGTAATCCCGCTCTGTTTCGGAACAAGACAACCGAGCTGAGACCGCTTGGAAGAGGTGGTTTCAGCTCGATTGCAATCACTCTGCAGAGTGTGAACATGACCACAGTGATAGAAACAGACAGCTACAGTTTTCTCTACCACTCTGGGTATCATACGCTGCGATGTCGCAAACATTACCATAAAGCAGAGCGGCTCTGTTGAAAAAGTGCTGCTGCCAGATGTAAACAGACAGTAGGCTAATGAGCTTAATGAGCTCCATACCTTTTGTCAGCTGCTGGATAAGCAAGTGGAGAAAATGAGTCGAGGAGTAATTTGGACAGAGGAAGAGATAGAACGCTTCATTGGCATTTGGGAAGGCGAGCATAAATTGGACATGCTTGATAACACACACAGAAATCTCTGAAGTATTCAAGATTTTCAGTGAGCGCATGAAGGGTGAACAGCAGTGTGAACTCGAACCGAAACAAGGTGATGCGCAACACTGTAGCACATTGTAATACATCACTCCCTGAATCGGATTGAAATTCAGGTATGAAAACACCCTAACAAAACAGACCAAAATCAACTCTGGTTTGACTTCAAGTGTATCTGTACTGGTCATGCTTATGAGATTAACTGTGCTTTCAAATTCAGTAAAAAAAATTGCATAAATGCACCACATTGGATCTTTTTATTACATTAAAAAATGCATGGAGGGACAGTCATTGCCGGCCAGAAGTGACATATCATTGTTGATTCCGTGTGATTAGTGCGAGTAAACAAGCAGCAGTCAGTGAGCGAGATTGAGTAGAAAGCACATATTTACGCTTGTTGTTTCTGCAGCTGTAAGTTTTACACTCCGCCATTGTCCTAGAGGTGTGACCCAGCTTTGGCCGATAATGTGTCATCTTAGACTGGTGTCTGCTGCACAGGGTCAATGACCAGTCCATCACAGTCCAGGTAATCGGACAATACAAGTCTACATCACTACAGGTGTTGGAACAGCCCATGAAGGAAGCAACATGTCACTGACCATAACTGACTGAAGGAGCAGTGACTTAGTGCTTGCATGGACTTGACAACAGGTTATGATGTAAGTTACCAGATGAAACTGCTAGTATTGTACGTGATCTTTTGAAATGGCTAACAATGAAAATTCCCTTCAGGTACCCTTTCATATCAGTCCTCTAACAGTAGTCACTTTTCCATTGGACATATGCATAAAACTTTACCAATATTTACTAAATGATGCGCTAATTTGTTCATTTATTATTGCGATGAAGACACGAGAAGTCATTCCATAAACATGGCGACAAACGTAAATATGGTGTTGATTTACAGATACATTCATTATTATTATATATTACCCCTCTGTCCCGTACTAAATTAAAAAATGATTCGGTTTCCTGATGTGTCCACATATACTGCAACATGTTTTTTTGTAAACTCTTCTTTTTCACTTGTTGTAACATCCGTCAACATCCGTTTTTTTAATTCATGTGACTCTAGTTGCGGAAAATGGTCTTTCCATTGCAGTTTTGCGTGATACACCAATTTCTCTATGCTTAGAAAATCCACCTCTTGCCAGAGCAAAAACTTTTATTCATAAAACAACAGTTTTGGTGAAATTGTCATTTTCCCATTAGGTTTATGCACAAGTTCTATTTGCGCAATTTAAGGGTCAGTGGAAAAGCGACTACTGTCTGCCTTTATGTACAGTTCACGGAACATGTATTAGGCCAGTGTGCATGTATTAAACTGTACTAAGGTTAGTTTCCATAAGGAGTGTATATTGAAAGGTTAAAAAAGATTTTCCTCATTGTTTTGTGTTTGTTAGTTTTCATATGTAAACATTGTGTTAATTGTAAATAGGGTTAGGCAAAATAAGGCTTAACTTCAACCTAAACCCTTTCGGTCGCATTGTATATGGAACAATGGATATGTTGTTTCTGTTTGTTGTTTAAAGTAATTAATGACTGAATAAACAACTACTACTAGTACTACTACCACTATTTACCATCCAGAAGGCGTGGTGCTCTGGGTGAGTTTGTGACCCATACTTTTAGCTAGCCCAGCCACCTAGCATTCAACAGTGAACATCTGTAGGGTTAGTAGCATATTACTGTGTGCATTAATGCAAGGCTTTAACATTTTTAAGGGTTCTTGGCATAAAGGTTTCACTGTGGCAGGAGAAAGGAGTGTTCTGTAGTGTGTTTTACATCTTCTATGATCTATATGCTATAATAACTGCAGAAACTCCAAAGAGAATGACAACGCCTCATTAACATATCGATCAGCCAGGACAGATATGGGGATGACGGGAACAAATAGGAGGCTAACACCTCTTATGCTGGTAAAAATCCATGTTGTCTTCTAGAGAGGTGATAAATATCAACATTCACTATTTGGTGAAGTGAAATAAATGGAGTAGAACAGAAACTGTACATCAGTTAGGGCATCCTGTGTGGAGCTGTTTATTGGCTTCAAGTACTGGTGAGATTTCAGACACGACATTGATTTCAGGTCTTGAGTGTGTAATTGTAGTGATTGCTCACTGACAGCTGTTGACATGAGACATACCACAGCAATTCATTCTAATGCCAGTGCTGAAGAAAATTATAGCTCTCTGCAGGTTTTAATTGCTCACTTGTAGAACTGCACTCTTTGCATCTGATTACATGCAAGTCATCTGAATAGGTTTGACTAACCATACGCAATGTGTATGATGCGTTTCTGTATGAACTGTCAGCTGAAAACAAACATATGCACAATGGGAACTTATATAAACTCACATGCTAATCAATTATTTCAACCCATGCAAATATATGAGAACATACGTTGTATTGTGTGATATAGATGACAACTGTGTCCGAGACTACGCTGAGTATCCTGCAATTTAAAGTGGGGGATTATAGTTAAATGCACACCACATACATCAGATTGATGGGTAAGTGTTAAAAATGCAATTTTATTTCATAATGAATAACAAAGGTGTAAGAGGAGCTGTAAGACTTGATGTAGATTGAAGGATATGGTTCTGAACAGCAAGTCAGTAGTTTGTGTAGAACATTGTCAGCTGTTGTGGATCTCTTCCAAACTTCATCCTGTCATTTGCTGAGTCTTTGCATCCGATTTTATTTCAATAAACCACATCAATCCACATCATGCCTTTTCTTGAGGAGTGGCCTTTTTTTAGGGGTTTATTTAACAGAATCTATTTCATCAACAGGGTACCTGAAATACACAAATGCAATGTGATAAAAACATTGCTAACAACTGATACATAGGACAAATCTGATTAACATATCTCATCTATTGCTTTTGTAATTTTTAGGTAAGGCGAAGCAAGGCAGATTTATTTGTATAGCACAATTTGTACACAGCAATTCACAGTGCTTAACAAAAATGGAAAAGAGACAGGTTAAAAACAAACAATTACAATTAAAACATGATCAATAAAACATAAATAATCAATTAAAACAAAGTAAAATAGAAGAGTGCAGATAGAACCCTTTCAGTTGTTATATGCACAGTTGGACAGAGCTGTTTTCAGCCTGGACTTGAAGATTGTCAGAGTAGAGGTCTGTCTCACATCACCAGGAAGACTGTTCAGAGTTTAGCTGCATAGAACTGAAACACAGCTTCACCATGTTTAGTCCTGACTCTGGGCACCAGCAAAAGACCAGTCCCTGAGGTTCTGAGGGTCCGAGATGGTTCATATGGGACCAACATGTTAGAGATGTACTTTGGTGCTAGACCATGGACAGACTTATAGACCAGCAGAGCTGTTTTAAAGTCTGTTCTGTAAGAGACAGGAAGCCAGTGCAGAGACCTGAGCACAGGACTTTTAAAAAATGTTTTTCATTGTGAAGAGACTTTATGGACACCCTGTATATTGACTGTTTTAAGATGCCAACTCCTCTGCTGTCACATTGTCTGTCTTAGGAGTTGTTTGTGACATATGTGGCCATGGTGTTCATTCAGTGTGTGTTGCTTGTGCCAGAAAGTGTGTATCTGCATGTTGAAACTGATTTCTTATTCTTGTCTTTCCTCTTTGTTCTTATCTATCTCTCCTTTATGTGAAGCACTTTGTAACATGCTGTTTTAAAAAGTGCTATATAAATAAAGCTTTACTTACTTATTTACTTACTTACATTAACAAGTATCACTTTCTGATTTGCTTGTGCGCTTTTCAACTTTGCCTAAATATTTTTTATACTATCTAAAGACCACTTCAGGCTCACTTTACATAAGTAAAAAGGTACATCCCTTTCAAACATTTCAAACCACCCTAACCCTCTTGAGGATTAAATGGTTTGGAAAATGAACTAATGATTTAATTTATACAGTGCTAGAAACCAGCATGAAGGACATGGCAGATGAATATAAATATTAAAGGCTCATTTATGCTCATGTAAACAGATGTGTGCATTTCAAATGTTATAACCGTCACTGCCTTTATACATCCATGCATCCATTGTGTTGGAATAAGTGTTTGATGATCAATTCACCTGAGGGCGCCGCTCTGAATTCACATAATGGGGCATGGTCAAGCGGTTACGTAGGGTAAAAAAAGTTGTTCAAATAATGAGTCGGCCCACATTCACCTGGCATGCAAGTGTAATACATGGATGGAAAGGGTATTTCTAGTACTTAGAGGCCATGCAAAGACATTTGTCAATTTCAGCCATTGTCACTGAAATCTTTGTGAAAAACATCTCGTTTACGTAGGGTAAAAAAAAATCGACATGGAAAATTGGCAGATATTTCAGCATATCAAAAGTTGCTGTTTTCACTTGAAGTTGCCAACATTACCATTACCGTAGTGTCAGGTATATTGTTGACTGCAGCTCCTGCAATTTTGGTGAAAAAAAAATTAATCGGTCTAGGATATGGGGATATCAGTATGAAGGGAAGTCTGGTTATGCAGGGTAAATTCTCAAGTCCTTGAGGCTGGTCATCAAAATTATCTTTCAAGCATAAATGATGTAATACTATCCCAATATCATACCTGGAGTGAGTAAGTATAAATAATGTTTAAAACCTATAGTCATAAAGGTTGAGATATATGCCAGTACTCTGGGGCGCCATAAAGGGGGGTAAACATGACAAATTCATGGAGCCCAGTGGATATAGGTTAGAAGTTGTGAAAATTTCATGCAAACTTCGGAGTAAAAGAGGCGTAGAAACCAGGAGTCGGAGCTCCAAAGTAAAGTTTCAGTTTCGGTTTCATGCCAGTTGCCAGTTGCGGTTCTCACGGCACTTATGAAACACACCCACATACCCCCAGTCCATACACAGCATACATACCCCACCCCCCACTTTCGACAACACGTATATAGATTATTCATTTTCTGAAGGGCCCACTTTGTTTACCTTCCATGGGGCTCACAATTGGTAGCGGCGCCCCTGCCAGTACTCTTTTGGGCAAGTTAAGTATTGGACAAAAAATGTATATGTGGACGTCAAATATAGTCTTTTAAAACAATGAAAATCAATCAGCTCTCTCTGTATTTTTTTGTAAACATCATTTAGAAACAGTAAAGTTGGTTTTAGGACTCCAAAACAGTTATGTATAGCCTACGAAAAACAAAATAGGTCTATTTTAGTTTTTTTTTTTTTTTTTTCCACCCATCATGTTCATACTCCTCTGAGTGTACCCAATGGCCAAATACCAAGAAGTAGGGTAGAGTTTTTTGAGTGAAGAAGAAGAACATTTATAACTGCAAACATGGCGATGACACAGGAGGTATTATTAATGTTGATATTGAGAATGTTAGTGGTCATAAATATATCAGTAGTTTCTCACTAACTCACACAGTCATTTTTTGTAAAGTTTCACCCTGTCTGGAAATTATTCCCTTCAAATCTAAACACTGGCTCTGTGATTTCCAATGGTACTGCTCCATTTCCTCCATTTGGGTTCACTTCCACAAACTCCCAGAGGACGGACAGAAATATTAATGTAATGAATGCAGAAGACAGACAGGACACTATCATAAATATTTAACCATAAATGGACATAAGTGGACCTGATCACAGCTTCCTTGACAGAATAAAATAGAGCTAAAACTGCATTTACTTTAATCGAAATAGACCCTGTTGACATTTGTAACTGTAACGAATATGAAACAGTCAAAAGTTATTGTTTTGGGGTCAAACACTTGAGCAGAAGATTGTCTAAATGAGCCATGTCAGTATCATGATGCTTTCTGAAACATCATCTTCTCTCATGTGGATATGCACACCTCTCCACGCAGCAGGAAACACATATAGGACAAGGTTAATTGGGATCAGGTGTGCATCATTGGCCAGCTGGCCCACACATGGCGGTCGCTGCGTTCTGACCTCTGCAGATGCCTCTGGCGAGATGATGCTGACTGGTTCAGGCAGCACCTGCTCGATGATCCTGTCACCGTTTGCAACACACAGACCAGGTGCTGCACAGGTAACTGCTTTGAGTTGAGCATGGAAATCTGTCCGACAGTTGGAGTAACAGGACCGCCTAGTTATCTGAAGGTACTGAAGTTCATGAAGGCTTCTAACAATGATACAATACATGCACGAAATATTCAGTTTTTCGTCTTTATTTTGAAAAATACAAAATTCCCCATAAGCTGTTCATGGGCAGCATGGTGGTGCATTGGTTAGCACTGTACAGCAGAAAGGTTCTGGGTTTGATTCCAGTGTCAGCAAACAGAGGCAGACCTGTGCATTAATAGTTGTTAACCCTTTATTGGGCAAGTGTGGAGGTGGGCGATATATATCACCTACGATAATATCGTAAATATTGAATTGATGATGTGCAATTTTACATTATCGAGTATTCATACTGTCTTGAAGTGAAAACAAATGGACGGTGCATAGGCAGTAAAGGAGAGGCGCATGAAAGTCCTCATTGGCCGAATGCGTGCCAATCAGCGGACAGGATTCAGTCACGTGGTGACTCGGCAGTACCCAAAACATAACATCGTCTCACATGGAGGAAATATGCAGGAGTCCTCCGTCTCAGCAGATGATTTCATAGGTCCACATCACTAGCTGGGAAATGATTCGGTTTTGACAATACTGTTGTCTTTAAAATAACGTTATATGCAAGCTGGGACATCGTAAAGGGGAGTAAACGTGACAAATTCATGTTCTCACCTTATTGACCAAACCACTCAGTGATATATCAGAGACAACGAAGGTCACTCTTCTTCTTTTTGCCTCAAACAAGTTAACAGATCAGATGAACAGAACAGTCGCTTGATTGATGATGCAAGGGTTTGTCACTTCTGCATTTGTTGGATAGCTACAGAATTCCCTCCACACCGCCACCTACTGTTTCATCCCTGTAACACCCACTCTTTCTTGGACATGGGCCGTTGTATATGCTTTTGAACGCAACATCTGTGGGAAAGGTGTGATTGTATCCAGGTACGGCACAGATCCAGATACCCAGTCTGAAAACGCCCTAAAATTCGCCATAGCTGTAAATGTGAGAGTGATTGGTTGTTCGTCTCTATGTATGTCGGCCCTGCAATGAACTGGCAACACGCCCAGGGTGTATCGTACCTTCACCCACTGGTAGCTGGGATAAGCTCCAACACCCCCGCAGCCCTCTCAAGGACAAAACTGTTCAGAAGATGAATTCCCATAAACTGTTTACAAGTGTGATAAAAATGAACATTTACCTGATATTACTAATGCAGCTGTAGTTTTCCTCTAGTAGCAGGTGTTCCAGGGCCTCCCTCTGTTTTTTCTTCAAACACTATCTTATAAAGGTCAGCTTTTTCAATATTTGGTCATATCCAAAAGTCTGTTGATATCCTCTGTCATAATATTTAACTGTAGCTGTGTTTGTTCTTCCAACCTGAAATGGGGATTTGGAGAATCCAGTGCTTACAGAGAGGGTCTTTGTCTTGATCCCAGTTGACTGTAAACTGGTTTAAATCTGCATTAAATGGGAATGATCTTGCCATATCCCATGTGTCATTGTCATACATTTGTTTAAACTCCTATATTAGGAAAGGAATGACCCATCAAATTCAGAAACATAGTAGAGTAATAGTGTGCATGTAAGCATATTCAATGATGTTGCTGTTCAGGGTAAGTGGAGACCTGTAGAACACACTGTTAATATTTTTTCTTGTTAAATAAACCATTTCACAGCCTATCCTAGCTGTATCTTGTCGATCTGTCTGAGTGTGTGTGTGGGGAGGTGTCCATACATTACGTCACTTACGCTAACGAAACTGAAACTTAACATGCTTTCAAGGTCCAACCCCTGACTCCTATGCCTCTCTCATACAACGGATCTTGCATAAAATTTTCACAACTTCTAGCCTGTATCCACTTGACCCCCTCCACTGCTCTATGGGCCCCCCACAAATGCTGGGCCCCTTGAATTTATCAGGTTTACCCCCCCCCCTTTATCGGTGCCCCGGGGTTACATTTGTTAAACAGTGACATAAGAGGCAGGTTTTTGTAGCTCATTTTGATGGATCTGACTCACACTTCTGTTAAAGCCAGTCATTTACCACTAAAACATAACAGAGCTCATCCTGATTGATTCAGTTTTTAACCTTTCAGAGGTCATTGTTATTATCTGCTGTGAAATGGTTCATTGGAGTCTGGATGAATTCCAGACACTCTTCTACTTATTAACTCTGATTGTCATTAAAGCAAACATTTTTGGGCACATGCTGCAAACCTGGATGATACAAATTTATTAAATAGATTCAAAGATTTAGTTTCAGTCCCAAAAAAATCACTCAGCTTCACTTACAGATGTAGTGCAAGACCAATATACATGGATTAGACTTCATTTGCAACATGATATCATGAATTTAAGTACAGATAACACACTAATTTTAATTGGCGTTATCTGTACGCATTATAAGCTTTCCGTGTGTATGTTCACACCGCATAAAATAACACACTATTAGCTCAATTAGCAGTTACGGTTAGGGTTATAGGGTTAGGTTTGGGGTTAGGGATAGGGATGCACCGATACCAATACCGTTATTGGGTATCGAGTCTGATACTCAGCGTGTGTACTTGTAAGTGAAAACTACACTTAACGCTCATTTATCTTTTCCCTACCTCCTGAAGCTTCATTTTTAAACCTTACCAGCGGAAACGCTGCAACGTTAGTATCCACATTAGTGTTACCTCTGTCAACTCCATGTTAAGTATTACTGACTTTGTTCTTCTCCACCAAAAACATAACTTTTCTTCGTGGTATTTGTGCAGTATGGTTAATTAAGAGCAGCGCCCTCTGGTGGATTGATTGAGAAATGCTCATTCCAATGCATTAAATGTCAATAGCAGCACTTTGTTACAGTCAGACAAATGACAACGACAATAAAGCACATTTTCAAAACTAAGAACTGTAATGGTATTATTTAGTACTCATATTGGTACTCGATATCAGCAAGTACTGAAATGCAAGTACTTGTACTTGTACTTGGTCTGGAAAAAAACGGTGTTGTTGCATGCCTAGTTAGGGGTTACGGATATGTAAACCGGAGATCTTGCCATACATTGACACGCAATCAAATGGCATTGAATAACACGGCAAAGGATGAAAATGCGTACATACTGTATAGCACGTCAAATGCCATAAGAACTGGCGTGACAAACGGCGCGATTTCACGAGATCAGTCTGTCATTTGAAAGAAAATCTAGTTTACCGAAACACAACTTCAGTTCAAATATGGCTCAGATATTACAGTAAAAACCCTAAAATGGGTTGTTGGCGACGTGGTGGATGTTAAATGGTGAAGCTGGATCTTACCGGTATATACAGTAAAAAAAAAAAAAACACACATTTTTCAAATTTCAAGTTGCGACCCCGCCTCCTTCAAAGAAGCTCTGTTACTGGTATCACATATTCAGGAAAAGACAGTAAGATAAATATGGATTATACCCAAGAAAAATAATGCAAAGAATCTGAAAAAGTGCTGAATGTTCTGTTGATTTCATAACTTTGTCTTCCGTCTATATTCAGAGAAGCAGCTGAACATAGAATGAATCCTAAATAACTGGACTGGGAGGAGTGATCCATCTTTTATTATGTCTAGACACTGTTTTAATATTCTAAGTTTTGAGTTTTTATCACATACACAGATCAGTCACAGAATAGAACTTGACCAGTGTGAAGTATTTGCATCCGCAGCTGCATCTGCCATGATGACAGGGGGGACTCAAGCTTTGCATTTTATGATCAGTTTTTGAACATGCTTAGTTTTAGTTGAGAAACAGCTCTGTATAAAAATTGACAGCTGTACTGAGTATTACAATGGATTCGTGTGATAAACCCCCCCCCCCCCCCCCCCCCCCAAAAAAAAAAAAAAAAAAACACACAAAAAAAAAAAAACACAACAGATGGAGAAACTGGTCATTCTGATTTCATTTCTTGTATTTGTTGAATGTACTGGTCTGAATACAGGATGTTCACATCTGCTGTGTGGGATTGAAGACTTGCTATTCTACCAAGTCAAGCTTCCGCACCTTCTGTTTTTTTTTTTTTTTCCAATAATGTGTTAGATGTTTCTTTTGTTCCTGGTGACAGCTCTGCCATGTTTGTGTTAATGCACTCTGCCTGGCCAGAAAAAAAAAAAAAAAAAAGGCACTACCTGGATTGAACTGTGCCATACGGGTTGCCTGCTGGTTATCCAGTTTCCCCCCGCCATTAAAAATTCTCCTGTCGGTGCCCCTGACCACAAGGATCTGGACTTGGTCCCTGCATGCCTCCCATGGCAGCTCACTGCTCCTAATGTGTGTTATATGCTAATGCTAATTGTTAATGCTATGTACCGTGGATGAGGGTAAAATACGAGACCAATGATGCCTGAATGATGTGTCGAGAACTAACAAACCAGGGCTATGAGAACAAATGCCCCTGTTCTTGTTGTGTATGTAATAACCTTAACTAATGCTGTGAATAGGCACTCATTTCTTAACCGTATCATATAAGATGTATCGTGTGGTTGTGCAAAAGATCTTTCTGCTAAAATTGGATTTCAAACTGTTCGACATGTTATTTAAACCTGGAAGGATAGAGCTGAGCCATCATGTTCAAGGTAGAAATGTAGATAATGTGGAAATGTAGAAAAATGTCTAAAATGGTCATTTGAAAGTTTGGTGAAGGTAAATGCTAAAACAAATCCACAATAAAACTCACTCCAATGTAAAGGGGTCGTATTTTGCTAAATCCATTTTTTTTAGTGTTTTGGTACATGTATTTTGTGTTTATTTGGGGACCCTAATAGTTCAAAAAGTTTCAATTTGAACCCTCCAAGTGCTGCAGATTTGGTAAAGTTTAATTACTTTTATTCTGGAAGCCTTTTACTTGTAGACCAGTGTTATTAATTCTTTACGTTAGCTCACCCATGGACATTTGCACTTACATAGCTCCACTATTTGTCCAAATTTAACTCCAAAAGTCAACCACAACAATGTGAAAACAAGGCCTAAAAACCTCCAAATACCCATAAATTACACTGTAGTTTAAACACATCATTTAGGTATTGTTGTGGCTGTTCATTTCCTCTCCTCTTCAAAAGCTATAGATCATTATATCTGCGTTTTATCTTAGTTTATTGTCTTACTATAACAGCTGTTCTTGTTCATTTTCCCTTTTATCTGTTCTTGCACCTGTTAAAATAGTGTATACCTCCTATTTTTCATCATAAAATGTCTGCGGGTATTTATTACACAGTAAAAGCCAACAGCGTTGCTTTTCTCTACCTAACAGAGCAGAATACTGATAGATCAGACATATTTCATCGCCTCTAATTTCTCATTTTAAGGTCAAGGCACCTCACACGTTTGCACGATGCAGGATTCAGTGCCAAATTAATAGCAGTTCAAACACCTGCCACGGTTTAACACACTTTCACTTGAGTGAAGCTGTAGAGCCTGCATATACGACAGCACCGGCAGCTGCCACTTTCCAATTACCATGATTAAATATGATGATCAATGAGCACTGGAAAAGATCAACATTCAGGCAAAGTGGGATGAAAGCGGCGGCTCCAATAACACTGCTGATTTGTAATGATTTGTCTTGAACTCGTGCTTTTGTGCCAATGTGTATGTGTCTGGAGTTTGTTTGGTTTAACCCATAAAGACCCAAATATCCACAAGTGACCAAACTCCTTAACTGACATAAAAAGGTAAATACCTGTTGATCCACTTATCCTATCAATACATGTAAATAATTAGTGTAAAATACAGTTTATCATCTTTTCATGGTCATCAGATATGACCCATTTGGACGTTCAGAGGCTCTGTAGTTACCGTGGAAACACCATCATCTTCTACAACATTGATTTACCAGTAAAACCCATAGAGTTGGATCAATGACAGTGGATGGAGACACTTGGTTTATGTTGTTAATGATATGCTTTACTGAAAAAGTCACTTTTTCTTAAGTTTCTTCGGTTTTTGGTGTGATAACCCTCAAATGTAATTCTCTACATGATGATTAAAGTACATGATCAGTCTGTTAAATATTGGAAAATACCTGATTTTTGTTGAAAAAAATGCAAAATGAAGAGGATAATATGATAAATGGAGATAAATCACTTAAGAAAGGTTAAATCTAGAGAGAAATTCATTTGAGAACTGACACAAAAGTAGCACTGGAGCTTTATGGTAGGGCTGTTCAGTACCATGGATTTCCTTTCCAATACGATACAGAGTAAAATTCAGGCTGGTATCGGCAATACCGATCCGATACCGATACTTTGTACAAATACACTTAATGTCAGGAAAATTTAACATTAAATTAAATTAAATTAAAAATTGTATATCAAATCATAACTTCATGAAGAATACAAGACATGAGAGTAATTATTGATTAATTATTAAGAATTATTATAAAAATGAAAACTTGCATATTAATTCACATTACGTGTTACATGTAACACTTCAACAAAAGCATCCAATATTGACACTTTCCCTCATTCACAGGTTTTTGTTAAGGAACAATAACATATTTACTGTTTTCCCCTTTAGTCTGTTCTGTTTTTTGCTCAGTACAGACCGACTGAGAAGTGTGACACAGTACACACTTACCCAGGTGGAAGAAGAAGTAGATCCCACCAATCGCGTATCATTTGGACAAGATCCCAATAGTTTAGCTACTTTCCACTGCGTTCCTGATATACATTACTTCAAATGACAGAAGTATCAAAAGTATCAATATTTTGATTTGTGAATCGATTCTAGAGTGTAAACATCAGGTATCGTAGATATCGATATTTTAGTATCGATCTGCACATCACTACTTTATGGGCTAATTATCACTCTTGAAACAAACAAAGACAAGCAGGTCCTTAAAACTTTGTTAATGAACCACTGAAACAAACTAAAACCTGTGTGGAGGTTTCTAAAGGTTTCGTTCAAATTTAAACTCATAGAAGCTTTTTGTTTTTTGCTGATTTATCTTCACAAAGCAATCATATTTGAGGTTTTTAAGTTGACTTTGTGTTTTTTTTTTTTTTTTTTTATTTTAGATTTAAATATCCAGTGTGTTTATGGGGATTTATGAGGCTCACATTACAGAAATAGAGTACAATATCCTTAATTAGAATTTCAATAGTGTGTACTCAACTGAAAACTGAGGATTGTTGTTTTTTGTCACAGTAGAATGAACTGCTGTCATGGATTGTGTGGCCATAATATCAGGTTAGGGGATTCAGCTGGTTTCAACCTGCAGCCCCACTGCTGGATTACACAGAATATTACACACTGAACCTTATCTGTTGCTGTGTTGATGATTTAACCAGAAATGAATGTTGTGACATCGCATAAGCTTATTAAAGCAGTGCTCAGTGAATGTATGCTGCAATCAAAGCTAAAGGCCCCACTGTGTGTATGTGTCATAGAAGTATGATTAGAGTTGGACATGTAACATTATGAGTGGTCAGTGGGAACGATGAGCAGAGACTAAAGTCTTTAACCTATAAAGACCCAGTGTTACTTTGGTGGCAGTTCCCAAATAAATGTTTCTCTCTGGTCAACCTTTCTTAACCCTGAAAAGCCTGAACCATTGAATCATTGACAGAAAATTTCAGTTCTTTGAAACTGGAGCCTTTATTGGTCCTTCTGAACAACCAAAACATTTTTTTTTTTTTCAATTATCAGTTTCCATGTATGAGTTTCAATTTTGGATCATATTTCATACATTAGGTCTCAATGCTCAAATATTATTTTTGAACATACAAAAACATAATATAACACAAACATGTCTAATAAATTGGTAATTCCTTTTCAAAATTGATAAAGTTCTGCCTCCTTCCTCATTAATGACAGTCTTGTAGTGTCACTGGAAAGGCCTCTGGTGAACAAATTCCTCTCCCCTGGTGGATTATCTGTGTATTGCATGTATCTAATTGTATACATCAGGTTTTTCATGGAAAAAAATATCACACTGATCATGTAGAGGGCTTCAAAACTCATGTATCAAATATGATACGTTTGGTGTTATAGGGTTAAGTGATTTATCATCATTTATTATAATATTGTCCTCTCTATTTTGCGTTCTTCACTGTAAATCATGTATTTTCCTCTATTTAATTTACTATATTTAATTTAGATGTTCGTGAAAACTCAGTTAATTCATTGGTTATTATATCAACACAGAGAAAACTTAAGAAAAATTGACTTTTTCAGCAAAGATATCAATAAACTGAATGTAAAAACAAGTGTCACCAACCACTGTCATTTGTCAAACTCCATGGGTTTTACTGGTGGTGTTGTAGAAGATGACTGTTTCCACGGTAACTACGGAGCCTCTGAACGTCCAAATGGGTCATATCTGACGACTGAAAAGGTGACAAACTGTATTTTACACCAATTATTTACATGGATTGATAGAAATAGTGCAGTGTTTCGCCCAATACCGGCATCAGGAGCCTCTTGCTGCTCCCCTTTCCCCCCCAAAAAAATTGTGATGTGGGGGTGGGGGGTGGGGGGGTTACGTTATTCTATAAGTAATCTGACTGACCTGTTTGCAGAGAATGTGGCGGGTTATATATATAGCTCCATAGGTGAAGCCCCCCTCACCTCATCAGTGGCCACCTGGTGCCCCCTGAAAACAAATTTGCGATGTGGGGGGGGTGTATCTCTGTTGCACGTCGGACCACAATCTGTAAAACTGGGGGGAGTATGTGAGTATATGTCTCTGTTATACACTGGACACAAGCTCCTTAGACTTGGGGGGGGTTGCTAACCAATGCCCCCCATTTGTGCCTGAGTGCCCCCATTGAGAAACACTTAATTAGTGGATCAACAGGTATTAAACATTTTAGATCAGTAGATGCCTTTGGTCACCAGTGGAGGTTTGGGTCTGTAATGGGTTAAACCAATCCCAGGTGTAAACCCTCCACTGAACTGCAGACTGGGACAAACAGCTAAATCTTGGCCTTTTGAAAGGAACCAGGTCCTTGTCTGGATCTGAGCCAAGGTTCGGTTATCACATACCATAAATTAGCCTCAAGGGGTTTTACGATCCGCGCCACATACAGAACAACATCTTCTGTCCTTCAACCCTCAGTGTAAAAAAAAAAAAAAAAAACTTCAACAAAAATCCTTTAATGGGATAAATGTGGAAGAAATCTCAAGAACAGCCCAGAAACCAAGGTAGCAGTAGAGAAGAGGAAATTAAAGCTTCTGGTGTTCAGAACTGTGTTCATGCACACTTAAATATTAATTAACTGTATCTACAAATAGAGTTGGTCACCTCTGTTTTCCACAAAGTTGTTCCACCTTTATTCCTAAAGTAGCTCAGAATGGACTTCCCAGCATCCAGTGTTGAGGTCCATTAGCACTTATTGTCCCCAACAGAAAAGCTTAAAATGGAAAAAAAAAAACAGTATTTTTTACATGGACCTTTAGCATGTTTTTCACAGCCTTTACAAAAGAGGGTGGTATTGTTATGGAGCAGTGTCGTATAGTAACCAAGTACTAATATTTCATTACTGTACTCAAGTATGTTTTGGGAGAATTTGTACTTTACTGAGTATTTTTTATTCTGTTTACTTCCATATTTACTTCACTACGTTTCCTAACTCAACTGGATACTTGTACTCTCATATTTTTAATGCACAGCATTGTTACATGTTACAAAAAATAAGTTAAAGGAAGTTTGGTGTTTTCACCGCTTAGATTACCAGTAACTGCAACAAAGTCAGGAAGATGATTTGTCATTGGGTCTAATCCATAATGAACAAGTGCAAACGATGGTCCACACTCAACTTGTTGGCAATCTGTTGATGTGAGCAGCAGTGTAATATTCCAAATTCTGACTGCCTTTGGTTGTTATTAACATTTACTTGTACTTTTTCTTTCATTACTTGGTACATTTAATTGTAAATTATTTGATATACTTAAGTACGGTAAATACTAAATACTTAAAGACTTCAACTTGAGTAGCTTTCAGTTGGTGACTTGAACTTCTACCAGTCATCTTTTGGTAGGCTACCTGTACTTCTACTCAAAAGTGACTTTCCAGTACTATGGGTCTAATAGCAACTTGATGATAGTTGATACACATAAATTGCAATTGAAGCGTGGGGATGTCATGAAAGTTCTTTAGTCTGTTAGCAAAATTCCCTGATGACTCCAAAAATACCATGATCTAATGTATACAGTGTAGTAAAAACATGAACTTCTGACTGACTTCTGTCAATTATTCAAGAGTCCACATCAAGAAATGGGGCCCAGATTCGAGAAGATCTGCTTAGAATATCTAATGTCTATAATTCATCTGTGATCTCCTTTAACCCATAAAGACCCAGTGCCACTTTAGTGGCAGTTCCCAAGTGATTTTTTTTTCTCTCGATTTTAACCTTTCTTAAATGATATATCACCATTTATTATAGTACTATCCCCTGTATTTTGCACTTTTTCAGTGACAATCAGGTATTTTTTTATATTTAATTTACTGATCATCTATTTTAATCCCCATTCTGATATTACATTTGAGGATTATTATATCAAAAACAGAAAATTAAGAACAAGTGAATTTTCCAGTAAAATATATCATTAACTGAACGTAAAAATAACTGTCTCCAACAACTGTCATTTATCAGAGTACATGGGTTTTACTGGTGAATCAATGTTGTAGAAGATGATGGTGTTTCCATGGTAACTACGGATCCTCTGAATGTCCAAACGGGTCATATCTGACAACCATGAAAAGACGACAAACTGCATTTTACACCAGTTATTTACATGTATTGATAAAATTAATGGATCAACAGTTATTAAACAGTTTACATCAGTAGATCTTTCGTAGTATGTCTTTAAGGGTTAAATCTTGAAAATAGGATGTGGAAGGAAGAAGCAGGAATTTGTTCATCTTACACCAAAATATTAAGTAGTCATAAACAGCAAACTACTGCAAAGTGTTGACAGAGGACACAGAGGACAGGGACAACAGGGAAATATACCGGCCGATAACCTGCACTTCCTTTAGTAAATCATTCAGACGCTGCTCATATTTTTCCGGCCGGCCCTCTTTGTTATGACTAGAGGGGTGGCTGATGACAGAAGCAATTACATTAAAGAGAAGCCGAGGATTGTGCAAGAACAAAAACTAAACCGCTCTTGCATCCTTGACCCTTCATTTGAAAGGGTCTTAACCCAGAGATGCAGCGTTAGTGCCAGACAAACAGATGAAAAGGAGAAGTGATTGTGACTGCAGCCGTCAAAATAAAGGTTTAACAATAGAAATAAGAAATAATCAGCCAAAGTTACATTTACTTTATTTTCCACACTTTTTAACTGAAAGTTCTTGTTAAAAAATACTTGCAGCTCATTTAACTTTGACTCTGGTTTTATTAATATTCAGAGTTGCAGTTTTTTTTTTCTTTTTTTGGAAGATGTGCTGCCATTGTCTCATTGTTATAGGATTTGGTGGACTAGATCCATCTTTGAACAATGAAGCACTGCAGGATTTTTAATTCCAGCTGAACCCGATTTTCATTTCTTTCTCTTTTCTTTGTTCCCCAATCCACACTCTTTCTGTCTCTGCACTTTCTTACCATCAGAACGAAAGAAACAGTAAATTTTTGCAAATTGTAAGTTTTTGCTCATATTTTGGTGAATCTCCACAGCATAGGGGACCACACAAATGTGGGCAAGAGAGATTACTCGGAGTGGTGTGTTTTCTTCTAAATCTAACAATAACTAGAAAAGCACTCGGAGAGCGCAGACCTCTGCCAAGGCAGATCAATCCCCCCCCCCCCCCCCCCCCCCCCCATCATCACCCAAATGTAATCATTTGTTCCTTGTGCCAGTATCAACATTTCCTTGAAAATTTCATCAAAATCTATCTATAACTTTTTGAGTTACCTTGCTAACAGACAAACAGAGGAAGGCTACAGGTTGTATCCGAAACATGTCAAGGTAAAAGGATTAACTCTTTTTCCATCTGTCTGACAAATAAGAAAAGGAAATTTGTATAAGTTCTAGTAGAGAGTATGAGCCTAATTGGACTAACAGACAGACAGACAGACAGACAAACCCCAATGCAAACATAACCTCCTTGGCGGAGGTAATAAATGATTCATCACTTTATTGAAATTTCTTTGATTAAAATGAAGCAAACTGAATGAAAATTGCATTCATTCCGACAGCCTTATTCATGTGAGGAAATAGCTAATGTAATGGTTCAGAAAAATGAAGGACATGAGACACCCAAACAGAACAGTTTTTTAAGTTTAGTCATTTCCAGGTTTAACCAGTTCAACTCATTTTACAAAACTCTGCTGTATGTTTGGATTAAATGTGCTGTCTCTGTATGATTGTACTGATGTTTCACTGTTCTATTTGATCTTTTTTATCTTTATTGATTTATCTTGTCTCTTAGCTGTCATAACTCTCTCTTTTTAATTAATGTGCTGTAATATATTGTTTTTTTTGTTTTTTTTTTTAAGGGTGCCTATTGTCATCAGGCCGGGGACGACAGCAGGATACTAGCTATGTCAGCTAAAGCTGCCCCTTTCTACTGTTATTGGTACAGTTCATTAATTGGGATTGTCTATGATACGGTAAACTAATACAATGTTTTAAAAAATATTAAAAATACTGTTCAATTCAACTCATACATTAGTAATGATGAAAGTTTTCCGGTTTTTGCCGGAAATCCGTTTTTTTTCCGAAAACTGAGCATATGGTCTGGTAAATTAACTCTTCGCCAATGACGACATTTTCCGTCAATCCGTATTTTCACTGTAATACTGTAGTTGAAGCTGTTGTGGATCATGTGAATTGCTTTCCTTAGTCCAAAAACAAACAATTAAGCAGCTTTTTCGGAAAAATGAAGGACCGGGTGTAAAGTTTTTGAATCACCGTATCCCATAGCAACGCATACAGTGCCAGTTGCTCTGAATGAGGAAATGCCGACTCTGCAGGAACCGCATGCAGTTTCAAAAGCGTTAAAGATGAAGAAGAACCATTTAGAGACAGTAATGGAGAAATAGAAGGTGAAGGAGACAAACACAGGAAAATGGAGCGGCGAGGGTCCGCACGGAGGATGAGGAAGATGGAAGGTGGGGGGAGGCACGGAACGACACAGAGACAATGACAGACAGGAGGAAGAGAAAAGACACATTTATATTCAAGGAGAAGACAGACACACAGACGTGGGACAAGACAAAGGACAGCTAGTCTGCATCTGTTAGACAGAGTGAGTTCAGATTCAGACTGTGGACACAGAACAGATTCAGCTGTATAATGTCAGCAGGGACACAGGTAAGACACTGTTTTATTTGGCTTTAGTATGAAATAAATACATATATTCATACATAGATAAATAACTAGATGTCCATCTAATTATTTCCAGATCAAACACAGCAGGTGGTCCAACAGGAGGACGTGGTGCAGCCAAGGAAAGGCCAGAAATCTACAGTATTTAGTGCATTTGTTTTTCTTTTTTTTTCTTGAAAATTAGGAATATTGAAGTGTTTATATCAAAAAGCTAAACTAATATGTGGAAGACTTATAACTGATGTATGTAAATATGTAAAGTTTATAAGGAACCCGGTGCTTTAGAAGATGTGTTGTCTAAAGTTTGGTGTGGATTCGCCTAATATTTTGTGGAATGATGGGATATCTTAGAGCTGTTTGTTATTATTGTTGTTGTTATTATTTTATTTTGTGATTTTGAATACAGTGTTACTGTTTGTAAATAAGAAAGAGTCAAAAATGTAAATAGGAAATCAGTTTTATCTTGAAAATCAATATCTTTGAAAAAAATGCGGTTTTGTCATTTTTTTGCTCAAAATTCTGTTTTTTCCTGAAAATGCCAAATATTCAGATGTTTACATCTCACGAACGGATGAAGATAGAATAAAATTGTTTTTTGTGTTTAGAAGTTGAAGTTCTGTTCTTTCTTCTGATGTATTCAGTGTTCACAGACTCCTAACACAACATTTTCAGTGAGCCTTCAAAGATTAGCGAAAATGACCAATCAAAAATAAGTTCAAGTGGTCCTGGCTCGAGGAAACTGATAGAAATGTCGATTTTCTGTCGCAGTATGTCCGGAAGACAAGCAAACAAGGTTTTTACTTTCAGAAAGGTTCAGTTTTTTTTTTCTTTCCTCACTTTCATCACTAATTAGATCAGTGTTTCTCAAACTGTGGGGCGGGCCCCCTAGGGGAGGCGCGAAGGCTTGCCAGGGTGTTTTTTTTTTTTTTAATATACTAATCATGTAGATGTTCATAAAAAAGTTGGCTGTGGTTCAGGAGGTAGAGTGAGTTGTCCAGTAACTTAAGGGTTGGCGGTCAAAATCCTGCTCTGTCCTAGTCTTGTGCTGTCGTGTCCGTAGGCAAGACACTTCACCTACCGTGACTCACTGGCATATGAATGTTTGTTGGTGGTTTCTTATTAAAATATTGTGCAATGAAATGGGTTCATTCTTTTTGAATAAACCTGTGTTAAAAACAAGAAAATGGAACAAAATGTGACTTTTTTCATCAAATGTATCATTAACTGATCATAAAACAAGTGTGTCCATCCACTGTCATTAATCCAACTCCATGGGTTTTACTGGTGAATCAATGTTGTAGAAGATGACAGTGTTTCCATGGTAACTACAGAACCTCTGAACATCCAAATGGGTCATATCTGATAACCATGAAAAGATAACAAATTTTTTTTTTTAACAATTATTTACACGTATTGATAGGATTAGTAGTTATTAAACATTTTTGATCAGTGCTTTTGGACGGCGGTGGACTTTTGGGTCTTTGAATTAAATCTGTGAATATGTGGAGCTTTTCTCGTTCTTTTATGTACTTGCTATGTAGGTTTGCAGGTGCCCGGGAGGAGTCTTGCTGAGCCGATTGCGCTGCATCAGTCCAGCTTCTCTGGGAACTTGAAAACTGTCAAGTCAGCGAACAGCACTCTAAAGTGAAGGTTCCATCTTTTTTTTTTCTCCCCCCTCCTCCCCCTCCCCCCTCCCCCCTCCACCTTGTGAACTCTGTGAATGTAGGTCTCTTCCTGCTTGTCACCCTCTGAATCTCTTCTTTACCTTATCATCACCTCACCTCTCCTGCCTCCCCCTCCCGCCCTCCCCCTCCTCTTTTCTCTACCAGACAAGCCACCTATCAAACAAGGTGAAGGCGACGTGAAACACAGCGCCTCTCTTTCTGTCCCTCCCCCCTTTTTTTTCCCCTCTTTCTCCAGCAGCTGCAGTTGAAGAGTCTCTCAGCTGTGTCTCTCCAGCAGAACTGAATGCCTCATTACCTGGATTGTATGGCCTAACATTGGCATTCCCCTCACTCTTACTCACTCTCTCTCTCTCTTTCTCCTCTCCCTCTCTCCATTCAGCAGCTGTAACTTGTCAGTGCCAGCCACAGCCATCACTCCACAGCATCCCTCACACTCCCTCTGTCTGCTCTCACTCATCCTCCCAGCTTCATTTTCACACACTCTCCACTCTTCGCCTCTCCTTCCAATTGTTTCATCCCCGTCCTCTTTCCCATCCCGTCTTTATAACTCCCCTACATCCCTGCCCTCTCCCTCTGTCGTACCTTGGCAGCTTTCAACGCTATCTATTCCCGCAGAGACCGGTCTGCTTAGGGAAGACGAAAAAAAAAAAAAAAATTGGAAAGAAAGGGAAGAGAGTGAAATGAGAGAAGGAAATAAAGAGAGAGATTCTTCCTGTTGGCTTCGTTTCTCATCTAATTGGTTTATACAGCAGCCTTCCCAGCACTGCCTGCTTCACTGTCTGTTCATGTGTGTCTGTGTAAGGGGGGTGCACACTGTCAGCGAAATGTATAAGTGTGTGTTCGGTTGGTAGTAGGTTTAGGTAGATCAGATTTCCCTGTTTCCCTGTTTCAGTCCCAAACACACTAAAAAGTATAGAGTAACACAAGTAATTAAATTAAATAAAGAAAAATACTGTATATATTTAAATAATCATTTAAATGTTCTCACTAATGACCACAGTCATTGTCAAGTTGCTCAGACTAAAGATCAATTCAATTCAACACAATTCAATACTTTAGAGTCACTGTACAGAAAAACACAAGCTGGAAGTTCAAGCATCTTTCAGGCAAACATAGCAATACTAAACTAGAAAAGCACTCAGAGAGTGCAGACCTCCGCCTAGGCAGATCAGTGTTGCCCTGCCCCCCCGATCACCATCAAAATTTAATCATTTCTTCCTTGTGCCAGTATCAACATTTCCTGTAAATTTCATCAAAATCCGTCCATAACTTTTTGACTTGTCTTACTAACAGACATACAAATAAACTAGAAAAGCACTTGAAGAACGCAGACCTCCACCAAGGCAGATCAGTCCTGTTCCACCCCCCCACCCCCTTCCCGTTCACCACCAAAATTTAATCATTTATTCCCTGTGCCAGTATCAACATTTCCTGAAAATTTCATCAAAAAGAACAAATAAATCTGATCTGTGTTCGTAGGTCCACCTCTTTACTTCCAAGACTTCAGGGATCTGCTGTAATGTCTTGGTCCAGATACCCCACACACCTTCAGAGGTCTGGTGGAGTCCAGGCCTTGGGTCGTAGCTGTTTTAGTGGAAAAAGGGGAGCCTACACAGTACTATGGTGTATTCACTCCTGGAAAGTCCTTTGGTCTGCTTATTTGATTTGGATCGAATACAGACTATTTTTTACCTCCGCCAAGGAGGTTATGTTTTTGTTGACGTTGGTTTGTTTGTCTGTCTGTTTGTGTGCAAGATAACTCAAAAAGTTATGAATGGATTTGGATGAAAATTTCAGGAAATGTTGATACTGGCACAAGGAACAAATGATTACATTTTGGTGGTGATCATGGGTGGGTGGGGCACGGGGGTCCACTGATCTGCTTTGGCGGAGGTCTGCGCTGTCTTTTCTAGAAAAGCACTCGTAGAGCTCAGACCTCCGCCAGGGCAGATCAGTGGGCCCCCATGCCCCCTTCCCCCCCGATCACCACCAAAATTTAATCATTTGTTCCTTGTGCCAGTATCAACATTTCCTGAAATTTTCATCCAAATCCGGGGCACTGATCTGCCTTGGCGGAGGTCTGCGCTCTCTGAGTGCTTCTAGTTTTTGTTTGGGTCAGATTGTATTCTCATTGCACTTTTTGCTAGTGGACCAAACTTTGTAAACAGAAGCACACATGTGATGAACTGCGCTGCCATTGGACAGAAAAGTCGGGGGTGGGTGAATCAGAGGCGGCCGGTGTTGATGAAAACAAACATGGAGGTCCTACGTGCAGTCATGGTTTTTGGAATATGTATTCTATTTTTACAGACCCAAATTTACAAAAATAATGTAAACTGTCAAGAACAGCTCATTCAATGCCAGTTTGATAATATGGACATCTGACCAAATGTCAGTGAGACATTCAGTCTCCTCATTGCTCCACCTCTGTCCACGGCTCATGGCTGCTGCTATCGGCTCTGAATACCCGTGCGGTTCGGCTACTTCCAGTGGCTACGGTGGCTTGTCAAGCACAAAAAGGTGCATGGTTCCTTGCTTTTTTTTGGCTTGAGGTCTTTTATATTCACACCAGAAGTGAACCGGCCCAGAGTCCGCTTAGACTTTTCTTTTTTGATTCCAATCAGAGCTTGCATGCTTGTATTCATAACTGAAAAAAATTTGGACTTTCCAGGGAAGCGAACTCTGGTCTGTTTTAAACGAACCAAATGAAGTAAGTATGAATACACCCTTAGACAAGTGGTAATAATCTTCTACACTCATAGATGCTGGATTGGTTGAGATCTGGTTGTTCTTAAGATACTTTTGGTCGGCACGAACCCCTTTACACTGGGAATGAACAAGATCTGTAGACGCTCTGACCCAGTGGTTTAACCATCACTATATGTCCGTTGTCATAGTTGCTCAGATCCTACGCTTGGCCATGTTTCTATTTCCAGCACATCAACTATGAAGGCTAAATGTTCACTTGCTGCCCAGGTCCATTTGAAATGAACTAATCAAACTGAATACCACTTTGCCTGTCAGTGCTCAGAATGTTATCACTGCAAAGTACTTGTCTTTCACTTCTAGAGTGGCGCTCTTTAGGTGGAAACAAACGGTAACATTTGAAAGCTCTGCTGATAGCTGTTAGAGTTCTTAATGCCCTGATTCGATCTTCTAAGTAACCAAAGACACTCGAGAGCAAGACAGTATATGCTGGAGGTGACTTCATGTTTCACCACAGCCTTTGGAACCCTTTGGAGAGTAGAAGCCGATCCTGTCCCATTTATTCCAATGGAATGACTGATACTTTCACTCCAAATCCAGTTTTGAGTGAATCCAGTAGCCTGTAGATGAGCCTGTTGGGAACAATTTACCATTAACTATGATGACTTATTAATTTATTTGCTGTATTTATTGTATTTATTGTGCTATGTGAGATTGTTTTGGTGATATGTGAGATATGTACACTTCGGTTGCAAATCAAATGGCCCTTTGGGGACATTAAAGATTTTTCAATTCAGTTCAATTCAGGTAAAATATCACATCCATTTTTCACAAAATATGTATCTTGTAAACATTGTAACATAATCGTTCTGGCCATACATACTTATATATGCTGATTTCTAAGATATAATGCTGACATTCCATTAGAAACAGTTACTAAAGTGAGTTAACCCATAAAGACCCAAACATCCAAAACCATTTACTGATCTAAAATGTTTAATACCTGTTGATCCATTAATCCTATCAATCTATGTAAATAATTGATGTAAAATACAGTTTGTCATCTTTTCATGGTCATCAGATATGACCCATTTCACCCCATTCAGAGGCTCCAAAGTTACTGTGGAAACACAGTCATCTTCTACAACATTCATTCAACAGTAAAACACATGGAGTTTGGTCAGTGACAGTGGATGGAAATGCTTGGTTTATGTCCAGTTAATAATATATTTTACTGAAAAAGTCACTTTTTGTTTAGTTTTCTCTGTTTTTGATATAATAACCCTCAACTTTAATCTGAGCTTTAATGAACATCGGCATAATCAGTAAATTATAAAAAAGTAAAAAATATAAGAAAATAGGTAATTTTCACTTAAAACTGCAAAATACAGAGCGTAATATTAGAATAAATTGTAATAAATTACTTAAGAAAGGTTAAAAATAGAGAAAAATAAATTTTGGAACATTTTGGAAAAGTAGCACTGGGTCTTTATGGGTTAATGTTGAACCTTTTTTAGCCTTTGCTTTCTTACCATTTTAGAGTAAACCCTTTGTTGCATCCTTTTAATTAGAGGATCCTTGCAGGAACTATGCATATTTCCTTTGTCATGTCCCTTTCTATTGATGTTGGCCTTGAAAACCAGCTGTTGATTCAATGTGGATGTCTGAATTACACCTGATTCTGTCTGTGTTGTGTCTGTTAGAAGCTGTTATTCAGTTAAATTCTTTTCATTTTTCAATGCAAGGGCAAGTCCAAAAGGCATCTTGACAGTGCCATGGTTACTATTTAGGCCTGAAAATGACTTGGTTAGAGGTAAAATAAGAAAGAAAAAGACTTTGGTGTTGCTCCATAACCATTATTTTGTAAGATGTTTGCTTTCACTTGGTCAATATCATACATTTAAGTTTGTCTAAGGGCTTACATTGACTATAGATACCCTGCATGTCAAAAAAAATTCTGCAATACGAACACCCAAAATGTTAAAAACGGAAGCTGAGGGCTCATTAAAAAGCAGCAGAATGTGATGAGTTCAGAGGGAGAACAGACAACAAACTACAACCGACAACATTCACAGCAGGAAAGATGTTATTTGAGCAATTTTCACCAATTCCTGTGTTACCACTTCCATCTGGGCTCTCATGATGTGACATGTCTTTCAAGCTTGTTAAAATGTTCTGTTCAAAGATTATTTCTGAAACTTTGCCAGCAGTTTGGACAAGAGACTTGAAAACAGCGTCTATTACTAGAAAACATTGGTGTAGACTCTATAACACACTATAATTTTGTGGGAGTATGAATTACAGTGCAAATATGAAAGAATTAAAACTTTAATTGTAATAACATTAGCTGTCGAGCTCAATCATACGCACACGAGAAGTGAGTTTGTTTCAGTTTACATTGTATTTTTCTCCATTTTGATTCCAGCAAATGTCTTTTTGTGCGTGTTGTAGTGGGGCTGTTAAAGAATGAATAAAAAGGAAACATATTAGAAGGCTTAGGCTTAGGACATATCTGATTCAACAAATTTAAATATTCCTCATACACACACTTGCCCATCCGTACACACACTTACACATACTCTTTTTCTTTCATTCTCTGTTTATATTTTTGTTGCACATTGTATATTATTGTTTTATTCCTATTGTCTTTCTTTAAGCTACTGCTGTAATGAGGTGAGATTAATTTTATAAGCCCCACAGGGTTTTCTGATCTCACCTGTACAATTTTTTTCTTTGTCCTAATGTTTGATTTGTTGTGCAAAATAAATAAAATAAAATAAGTGGAGTTTAGTGAGGGAGAAGTAATAGTCTGCAAGAGGCTAAATGCAATTCACAGGTTCTGATTAGTGATGGGAAATCTGATTATTTCGGTTCGTTTATCTGTTGTGAATCGATTCCTTTGATTCACACAAAAAAAAACAACCTAGCTTATGGTGGTCACGAACTGCCAGTGGCAAACTGCCAAGCATATGCTTAATCCACTACACCACTAACAACAGGTCAAACCCATAATCTCTCTCTTTTCTGTCCAACTATGAATAATGTGTTTAGAAAATTACAAAACTTAATACAGATTTTCCACTAGTATATCAACATAGTATGACTGTCAGTAGTTAATTGTATTTAGCATGTTTTTGACTATCCATCCATCCATCCATCCATCCATCGTGATATTTTGCTTTTTACCTCCGCCACGGAACGGTGGGGGTTATGTTTTCATTGGGGTTTGTTCGTCTGTTGGCAAGATAACGCAAAAAGTTGTGGACGGATTTGGATGAAATTTTCAGGAAATGTTGATACTGGCTAAATTTTGGTGGTGGTGGTGGTGGGGGCTGATTTGCCTTGGCGGAGGTCTGTGCTCTCTGAGTGCTTTTCTAATTTTTTAAAATAGAATTATGCATTTTAAACATTTTAAACATTAAGCATTTAAACATTTCAAACATAAACTGTAAATATTATGTTTGGGTCTGAACTCTTCATTAATTCAACTCCACAGGTCCATCTTCAGCCCTGTTTCTGAGTAATGACACCAGATAGGTTATTTTGAGCGCCGGCCCTTTAAATGCACGAGCCACTTCATACCCCACCCCCTCCAGGTTGTCGACCGTGCTTTCTGTCCCATTCAGCCACTTGTGTTCGTTAATACAACCAACAACTGAACATTTTAGATCAGTGGTGTCCAATTATGGTTCTTGAGGGCTGGTATCCTGCATGTTTTGGATGTATCCCTCTTCCAACACACCTGATTCACATGATAAGCCTATCATCAACCTCTGCAGAAGCCTGATAACAACCGTCAGATGTGCTGGAAGAGGGAAACATCTAAAACATGGAGGACCAGGATTGGACACCCCTGTTTTAGGTAATTGGCTCGAAGTTTGGACATATTTTCAGTATGGACTACAGCCACTGCTGCTGACAAACAATAATGTCGTAGTTGGAGAAATGTTCTTCGGAAGTCTTGACCTTATATTTGCAAATGTCGTGACGTAACTAGTTATAGATGTAACAAATTCAGCAGGAATTAAAAAAGGTTGTAGAAATCTACATTTTTGCCGGAATGAATATAAAGATAGTGTTTCAGCACCTGGAGGGTTCAAATTCAAACTTTATGAACTATTAGGGTCCAAATACACAAGTAAATGAACCAAAGACTAATAAAAGTGGGTTTAGCAAAATATGACCCCTTTAACGTAACTTTGTGCTCAGTGTGTGCCATTTAATTTTATTAATGTGCTTTCTTTCTGTTCTGTTTTCTTACAGTAGGGGTATCAGTGGTTCAGTAGACTCAGCGATTCCCCAAGCGATTCCGTGATTCGTGAAGGATTCAGAATTGATTCAGCAACTCAGCCATACTCTGCCGCTCTTTTATTCAGCAGTTCACTACCTTCGCTCAGTTCATCCAACGCCGGCAACAAGTCTCGCAATACAATCAGAGATCTTGCCGTGGAGACTACCTGCTGCACGGTGCGTCACACAGCACCTCCACCTCCGACTTAAAGAATGATTCTGACTAGTTTATGTGACAATAGACAAAATATTAGCAAAGTGCTGCTGAATCAATTCAGTTATGTTCGCGAATCGATTCAACTCGTTGACTTAAATGACTCGATTGTTTTGAATGATGCATTCGTGAATCGCCCATCACTACTTCTGATGGGCAGATGGAGAATAAACATGGAGGAGGCTGAATGTACCAACTCACAGACTCAAATGACCAGAATTCAAGTAGAAAAAACAAAAAAAGACGTGGAAAATAATGACTGAATTGCTTGGAAGAGTAGCTGCAAATAAGCCCCATGAAACATTTCTGATCTTGTGTGTTTTGTACAAGAGCCATGTAGTCTGATTAATTTATGCTATCATGTGTAATTAAGCAGCCATATTTACTAAAACAAACGAGAAAAGCTGCGACGCTTAACAAAACCGAGTGCCTCACACTTGTTGCTGAGAGCTTTGGACTTTAATAGGACTTTGTAATCCAAGTAGCTCCTCAGCAAACGGTCTTATAGACACAGATGCTCGCTGACAATAATTTAGTTTGTTGTATTCACAGAGTTTTGTGTGTTCCAGGATGACAGCTTGTGTGGAAATGAGACAACGAAGCAGCCAAATGAATTTTTATATAAGAGGGAATATGTAAATAGTGACAAATACAATTAGATTCAGGGGTAAGAAGCAGTGAAGGCACAAATTTCTGATCTTAAAAGAGCAGTAGTTATGAAAATGCATGCTTTATCCACTTTAAAATGGCTTTTAAATACATGGGTAGGGATGGGGATTGATAAGAATTTAACGATTCCGATTCCATTATCGATTTTGCTTATTGATCCGATTCCTTATTGATTCTCTTATCGATTCTCATTGGGTGAGGGAATAAAAGAGCACAAACAGGTGTGTTTGCATTAACTGTCTTTTATATTTCCATCTCTGCACAGAAAATGTAACATACAGTATGTACAAATAATAATAACAGATGATGCTGGGCCCGGTTTGGGGGGTGGGGTGTGTGTGAAAGTGAAACTTAAGACGCTTTACTAATTCCGCTGTGTCTCCCATTATTGTGCACCTAATTTTCTTTCCCCTACCTTCGGAAACTTTTATTTGAGGGGGCAGGATGTTTGTTGCCTGCATCAGAACCGGCCTGGTGTTCACTCTGCCGCTAGATTCACAAGCATCGCTAAGTAGCGTATCAAATACGTGTCATTCCTGTAAATGATTCACATGCTGTGGACAAATGTTTGAGCATATTAGAGGGATTTCACCCTTTTGAAGAAATGGAAGCTTTGCAAGTATAACAAGTGGACCTGGTGTCATCTTTTTAGACCGTTTCTGCCTCAACACCATGTTGGCTACATTCTGACCATAACAACGCAGCCTGTGTGTGATGTCATCACACATGCACAACGAAGTTATTATTGTGACTTCAATTTTTATTTTTTTTTATTTATTTTTTTTTTCATTTTTTAATTGTATGTTCTTATTCTGTTTTTTATCCCGGATTGTTTTTATCTTTTCTGGTTTTTAGTGTGTTTTATTGCATCTTGTTTTTATTTATTTGATATTACCTATTTTATTTACTTATCCATGCTGCTATACTGATGAATGGTGGAACACAGAGCACTTTTTGTTTTTGTCCTGTCTTTTTGTCCTGTCTGGAAGCGTGATCAAGTGCCTGTCTTGCATGTTTAATGTATGTGTTGTTGTAATGCCAAGGCAATCACCTAGACTGCAAAACAAATCTACCTATGGGTATAAATAAAGTAACCTTGACCTTGAACCTTGACCTTGATGGTGGAATCGGTAAGCAGAATTGTTAAGCAGGCAGACAAATGATTCCAAGGAGTGGAGCTACTGAGAACCGGTTCTCAAAAAGAACTGGTTCTCGATTCCCATCCCTATCCATGGGTTGGAATGATAGAACCTGTTGGTTTATTTAATAGGGCCAGTGCACTTTGATGAACATCCATATTTAAATAATATAAGATGTAAACATGTGAGATTACTGCAGAGGTAGCTAATGCACATCCACAGAAAAAAACAGAACATTACAGAAAACTCCATTCAAACATAAATAGAAAAAGACTGTACAATAGACATGTAAGATAAAGCTGATCACGCCTGTGGTTGACTTTGAGATGTTCTTTCAAGTGTGTCTTAAAAACCTTGATTTGTCTCCTGTTGTGACGGCCCTGGTGCTAACTGGATGGTCCTCTTTTGCAGCGATTCTTCTTTTCTGTCATCCATCAAAGGACCCTCTGCAATGACAGAATATACTGAAGGTCAGATGAGCAAAAACTTTATGAATTCACAAGCCATCATGAGGATCTAATAAGGGAGTATTAATTTTGCATGAACTTTTAGCTTCTGTATCACATTAAAGTTTAAATTCATTAACTCAGCTCTTTGGAAACCCATTCTGATGATAATATGGTTCACAGAATATTAATGCTGTTTTGATACGTTTCTGATTACGATAACGTCTCATTTCATGGGACTGTAACCCAGAGCCAGGGTTAGGGGTGAGGTTACATTTCAGCCACAGAAACTAGTAAATGCTCCTTCTCAACTCAAGTCTAATACATGCATTTGGTCCAACACTAGTGATATATACGCCTAAAGCAGTGGTTCTTAACCTTGTTGGCGGTACTGAACCCCACCAGTTTCATATGCGCATTCACCGAACCCTTCTTTATTAAAAAATACAATATGATTTTTTTCAAATTCAAGACACCGGTATATGTTTTACTGGTGCACAAAATGAACCATGCATTAACATCACTGTGCTTAAAGAACAAAACCAATACAGTGCATGAACTATGAACAAAAACATGACCTTTTTTAATACAACCACACTGAAATGGTTTTAATTTTTAACCTTATGTATTCCAATAATGAACTTATTGTATTTATGCTATTTATCATTTTTAACATTTTAACACACACCCATCACCTAATTTCCATCAGGCTACAATAATAATGAATATTTACTGCAAATCAGTGTGACTTCTGCTGTTGTGTATATGTATGTGTAGGCCGTCAGGTCAACCCGGTTTTCGTTTCATCTCGCTCCGAACTTTCCGAACCACGCAATTTTGACATAAAAAAAAGATAATTGCATGTAGTGTATCAAAAAAAAAAAGTTCTCGTTATACTCCTTCAGTATTTTTGTGATCGTTGTTTTATTACGGCACTAGCTCGGCTTTAGCGTAATACGATTTCTCCATCCGTGACGGTGCGTCGGTTGTCACATGATTGTAACTGACCAGTGCGGTGACCGAAAAATGTAAACAAACACTACACATGGCTGCCCCCGTGGTTAACAGGAAGTAGTAAAAGTCATAACAACAATGTGGAAAATACTCAAATAATTCATCGTCAGACGAGTGGAAGAGATTATAAACACTTCCGGATGTGTTGTAGTGCTATAAGCAACAACAATACACCGCGTATATTGGATGTCAGTCAGAGAAAGAGTCTCCAACGCCGTTTGTTTACATACACGGACCTAGCCCGACACACACACCTGACTAATGAGTCGAGTGTGTGTCTTGACCTCCGCCGAACCCCTGAGACTGACTCACCGAACCCCTAGGGTTCGATCGAACCCAGGTTAAGAACCACTGGCCTAAAGAAAAAAAAAAAAAAAGAGTGAGTGGTGTTTACAGGTTAAAACAAGCAGTGTTGGGCAAATTACTTTTTAAAAGTAATTAGTTATAGTTACTAGTTACTTTCCCCCCAAAAAGTAATTGAATTAGTAACGGAATTATACCTTCTTACAAAAAAATAAGTCTCCATTTTGAATGTCTGGGGTTGCCAGAAATTTGTGATGTTAAAATGGGGTCATGAGCCAAAAAAAGTTGGGAACCACTGCTGTACATGCTCATAAAAGCTCAGAGTAAAGTCAAGGGTTATTATATCAATACAGAGAAAACTGAAGAAAAAGTGACCTTTTCAGTAAAATCTATCATTAACTGAACATAAACCCAGTGTCTCCACCCACTGTCATTGATCCAACTCCATGGGTTTTACTGGTGATTCAATGTTGTAGAAGATGATGGTGTTTCCATGGTAACTGCGGAGCCTCTGAACGTCCAAAAGGGTCATATCTGATGACCATGAAAAGATGACAAACTGTATTTTACATCAATTATTTACATGCATTGATAGGATTAGTGGGTGCACAGTTTAGATCAGTAGATGCTTTTGGTCGACAGTGGATGTTTGGGACTTGATGAGAAAGTTATTATATGACACTAATTTGCTTAAATCACTCATACATGGCATTCAAATCATGTACAACAGCAGGAGACCTAGAGTATTGTTGGGCTATTCTCCCAGCAGGTTTTCAGTAAAATAACATGGATCTGTTTCACCTCAAATAGCTTCAGTATTGTCAGATTGTTTAGACAAACATCAGTCGAAGAAACAAATCATCAGCCAGAGTCAGTTCAGCAGAAATACAAGTATAGAATTTGAAAAGATAGGAGCAAATAAGGGCGACTGTCAAGAAGAGATGACAATTTACACCGACTGAGTGCTCAGGTTCAAGAATGAAAGGCAAATAAAGGCATAAAGGGGATATTAACACTGTCACCCATCACCCCAGCAGGTCCAGTAATAGACTGAGTGTGCCATACCTACTCATATAACCTGATACCGCACGTGTTGAATACCAAAATGTGCAGAATAGAATCACATATTATACAGGGCAAGGTTATAATAGTTCTGGATTTTTCATGATAGTTTAGTTGTATTTAGTTTTGACTTTTTTTCTGTAATTCAGTTAGTTTTAATTAGTTTGAGAGAAATTAAGTAAAAACCACCTCTGAGGCATTTTGGAAGCAAAGATAATTTAAACCAAACCAACCAATGCAATGATATTTCTCCCAATATAAAACTATATTATGACATTTGCTATTATTTTGTATCCCAGACCCCTGTTAGAAAAGAAACACCTGAATTCTTTTTTATTTTTTTATTTTTTTTTTACATGTCTTGTCCGGCAGAATGGTGGTGTGGCTGCCTTGTTGTGCTGAACAAATTTGCTTAGCTAAAGGGAACTTCATGAAGTATATGAGGGTCCCCTTGATATTCCACTGTTTTTATGTCTGGTTTTTCTTGTACCACATTTTGATACCAGACCTGACATGAAGAAACAGGGGGAAAGAGAAGAAAGGGGGAAGGAAGAAGGAGAGAATGAAGAGGGGAGAAAAAAAGAGAAGACCCTCATACAAGGAAATAACAACAACAATGATGCTAATTATAATGATAGAATATAATGGTAACAATAACCGCGTAAAAATGAGGAAAAAAAAAAAAAAGAAAGAAATGGAGCAATGAATACAGCCATGCAACTGCACCTGAAACACCAGAATTCAACGTGTCCCAATACTTTTGTCCATTTGTGTATTTGTATTTATTTATTTCATTACAGGACAGTGTGTACTAGCATTAGTTGCAAAGAACAAGATGCATGCACCAGATTTAGCAGAGAAGCTGATTTCCATCTATTGTCTTGAATGACTTGCTATAATTTGCTAACAATATTATATATTATACACAGGGTGCGATTTGTTGGGAATTTCATCGAGGGGGGGGGGGGGGGGGGGGGGGGCAACCAACCAATGTAAATAACAGGCAGGTTGTGACAGTTTTCTTCCACCTATATCCTACATTACTAGCACTAACACTCACCTGAACCGAACTGTCAGCAGTTTCAGAATTCACGAACGTCCCCATGCACTGGGGCGCCGTAAAGGGGGGGTGAACATGACAAATTCATGTGGAGGGGGTCCAGTGGCTACAGGTTAGAAGTTGTGAAAATTTTGTGTAAGATCCACTGTGTAATAGAGGAATAGAACCGGGAGTTGGACGTCAAAAGTATGTAAAGTTTCACTTTCGTTTCATGGCAGCGTTAGTTCTGTTAGTTATGGACTGCACCCCGACATATATACAAAACAAAAAAACACAACATTCAAATCGCACTCTGATTATACGTATGTAATTAGCTTCTCCTAAATTTCTGTAAATTATATAACGGCTAAAATTTACTTAGGGGGTCAAATGAGTGGCCATTTATGTCAAAAAAAAAAAAAAAAGTTGTAAGAAATGCATAGAGCTGTCTTGAAATAATGCTAATACATTTGTGCACAGACTACTGATATTATTTGACAGAGGAAGCTTTGTTTTCAGAAATATTGGATTTTGAATAGCACGTGTATGTGAAAAGTTTTGCTGGTGGACGGACATGACATTACCCATGATGATCTGGTCAGTACCAGTGCTTTATTGGTAATAAACTTAAGTAATAAACTTAGTAATAAAGTAATTCTCCTCTTATTCATAAATGTTAGTATTGTGGATCTAAAACAACAACAGCTGACACAAAAACACAAAATGTGGCAGTGGACGGATGTGACATGGTCGTTACAGATCCCATCATACTGATGCTTGGCAGCCATGTCACCGTTTCCACAAATGATCCCTGTGCAAAAACTAGGATCAGAATTATTTACTGTATAGTTTATCATCATACTAAAGCAGTGTTTCTCAAACTGTGGGGCGGGCCCCCTGGGGGGGGCGCGAAGGCTTGCTGGGGGGGTCATGGGATCACTCCTGGGTGTTTTTTTTTTTTTTTTTTTTTTCTTCTCAGGTTACAACATGTAGCAGATGGAACTAATGTTTTAGCGTTGGAGCACCCTGGACTCATTTTAGGGACGTACAACAAACAAATCAACTGCCATGGTGATCTGTCAGTAGACTAGACAAAGAGTTTAGGTTTGGAGAGTGGACAAGGACTGAACTGGAAAAGAAAACTGCAATGTTTGTGTTTTTGCACAGTTTGTACAGTTTGCACTTTAATGTTTTGAGATGTGCAATGGAAACGGGCTCATTGCAGCCACTGATTTGCGTGACAAATAATTGAAGGAAAAGTAAAATGTATTGTTACAGTACTGATGTTTCTTTCAATAAGTTATAATTGCACCACTGTTACAATGTTGTTGGGGTTGGAGGGGGGCCTGGAGATTTTTCGTCCTCCAAAGGGGGGCCTGACAGAAAAAGACTGAGAACCACTGTACTAAAGAGTAAATAACAATATAGAATTGTTATTTCTTTATAAAAATGCTTATTATTAGAAAACTGTTGATTCAAAAAGTGACATGTGACATTCTTAATGTATGTATTGGCGTAACATAAGCAGGATGGATCAGCACCATACTCCATATTGCAACCTGTAAAAATAAAACGTGATATGTAGGATATAATCTTGTAAGAAAAATTGGGGAATCTAAAAGAATAAAATAATTTTTTTCAGGTAAATTCAGTTCAAATATAACTTGGCCATTTGTAACATGAAAATATAGCATTAATTGTGATGAAATTGGACATTTTTGACCTGAAAACATTGTTCATATGACCATCAACATGTTACAACAGAACTGAAATCCTGTCAATTTGCATAACTTGCATTTACCAACACAAAGTTCCTTTGGGGATTCACTTATATTGATTTTTTATGCACAAAGACAGAAATAAGACCTCTAAGAAAATTTTAGCCGATGAGCAGTTTCCACAGCCCTGAACTTTTAAGGAATTTAGATTTAGATGTACTCGATACGGACTTTCCATAACAGTCACATGTGTCGTCTGTGGTGAATATATCAGCATTAACATGAAGATTCTGACAGTTCCGTTCCCCACATATATTTTAATACACATTATCCACACTTAGGTTTGATGCAGAGGCCATTGGAGACTTTTCACATGGGAAACGTTGGCAGCTGTCACTTACCGTCAGCTGAACGGTAGGGTTACAGGAAGAACTGCTCAGGGGAAGGTTGAAGAGGAAGTTCAAACTGAACGCTTTAAAAAAAAATCAGAATGAACAATCTTAACAGTTACCTTAAAGTTGCCCTTGAGCTAGCCTTTCAGCCTATTACTGGAGATATTCCAACAGGGTAATGGAGAACAGCTGGTTAGCTCTCAGCGGTCATAGACTGGTCGTACAGGGGTACAGATTCCTGCTATTCACAGAGAAATAAAGGCAACACAGCCCTGAACTATGTCTGTATATATTCAAGGGTTATGCAAAACACTGAGAAAAGTCAATAAATTGCAAAGGTAGGTAATGAGAGAGACAGACAGGAGCAGCGTAGGATGTAAATCAACACGACTGAGCTCAGCAAAGCTCTTTTAATGAAGCCGAAAAAGCTCCACTTGTTGTAAATTAAAGCAAGAGGACGACGATATGTTCATCTAAAATGTGCTGAGGGATTTCCCCATGTATCTGATAAACTGTCTCCCTTCAAACAACATTCCAGGGAACAATTTGAAATTGAAATTAGTGTCCCCAAGAAAGTCTGATTTATGTTGCATCCACACACACATACTTTACACACACACACACACACACACACACACACACACACACACACACACACCTCTGCCACTACATACACATAAGTGACGGTACAATAATTTACACCTGCCTCACATAACTCAGTGTTTGTCGGTGCAGAGGGATTCATGCCCTTCAGGAGGATGTGCATGTTTGAGTGTAAAAAGAAGAGAGGGCGGCTGAAGGAAACACGGGAAAAGAGGAAGATTAAGATGACAAACCTCACGGCGGAAAAAAAAAGGATTTGATTGCATGTAAAGTGACAGTTGCTAAGGAAGCGAGGCGTAGTTATGTGTGTCAACTACAGCTACATACAGTACACAAGCATCACACATGAACACATGAAAAAAAAATGTACAGAACAACTCAGTCTCTTATCAAAATCTGAAATAGCTACGTTTGTCCACAGTATAAAACATATCAGTCTCACAATTAGGGTCTGAAAGTTGGAAAATATTCACGTTTTTTTTTTTTCCTATTCTTTACCATTGGTGTGTGTTCGAGTCGTGACTTTCAAGATTCAGGCCATGAGAACAAAAAACATTGGACATTTCTCTCATATTTAGTGAAAAAAATCTATATTTTGAGTTAGTTTCTGCATAAAAATGCATTTTGGTTACATTTCTAGTGAGAAATATATATTTTATTTTCATAATATTCACTCAGTGAATCCAATCCAACTTTATTTGCAAAGCACTTTAGAACAACAACAATGGACCAAAGTGCTGTACGGAAAAATAAATAAATACCAAATAAATAAATAAAAATACAGAGGAATAGATAAAACCTGAATAAAAGAATAAAATACAAGAATAGATTAAAAACATTAAAAGCTGTACAATTTAAAAACAATAAGCAAGAACAATAAACCAATACCAAATAAAACAACTGAATAAAAATAATACATTCAAACATATCACGTGGTTTCAAAGGCCAAGAATGTACATAATCACTCGCTTGTTCGTTAGGGTAAGGGCCTGATGTACTCAAGGTTTGCTCGTGTAAAAGCGTGCGCAAACTTGACTGTGCACTCAAAAACATTAAACAAACAAAAAAAAGACAGAAAAATATAAGTTTTAACTCAATTTTATGTTAAAAACCCTAGTTATTTACTTTAAAATTTCATTTTCTGTGCCATTTATTTATTTTGTCCTTATATTTTTCCTTCTTTAATTTTTATCCCTGCATTTACTTTTGCATTGTTTTCTATTTCTATTTTCTTTTTTCTTATTTCTTTCTATATTTTATTTTCATCTGGCATCTTATTAACTTATTGGCATTTTTTTTATTCATAGTCATATTTACCTCTTCAGTATTCCCCCTTTTGCATTTTCTTCCTCTATTTATTTCTCCAAAAGCCTATTTATTTATTTCTGCGTATTCTTTTACATTTCAGCGAGTCCTTTTTTCTATTACTGTCACCTGACATGAATACACTACAAACAAAAAGTTAAGGATATTTTTTTTTTTTTTGTCGTTTTTGCCATTTGTAAATAAAACTATGTCTGGTCATTAAAAAAATGTGTTTCAATGCAGTTCACACACAAAAATGTAAAAAGCGCTGTGCAAGAATCCCAACTGAGAAAAATAGCTCAAAAATTAAAAATATCCTTAACTTTTTGTTTGTAGTGTATGTTGATGCATGACATATGAACAGATTAGGGATACGATGATCATAGAGTTTAATGGTACAGTTATTACCTGAGCAAAAAAGGCTTTTCCTTTCAATTATTACATGTAATTTATTCTCCAAAAATATGGATAAAATTACATCTAGAATCAGAGGTTTTATTGTATTTTCCCCACTAATTTTCTTTATTTGTATTTTTTTTTTAACAGTTGCTCTCTTCCATAGAAATACATGAAAATAATAATTAAAAATAACTTTAAAAAAGTGTTTCTGCTTGGCATTAAATAGTGTCTTTTATTCAATATCTGTGTTAAGCCTCTGCAGTTCTATACCCCTGAAGTAACACTTTGACTCCTAAATAAGTGTCTTATGACCAGTTTTCTTTTCTTTGACATCCTTCAAATCCTAATTACAAAGCACACACATGCACACACGCATATGCACACAAACGGACACAAATACAAATGTAAATGTAAATGACACCTCTGATATTCAAATCCATCTAGCTGATGTGACCCAGGCAGAATAAATGCCAAACATGTTCACACCTTATGCTAGCGGTTGCAGGTACATATGAACTGCTTCCTGTCTTGTCCATCTAGCCGGTAGCAAGTAGCTTTTACAAGTAGATGGAGTGACAGCGTCAATCACATGCACGTTAGCAAAACTGCAGAGCAAATCGGAGAGCGATATTTAGGTTAGAGGCGGGACTTCAACCAGAGACCGACTGTTAACCCTTTGTGGGCCATAATCATTGACTAAACACTACGGACAGCGGTTGTATTGATAGTGAGTACACAGTAGTGGCTGGATATTGGTAGGGACGTGTCCCTAGCGTTCCTACCCAATTCTACGCACCTGTAGTATAGCTAACTATTACATGATCAAAAACAAATTAATTTTTGCAAAACAATGTCTCCATTTTGAATGTCTGGGTTTGCCAGAAATGTGTAATGTTAAAATGGGGTCACAAGCCAAAAAAGATCACCATAACTGGTAACTGGTCACGGTAGAAGAGCAGAGATCAGCTGTGTGATCAGACTGACTAAAAATAGACAGTACCTGTGTGGACAAGTGGACAAGCAGGTATGGACCAAAATAAGTGCCTATATATAAATGTGTAACATTCAGTCTATTCTAACTCAGACTGATGTAACTAAATATCATATCAGTCAGAAAAACATTTCCATTGCACTTTGTTACATCAACTTTTCCACCTTGGTCAACTTTTTTACAGTGTGCTTGAGGGTAAACGGGTCCATTAAAACTATAAACCTTCCTGATGAGGATTCCAGATTTTAGATGAGACTAGATTAGATTAGATTAGTCGAATCGAATCTAGTGTGGTTCAATTTCACAGACAAAAAATTGTGGACAGCTAAAACCACCACAAGCCTTGAAGGCAAGGGGTATTGTTTTTGGTTCGGTTGGCTTCTTTGTTTGTTTACACTTTAGCAGCAAAACTACGAGGGCCGTTCAATAAATTCATGGCCTCACCCAGAACAGAACAACACAGACTGATAATTTATATTTTATTTTTCAACATAATCTCCATTTACAGCAATGCACTTGGTCCATCGATGTTCAAGCATCACTATCCCATCACGAAAGAATGTAACATCCTGTATTATAACAACCAGTATTTCTGGGTGAGGCCATGAACTTATTGAACAGCCCTCGTATTGGTTGAGTTCATACCAAACTGGGTTTATAGATTGCCAGTGAGCCAGAATAGATCTGATTATATTTTGGGAAAAGTAGGTTGAAGTTAAAATTTTTCATGAATTTTTAGAATCTCTTTTTCCCCATTTACTTATAATGGGCCAAATTTCAAATGCTCATAAAAACATCAATTTTGTTTCAATTTATGTCATACTCGGCACATATATAGACACAATCCATGTGCTTATAGCAGCACATGCATAGACATGATGACATCAGCTGGATCGATACCAAATTAAGACACAATAGATCCGAGGGGCGGGGTTTGTTGTGCCTGGCACCACTTGTTAGCTTTGAATTTACACTGAGTTTTCATGAACATCTACATGATCTGTGAATTGAACATAGGAAAATACATGATTTACACAAAAAATGCAAAATACAGACGGCATGATCACAATCAAGGTGTACAAGTATATTTGCATCAGTTATTAATCAGTATTGCAAAAAGATCCCCCCAAAACCTCCGCCTCCACCTCCGCTTCCACCGCGTGCATCAGGTGAGAGGAGGAGAGCGTCAGAGCTCAGGCAGGGGGAAGTGGGTGGGGCTTTGGAGGGAGGCGGGTTGTTCATGTTCAAATTTTTACTAAGTGCTGTGAGAAATGCCAGATTGGTAGGTATAGGTTTAAACAAAATGCATATTACATACAGATACTCAATATCTTTTAATAGATAAGTGACATCAATGACCTGAAGCCAAAGGGCACTGATTCCATTGACACCATTAATGAGGCTATATTCCAGCCAACATGGAAAGAAGTCCAGTACAGTCTGCATGTGGTTCATGCACCTAATGATATCTACATAGAGGTGTATTAAACCAGGCAAAAAAACTCAACTTCAATATCTACGTTTCCTTTTGTAATAATTTCCACAGATTTGTTTTATTAATTTGCTTTTGGAGTACATTTTTTAAATTGTTAAGACTGTATATGCATTTTTACTATTAAAGTAACATTGTCAGAGGCTAGAAAGTCATGTGTGTGTGTGCCAGTTCACAAATATGTCAACTGGAAATATAACTTTAAATGTTAAATCCATTTTGGTCTTCAGAGTTGTAACCTAAGGAGATGAGAATGATGGTTAATATCCAGTACTATTTACAGACACAGGCGGTCCAGACAGGGGCTAAGCCTTCCCGAATAGGTCATTAGTATTTTGCTGAAGCTTGATGTCACTTACTGTACTTACTGACTTTGAATTTGTCTTTGCTGAGTACAGTGCACATGTGGGAGGAGAGGAACGGGGAGGTGGGAGGTTTATGTAGTTGCCGGTGGCACTGTGATGACTTTAATGCCTTTTGTGTCTGAAGCTGCAACTAGGATATTTATACACGGATTCAAATGCGTAACTGGAATGAGGCAGGGTTCAAACTGGACTTGTATGTTAGCAGATCGGCGGTCAACACTGGTCAGAGAGACAGGAAGAGCATGGCGGCTTTGGCGGTGAACGTGAAGAGGAAGACGACCACTGGAAAGCAGGAGGTAAGGAACAAAAATGGAGATTAGAGTTGAAAAGGTTAATAGATTACTCATCTCAAATTGATAAGAAAAAAATAAGCAATAAGAATTTTCCTGAATCAAAGCTTAGTTTCCTTAATTTTGCTGCAATTAAACATTGGCTCCACTGTTGGTTCACATGGACGCTTATTGTGATGCACGACGCCAGGATCAACACAAACAACATGGAAGGCATTAAATGTCTATATGCTCACTGTTCTTTATTGTAACCATCACATTTTAAGGTTTCACAAAAACAAAAAATATTTGCTTTCAGTTTTTTAAAGGACTGTTATTTTGCTTTTTTAAATAGAATTATGCATTTTAAAACATTTCCCTGTGGTCTACATAAACTCTAAATGTTATGCTCAGGTCTGAATTCTTCATTAATTCAACTCCACAGGTCCATCTTCAACCCTATTTCTGAGTAATGACACCAGAAAGGTCGTTTTGAGCGCTGGCCCTTTAAATGCAAATGAGCCACTTCAGGCCCCAACCCCTCCAGGTTGTTGGCTGTGCTGCTCTGTCCCATTCAACCAACAACTGAACATTTTAGGTAACTGGCTCAAAGTTTGGACATATTTTCAGTATGGACTACAACCACTGCTGTTGACAAACAATTATGACGTACTCAGAGAAATGTTCATAGGATGTCCTGTGCAAACGTCGTGATGTAACTAGCTATGAAATGTAACAAATTAAGAAGGAATTAAAACAGGTTGTAGAAATCCACTTGATTTTTGCTAAAATAAATATAAAGATAGCTTTGCAGCACCTGGAGGGTTCAAATTCAAACTTTATGAACTATTAGGGTCCAAATACACAAATAAATGAACCAAAGACTAATAAAAGTGGGTTTAGCAAAATATGACCCCTTCAAGTTCTATGTTAGTTCCATCTTAAGTTGTTAGTAAGTTTAATACAAAGAAGAAGACTTGAAGACTGCAGCTCACATATTGTTTGTTATTGATGTCATTTACTTGTTTATTGTTTATATAGACATATAGATATTTATGTTAGTGCTGTCAAACGATACAATTTTTGATCAGATTAATCACAGGGTTGCCGTGGATTAATTTTCGATTAGTCACGATTAAATATAATTCATTTTTAATCTATATTAATCGTGTTTCATTTTGCATGAGCAAACAGACTCAAGAAAGGAGGGAATACATATGCACTTAATGTGTTTATTAAACACCTTCAACAGTTTCAACAAAACAACTTGAAACAACAACAGCCCTAACAAATAAATAAATAAATAAACTTATATACTGTTTTTATTGTTGTTATTTCTACATAGATATTTGTATATGTGCTTTTAGTTCTATACTTTTTGTGGTTGTTGTTTCTGCTTCTGGAATAAATGTCAAGTCATTTTTCACATTTTTACAATTTTTTCACCAATTCAAATAATCATTTTAATGAATCAAGGAGAATAGATCAAACGATTACAAAAATAACTGATAGCTGCAGCTCTAAAGGACATAAGTCTGTGCACAGGTGAGTAGATCCTAAATATATCAGGTACAGATCAGATGAAAAATTCAAGTAAGGGTCACTCAGCATTACAGACAAAAAAAAAAACAAAAAAAAAAACAAGCAGAAAACAAGTCAGAAACAAAGTAGGAGGAGGTCCAGGAAACGAGAGCTCGACAGCACTGAGCTCCACATCAAAAAAGCCTGAAGAAGTTAATGTGTTCATACAGAACAATCTGGCCTAGTTGCGAAACAGTACCCTTAATAGCAATAATGTGAGTGAACATGCAGTAATGATGCCAATATTACACAGTGAGAGATACAACCAGGTACAGATCCACACACAGCCAGGGGATAGACAACTCAGAAGTCATGAGAGGTTACATACAGTGCATTCACACTTCAGTTTCACTTTAGAGAGCTGCACTCCCTCCCAGTTTCTACAGTTTTAACTCAACCTGCCTCCAGGACCTGAAGATATACAGCAACTATTAGTAATGTATCAGTACATTCCAAAACACCAGGCCCTAATCATAAGAAACCACATCACCATTATGCAGAGTGGTGGTTATATTACTTTGATAGTATAAAGGCTTCGGGATAGATAACTAAGCCTCTAACAGGCTGTTTAATCAACACATAAAAACTGAAGGTGAGCCATTAACTGCCTTTGTGGACAAGTTAAATACTAGTTTGGTGTTTCGCTGGTGAATCTATTGCATTACATAACAGTTGCATACAAGAAAATACACTCATGCCATGCACAGTGATCACCGCCTCGGTCTAATAATCCTTATTTAAAGCTGCAGGAGCTAAAATCAGGGGGAAAAATGCTAGAATTTGCAAATATATACCTTACTTCTGCAGTTGTCTCCTCTCAGTCCAAATCAGAGTAAATATAAATATAGATGAGCTTTTTATGTCAGTTATGGGAGTTTAGGAGAGCAGTCGAGTCATGTCACATCTGATGGAATCAGATCAGTGGTCAACAAGAGCAACAGCAACATCAGCAACAACAGCACCATGAGCACTAACAGCAGCAACAACATCATCAACAACAATAGCACCATGGACAACAACAGTAACAGCAACATCAGCAAAAAAACAATCTCATCATCAACAGCAAAAACAGCAACAGCACCATGAGCAACAACAGTAACAGCAAAAACAGCAAAAGCAACATCATCATCATTAGTAACAACAATAACAACAACGGGGGGGGCTACAGTGAAAGTGAAACTAAAGACACTTTACTAGTTCCTCTATTGCCGCATTTCTACTACGTGGAACCGGTTCAGCTTGGCTCGGCTTGTCTCCTGTTGTTGTGCACCTCATTTCCTTTCCTTTCTTACCTTCGGAAACTTGTATTTGAGGAGTTACGACGTTTGTTGCCCACACCGGAACTGGAACCGGCCCGGCGTTCACTCTGCCACTACATTCACAAGCGCCGCTAAGTATCAAATATGTGACATTCCTGTAAATGATTCACATGCTATGGACAAATGTTTGAGGATATTGGAGGGATTCCACCCTTTTGAAGACATGGAAGCTTTGACAGTGTTCCAAATAAGTGGACCTGGTGTGGACTGTTTAGACCGTTTCTGCCTCAACGCCATGTTGGCTACGTTCTGACCAAAGCAATGCAGAGTATGTGTGACATCATCGCGCATGCACAACGAAGGTGGAATCGATAAGCAGATTTGTTTAGCAGGCAGGCAAACGATTCCAAGGAATGGAGCTACTGAGAACCGGTTCTCAAAAAGAACCGGTTCTCAGTTCCCATCCCTAAGAGTTATACAACATCTGCACATCCTTTCTACCATTAAAGGAATCTGACCATTCACTATGTGCGTGATACGCTCCTTTGCCAAATATGATGTTACCAGTTTAATGACTTTGTTTTGACCATCGTTTGGTGAGAATTTCCTTTCAAGTCAACCTGACCTGACCTGCGCACACACACACCGCTTTACCAGAAATTGCTCAATCTCAGGAAACAGACACAGACTTAAGGCTTATCAAAACATTACATGTGACACTGGACAGATGGTTGAATTGATACAAACATAGAGGAAAATGAGAATCACAATATTCAAGTATTCTTTTTGCCTTTAAATACCATTTTAAATACCACAATACCAAAGTACAATTTTGAGTTGTAACCTGATTATTCGACTACTGCAGCCAGGCAATACAGAATCAATACTGACATTAGAAAGGAAATAAAAATGACATTTCAGCAGTAAATAGCTGGCTGGTGCTTCTAGCCTTAAGGCACATTATTATCACCCTGGGGTGCTGCTACCAATTTGGCCCCCCTGAAACAGAATCATGTTGGACCCTTGGTACAAGAACCTCACTGGAGGGGGAGGGTGGGCGGAGCTTCGTCATTGCCGCTTTACTATTCCTCTAACTCCGCACTTAACCACAGGTGATCGAAGTTAATATTTCTAGAACAAGCGGCTTCTGCGACCCGCCACCGCTGGCCAGTTCCTCCGGACTGTGGGTTTGACATTGCACAGTTGAAAAAAGTGAAGGTGAAGGTCAGTGTCATTGAGCCACCTTGGGGAGGTGTCAGTCATGCAGTTCATGTAAGAAAACCCAAAATCTTAAAGGACCTGAAGGTGTTTTGCTAAGAATGGGCAGCTTTACCATCTGAGAACATAAAGTCTCATCCACAACTACCACAGAAGACTTTAAGCTGTCACTGATGTTCAACGGGCCAATACAGAGGATTAAGAACTAGGGTATGTCAACTTTAGATCAGGGTCATTTGGATAGTTTCTGTTGTCAGTATGATTTAAAAAGAGCAAACACATTTGTTTGATCATAAATGGCTTCACCAAACCACTAGCCACGAGTGAAAGAAAAGTTTTTTGTATTATCATTAGGTGTGAATGTGAGAGTGATTGTTTGTCTCTGTATGTCAGCCCTGCGATGAACTGGCAACATGTCCAGGGTGTACCCCGCCTTCGCCCATAAAGTAGCTGGGATAGGCTCCAGCGACCCCCGTGACCCTATTGAGGATAAAGCGGGTTCAGATAATGAATGAATGAATGAATGAATAAATGAATGTATTATCATTCATATTCTCTGAAAAATGGCCAAAGAATCACAAATTCTGCCAGGGTATATAAACTTATATGAGCACAACTGTAATTTATTTGTTTTTGATTTCACCTGCACATTTGTAACGTCTAAGCAAATTTTAAATGAGACACAAAGAGAGACTAGTGAGACAAAAATCAAGGGTACAAGAGAAAAAGTCAGTGAGCAATTGAAATTGTGAGCATGAATCAGTTTCCAGATAGATGCTAACCAGAAAAAAAGTGTTGAGGGAAATCAGTCAACTTTGTCAAATTTGGAAAGCACGAAGACAGGCAGTCTCTACAACCATCATGTAATAGAAAGTTAACAATACACAGCTTTGCCCTGGGAAAAAAAAAAAAAAAAAAGTTGCCACCTGGACTAAATAGTTCAGATCCTTCCATCGGATAATTACGAATCTGATTAATATGTTTCAACTCCAACACGTTTTTTTTTTTTTTTCACTTAAACTGATTCAAGGAGTAGCTTGTCATTTCTTAGACACCATTGATTTGCAGGTTTTCTACAGACAGAAAGCACCAAAATCGCTAGAATTTATGTCCTCCAAGACTACTCGAATGTCAATATGCTGAACGATATCTATGAAATATTTGCCCAGTGACACTGAGGCTTCACCGTGATCTACAGCTGCAGTATGAAATGAAATTGCCGGAGCCTTCCTCAGACTGTGGTCCGTCCATGCTGCAGACCCAGTGCTGCTGCTGCTTTTTACACTATAGCCCCAGCTCAATGCACAACGTAAAATCAGCAAAATTGTCATTCAGGACATTACTGAAGAAAACTAAAATGCTGTAAAAATGTTGATTGATAATGGTAGAATTTCCATAAATCGGCTCCAAGTTCAGTCAAATGCATCCACTGGTCCTTGCATTGTAATCTGGCATGGGAGTGGACAAGGAGGACATCTGTTTTTTATGATTTTATTTCCACACTGGCACTGTTTTTAGAAATGAAAAGCTGCTCTCCTGCCCTTCTGTTTTCCCGCCACTTCAGGGGATCAGATGGTCGGGATAGTGGAGCCTCTTCAGTGCAGGATTTGACGTCCATCATGGCATAAGCTGAGGTGATCCTGCTTTGAGAGGCACCAGCCACTCTCAAATCAAAGTCCTGGCAGATGTGAAAAGCACCGACTGAAGTGGTTTTTGATGGCACGCTCTCTTCCTTAGCTCAGCAGCAGAATGTGGATCTGGTCCCAGCAGCCAGTGAGGTGACAGCCTTGTTTGCTGGCTGCTGATCTGTAAACCCCACCAGCTTGAATCTCCATTCATCAGAGGTTGCTTCTGCAAGAATACAAAATCCTGTTATTCTTACTAGTGTAGCATTAATTGTTACCGGCACTGAAGTGAATGGCTTCTGCTTTGATAAATGATGTGTTTTACAGGAGTAACTTTGAGCATTGATCTCCTGTATTAGCTTCCGAAAAGGTTCAGGGTGGCACAGATGTCCTGAATCATCTCCCACTCATCCATATTCAGTAGGCTAAGTGTGGGGTTGACAAGTGCCAAGGGGGAGATTAAGGCTTTTTTCAATCCCTCCAAACCTTTTAGCATCATTGCTGTTGGATTTCAGTGATTTTTCAAATGTCGTTTGTGGATTCCATCTGATTTTGGAATTGGTCTGAGGCAATTATTATGCAACTGTATATCCCTAAACAATATAGCTTGCATGCATGTGTACTGCATGGGGTAGGGCATTAACAGAAAAGTTGGTTTGTTGATGCGTTGACGTCTGTGGTACAAGTCGATGTTACTTTGGAGGAGTCGACTAGTCGTGTGTTATTCTCTCTCCCTTCCATCACCCGACAGCGCGTGAGGCTTCATTCAGCGTTTGCCGATACTCTCATCTCTCTACATAAAAACATAGAGCGCAAGGTAGTGATGTGCGGATCAGTGGACCTGGGTCGGGTTGGTGCGGGTCCAGAAAATGGCACTTTCTTTGTGGGGCGGTTCAAATAATTCCACAAAAGCGGGTTAGAAAAACACAAACAAAAAACCACAACCCACGCATCACTAGTGCAAAGCCAAGACTGAAGGAAGAAGACGACTCAGAGCAGGAACTAAACTGACTGTGATCTAGAAAAACTCTGGTCTCAGTAATGTTCTGTGAACCATGTAAGCACCACCAATACTGAATAATAATGTGGACAGCCAGTGTGTTTGGATTATTCTGTTCATTTATTTCATGAAGACAATGCGTTCTTTTCTCTAACATTCTGTGTGTCTTTTCTGCTGCTGTCTTAACCTTTTCTACCTTTGTGTTGTTCACCTAAATTTAAAAGAAAATTCAAGGTGTCAGCCAATGTTTTGTTTTGGTTAAATGTCTGAGAAGGACTGTTGATGCTTGTGTCTTTCCAGTTTTTTATTCTGTTCTTTACTGTACATTGATAATGTTACAGTTAACGTTAGTACAAGTTGCTCATTGTTGAATGGCTGTGTGTCTGTGTTGTTCCTCCGCTGTCAATGTGATGTCATCATACGACTAGTCGACTCGACTTCGACTTTACTGACAAATAAGTCTATCTGAAAAAATCTGAAGTCACTGATGCCCTAGCATGGGGTATTTCACAATGCTGTGCCCTGAACAGAGTATCTGTTTGCACCCTGGTATAAATAGGCAAATGCCTACTTTTTGGTTGACTATGCCTTTGCATGCACACAGTAGTCTGATTAGGTTCATACTGTCTACTGAAAATATAAAGATTTCCTTTTCTTTTTTGTCAGACAGAATGAAAAAGTTGATTTTTTTCTGTGACACGTTTCAGCAATAACCTGTAGCCTTCCTCAGAAGGGTTACTTGATGTTATTGTGACGTGTCCTTGTCAACTGTTTTATCCGAGTTTGTCAGACAACAGGGGATGATTATGCCCTAGTCTAGGGGTACAAAAGGGCATAACATAAAATGACTCCCACTCGAATCCCACTCCCAAAGAACACTGTGACAGTAGTTGTTAAATCAAAAATGAGCAGCAATTTATTTATTTTAGGGTGAGCAATGCCAAAATAACAAACAAAACCAACTCAAATACTCTAAACTTTCCTAATCAAAATAAAGAAACCAAAATACACAGGTCTAACCTGGCTTCCTAAATCAAAACAGGAGAAAACGTGATAAAATAAAAAAGACTTCTCACGCTTACCCATTGCTGCGCTGGCTATATACAAACTATGTACAATATGTTCGAAAAATGCAGAAATTCTGGAACACTCTCACAGAAATCACAAAACAAAACTAGCAGCGTTGGTTGGGAGCAGGACGAGGTCAAGGAGCGGGTGGGACGTCATCAGGCTCCTTTTTAAAGGCTGACTCCGTCTCTCTCCAATCAGCAGACCGTGCATTTCAGGATGGCCAATCCGCAGGACGCACATTCCTCCAATCCACGACAGCCACCTGCACTTACACACATGCACTTCCGACACATACACACTCATACACCACTGGCCTTCTACAGGCCAGTGTGGGATAACATAACAAACAAAACATACATATGCATATACATATACATATATATGCCCCCTGCTGCCTGGCATCCCATGGAGGACAGCATCCCAGGTGTGGGATAATGTGTAAACCCCCTCATCCCTGATCATGGTCCTCAAGGCCTGTTTCCTGATTTCTATGGCCTCCCTAATCCAGCTGTGGTACTTGTTGGCTCCTTCCCAGTCCCAGGTAATGGGCCCTGAGGACCATGAACAGGGATGAGGGATCCTCCACTTTATCCCACACCTGGGATGCTGTCCTCCATGGGATTCCAGGCAGCAGGGAACATAATCATCCCCTGTTGTCTGGCAAACCTAGATAAAACAACTGACAATGACACGTCTCAGTAACATCAAGTGAACCTTCTGAGGAAGGATACAAGTTGTAGCCGAAACATGTTAAGGTAAAAATTAACTTTTTCTATCTGACAAAAAACAAAGGGAAGTCTTTATGCACACAGTAATTGTTAACATAAGTCTCAAATAGATCTTGGATGTGGTAGGCTAATGACTTAGACACCAGTGCTACTTGTTTAGATTTAACAGGAGACCATGGTTTGGGTTAAAATAGACCCTTCACAATAATGAGAAAGAAGCCTTTATACACAACACCTGGGTACAAACAGTGTGGCAAATTACACCCGGACATGATATTGCTTGCAGCATCAGTAATAATGGAATCTACTTTGTCTTTAATATCCCAGCTACAGATGTTCTTTGAGTAGCTGTCATCACTTGGCAGTCTTTAACATGTATGTTTTACAGAGTAATTAGTATTCATTCAGTTCTTTTTCTCCAACTGTGATAGATCAACACAAGTGGCATTTTTTAAAATAATAAATCACAAAATAAACACATTTATCACAATAGGAACTTAATCATGATTTTATAAGTGAAATGCCCAGCTTCCATGTTCCCTACTGGCATGAAACAATCACCCAGTAAAATACAGAAACATTCAAGCCAGAAGTGTGATTTATCTATTGTCACACATTAGTTACAAAATGCCCATTTACCACCATGACCACCAGTGGGTCAAATCAATCCACAATTGTTTTTTGATTGTTAGTGACTTTAATTCAGAGAAGAGTGAAGTCCTCCAATTTTCAGTGTACAGGCTGTTATTATGGATGTAAGTTACTCAGACAGTCATCAGCTTTTTTGACTATGAACAAAATGCAATCCTGAAGTGACCTACATGTGCAAACGAGGTCCTGTTGTAATATGTGTCCACGCAGGCACGCACTGTGTTTATAGAAGTAAATATATTTTTCCCGCCGCTTCTCCTCCTGGGACGCAGAATTGTGATGTTTGTTGCATTTCAATGATGTAAATGCGACCTGGCTATTCAGACTGAAGTTGCATTGCAAAATACCAAATTCGTATCAGATTTAGGACCACATATGAAAGTGGCCTGGGTCGGATTTGAAAAACTCTGATTTGTGCTGTTCAAACTGTCTTTAACAGACTGGATACAGGTCACATATGGGCAAAAGGCAGGGGTCACCAACCCTGGTCCTCGAAAGCCACTATCCTGCATGTTTTAGATGTATCCCTCTTCCAACACACCTGATTCAAATGATAAGCCTATCAACAAGCTCTGCAGAAGCCTGAGAGCGACCATCAAGTGTGTTGGAAGAGGGAGACACCTAAAACATGCAGGATAGTAGATCTCGAGGACCAGGGTTGGTGACCCCTGGTCTAAGGTATAAGATGTCTTTAACTTCTACAAACAAAACATCCACAGTTGCATATTTACCAAAATACAGCTTACTCAATACTATCAAAAAAATAATAATAAAATCTGTGCTTCAGTGTAATGTTGGCCCATTGTATCTGTACATTTTAGCGCATAAGATTGTTTATTTTTTGTTTTTTACTACTCATATTTTACTATTTTCATGACTAAGTATTCCTCTAAAAAATTACATTTTCTGATAAGACATTAAAAATAAAGAAAAAACTTCATTTCATCTCCACATTTCATATGCAAACTGGTCATATAACAAGGTCTAAAAAAATTGATCACTGGAAATTGCATGACTACATTAATGTATACAATGGATTCAACTCGATTTGATATAATCTTACAGATCCCTTGGGCAGAGCCCTCCGAAAACAAATTAAATGAATATTAATTAATTTTCATTTAATTAATATTATTAATCAAATTACTAATTCATTAAATTATTAATTCATATTGAGTTGGTATTGTTGACTATGTCAAAATAAACCAAACTATTTCCATTAGGGTATCTGGTAGGGATCGGAAGATTAGCTGATACACATCAATGCCGACATGCGCGTCCACGATCCGAGTGCACCGGTAGAGAAGCAGCGAGTGAATGAACAGTTTGGAATGATATTGCAATGTATTGGTTACTGAATGTTTGTATTGATAAAATCAGATCTGTTCAATAGAATATATTTTTACTAGCATTTGAAAGTGTTATGATTTATTTGGGTAAAGTTTTTCTTTCCTTCAGACCCACGTTATGTGTGCTGTGGATTTGCGGACGTGTACATTGCACACTAACAGTTTGAGCTCCACTCATGCACTGTGGCTTGAGCGCCGCAGATGAATACTGTAATGTCTGTATGTGAATCTGACAGACATAGAAGGAAGGTGACTACATGTGGTTTATGAACGTGTACTTTGTTCTATATCAGCTGTACTGAATGGCAGTAGTACATGCTGAAGATACTTCCTTAAACAGTGTCATACAGATCCAACAGCACATCCCAGAATACCTTGCACAGGTGTCTCTTAAAGTGACAGAACCTTTCTCTGTTTTACCTACATTACAAATTCATTACATTATAAATTGATTCAGTGAGGGAGCAAGAAGTTGAGTGTTAGACACAGAAACGACTTTGGAAACAAAGTCCTAACTTTTTCACCTGACTGAATGTGAGGCACGTGTTCTGAAATTGAACTAAAGCCATTTGTAAAAAGTCATGGTCTTATTTGATAAATAAATAATCAAGCTCATTGAATTGCACTTTTTTTTTTACCAGAATGAATGTGTCCAGTCAGAATATGCTTAATTGCTCTGTATCGTGATTTAGGTGTGTATCGCATCGCATTGTGAGACGCCATACACGTATCTTCAATATATTGGATCGGATCGGACATGCTGTATCGAGATGCGTATCGTATTGGCCTTACAACTAAGATTCCCAACCCTAGTATCTGATATCTGCATATTCTGAATATTATGGTTGTATTATTTGTCCTATCTAATAAATATGATTCGCATTTTGTATGATATGGTAATGGCATTATTTTCTGAAAATATGTAGCAAATTGGAGATGGGCAGTCATGATTTTTTTCTCCAATCTGATGATTTGATGTGGACTTGTCTGTTTTTCGATTCAGCCAGCGCTCCCGTCTGTGGGTCAGAAGCCAACACTCACACCACTGATAAACTCTCTGCAGTCTGGCATCACTGAATCTGGCATCCAGTCTGGCTCTCCTCGCTGTGTGCTATCTTGTCATCCCCTCAGGTGAGACTGGTCAGAGTAATTACACTCATCACCACCAACAAATTAATCCTGTTTCGGGGTTAAGACCTGCATCTAAACTAGATGACCCCCGTGAACAGGTCACAGACCCAGGGCCATGTCACAATGAACTGAAAGCCTCCATACAAAACAGCAAACGTCCATCACGTACAGGTGTTTGAGTCTTAAATATACAGACTGAACTGGAGCTGCACTATCAAATGCTTCAGTCTTCACACATCATCTACCAAACTCTTCTGCTATTTGGTCGTCTAATTAAGGTGCAGGAATTCCCAGCTTCCCTATGGACATATCATTGCTCTGTGGGCCTGTGTTGCCACTCACTCTTTAACCCCCCCCCCCCCCCCCCCCTTACCATCCACCTATACAGCAGGATAGTTACAGGCACCAAACTAGCTACATTATGCAACTAAAATGAAAGGTGATTGAAAGTATACATTTTAGTTGAGTAATAAATTTTTCATTGTACAACTGTTTTCTTGTCTTTTTTTAAAATCTATTCTTGTATTTTAGTCTACGGAAGCGTATTGTACGGAAGCGTATTGCATTCACAAAAAAAAATTATTTCGGCTCTGTTTTTCTGAATTAATGAGATAATTATCTCATAATTACGAGAAAAAATAAGTAAAAAAAAAAAATTGGCGCTGTTTTTCTGAGTTTGAGATACTGTTTCCTGAAAAAAAAAAAAAAAAAGCTCTGTTTTTTTGAGTTTACGAGATACTGTTTTCCGGAAAAAAAAAGAGCTCTGTTTTTCTGAGTTTATGAGATACTGTTTTCCGGAAGAAAAAAAAAAAGCTCTGTTTTTCTGAGTTTATGAGATACTGTTTTCCGGGAAAAAAAAAAAACTCTGTTTTTCTGAGTTTACGAGATACTGTTTCCTAAAAAAAACAGCTACCGCTGGTTGTGGTAGCGGCCTTGTGCAAACTACTGTGATGTGCGACTTCAGAGACAAGTGAGGTAACAATGGAGGAGGTTTAAAGCTGTAAGTTTTAACTCTTTCATGCATGAATTATGAGAACCTTAATCAAAATGTATTTTCTTGAGTGTTTTTATTCCTCTTTAGGCATGAAAAAAACAATGTGATTGAAAATTTTGTTATCAATCTATTTTTCATGGAGTTCCAAAAACGACACCCCACATTTAATTTTTGAAGCAAAGAAACATGTATTTTCTGATACATCGTGTGAAAACTATGAAATAAAAATATTTTTAATGCTCCTAGTCTGATGTTTTCTCACATTTTAACACACTCTAATACTAGTCATTACTCACTTTATGGAGATAATATAAAAAAAAAAGCAAAACAAACAAAAAAAACCTTTATGTTTAAATAAATAAATAAATAAACTGTTTAATAACAATGACAAGCAACTGATTTACACTCAAACATGTTCCTGCAGAACAGGTTTATCTAGAACAACAAAGTTACAGTAATGGTGTGAATTGCAGTGTATGGGATGATGCATAGGTGTCCACTGTGTTGTTTGATATGGAACTAAAACAACAAAAATCCATGAATATACAAGAGAACAGCTATAGAATAGCTGTCTACTGTAGTGACCACTATGCATGAAAGGGTTAATTTCTCAAAGTAAATATTATATTTTTGGTGAAAGTATCATTGTTTACACTTAAAATGTGTGTTTGTTTTATCAAGATGGAGCTGACTTTGGCTGTGTATTGAAGCAGCGCTGTTTCTGGCTCGCCCAGTCTATGATCAGCATGATTATGTAACAGGATTATACCTTTTCTGTGGCCCGCCTGGAACTTTGGCAAAGGTTGGACTAGAAATAGTTTTTGATTGTCCCTGGGGGTTCCTGGTTTAACAGAGTGGAAACGCCAATGATTCTTGCCAAACTGAGGTGATTCCATCAGTGGGAAAGGACTGCCTGCTGTGAGGCTCCAATCAGGGCCCGTATTCCTAAAGATTCTGAGAATCCTCTCACAGAGCTCCTAACTGAACCGAAAAATTCCTAGCAAGGAGTCTTAGCTTAGGAGTGATTCCAGAACACTCTCAGAGAACTCTGAGCAAGGAATGGACAGAAATTCCTGTCTTAGTGAGGAGGTGTGGTTGACCCCGTTGCTAGGTATGAGTCATCATTTCAAAAGCTGTGATTGGTTGAACCTAAAAGCTAGAAAAAAAACTATACTTTTGGTGATAATGGCCAAAGGATGGACCCTCAAATCGATAAACTTAATCATAGAATCTAATCTTATGAAGACTGTGTAATTGTAAATAATATTAATATAATATAAATAATATTTCACATAGAGTAGTAAGCTCTACTTTAAAATTATTCGACAAAATGTGTGAAAAAACTCAGGCCCACTTACACAGCATTCACATAGTGATGTTATATTTATTTGCTTATATTAATTGGCACACTGAAAAAAAAATCTGTAATTTAACAGAATTTTTACTGTTTATTTTACAGATTTTTCCTGTATTTTTAAGATACACGAAAATATCTATGAAATGATAAAAATAGACTGTGATTTTACATGTCAAATGTAAAACAACGCAAAAAAACTGTAACTGTGAATAACCATAAAATTTCCATTTTTTAAAAGATTTTTTTTTCCACAGAAAAATACAGTTAAAATACATTTGCAAATGTATCGTAATTTCACAAATATTTATTTTCTATTCATGAGATTAAACTGTTAAATTAAAGTTTAATACTGTAAAAAAAAAAAAAATAAAACAAGATGAAATTACTGACAATTAACCGTAAAAGAAGTATTTGTTCTGTAAGTTTAACAAGAGTTGTTTGTTAATTGACAAATATCTTGTGTAATTATGGGAGGTTTCACAACAAAAATGTTGAATAAATGTGTTTTTGTGAATGTATAACATGTATAAGCACTGATAAACTGTCCAAATACAGTTTTTATCAGGGGATTGTACAACTGAGTCTCATTGAAAATTATTTATATATATATTTATAGGTAATTTGATTGTTTTAATACATGTAAATATTCTTTATTAAACATTTAAAAAGTCAAAAAACATGCAAAATCTCATGTAAAGTTAGGGCAAAACTGTATTTTAATTATGGAAAATTACTGTATTTTTATGAGATGGTTATTTTCCCTTATTTAACAGTATTTTTCAGCACTCCTGTTGCCAGAATAATACAATGTTTTTGTTGTTTTTTTTTTGTTTTGTCTTTTTTTACAGTGCAATCTGTAGCATTTAATTAATTCACTGTCATCCAGTGTTTGGAGAATATCCCTCCTGCCTCTTCCATCAGCCATTTTGTCCTCTGCTTATGGAACTCCTAAGCCCCTTAAAAGTCCTCTTCCCTGCTCTGAACAGATCTCACCTTAGGAGCTCTCTTAAGGGCTAGGATTCTTTAGGAATAGCTTTGATTTTTACTAGGATCTACTCTTCATTTTTAGGGGAAATTCTAAGAGAACATCATGTTTCTTAGAATTTTCTTAAAATTTGGGCACTAGGAGCAACTCTTTGCACTAAGAATCTTTAGGAATACGGGCCCAGGACTGTGAGTCAGCCATATACCAGGGTTACTGCTGCTACGAAGGGTTAAATGCTTCAACAAAAGAGAGATTAAGACAAATCAAGGTTTTGTCATTTAATCTTGAATATTCTTATCTTTGTGCTACATTCTTCTTCTTCTTGATTGCTCTAAATCAGTGATTCTCAACTGGTGGGTTGCGACCCAAAAGTTGGTTGTAAGACCATATTCAGTGGGTCGTGGGCCTTTGGGCAAAAAATAATGCTAAGAAACCAATCCTGTACTTTATTTTTTATGGAGCTGAGTGCCACCCATTCACACTAAAGGAATCGTAGGTGACGGTAATGAGCTGTAATGTTAATTAACACCAGACATTCCACAGCGTAAAAGAAGACCCAAAATTTTCTGCTTATACTGTGGCAAAACTCAGGTATGACAAAGACTACATCAGATATGGTTTTACCAACATCGAGGGCAAAAATCTTAGAGTGTTTAATTCTTAAATAAGTAACTGAATACACTTAATTTTTAACTGAGTTCACATTTTTGGTTTTGGTTCAAATGTACTCAATTTAGTGTTAAAGGGAATATTTCCATATTTCCATCACCACCTGCTGCTCAGTTTGTTTATCATTAAACTTATTTTCTGTGTTTTCGTAGTGTGATATTCAGGTTCAAAACACACCATCTTTTTTTATTATATAAATTTGAGAAGTTTGTTTTCAGTTTGGGTCGTAGCTTGTCATTGAGGGGTGATAGTGGGTCCTGAAGCCAGACCAGTTGAGAACCACTGCTCTAAATGGACACCCTAGTCTCTGTGATACAAGTTGCTGTCCGACGAAGGTCCTCCAAGCCACCGCAGAGTCAGTGACATTTTAAAGATCTTTTCTTGAATCACTGGAGAAAAAAATGAGTCGTAACAGAATCACACAGATTTTGTGAGTTTGGGAAGTATTTCAAGATGTTACTTTCAGATAATGGATGGAACATTTACACACATGAACCAGACCTATTGTAAAGCATTTTGCTTTCTGCAACCACAACTTGCTAAGAGTAAGTAGTTGCTTTTCCATTGACCCTCAAATTGCACGAATATAACTTCCGCCCAAAAATTTACCCAATGGAAAAATGACAATTTCGTCAAAACTCTTGTTTTTTGATTAAAAGTTTTTGCATTGGCAAGAGGTGGTTTTTCGGATGTAGCATAAATGGTTTATCACACAAAACTGCAATAGAAAGACCTTTTTCTGCAACTAGTCACGTGAATTAAAAAAAAAAAAAAAAACATATGTTGACGGACGTTATAACAAGCGAAGAAGAAGAGTTTTAAAAGAAACATGGTGCCGTATGTGTGGACACACCAGGAAACTGAATCATATTTTAATTTAGTACAGGATAATAATAATAATAATAATAATAATAATCTTTATTTATATAGCACTTTTCATACATTAAGACTGTAGCACAAAGTGCTTTACATATCAGTTTTAAAATCAGTCTCCTTTTATGTGGTTTACTATGAGAGCACATGTTGGAAGTTAACAGATGTATGTACTTCAGAAAACAAATCTTTTGTTGTATATAGTAGCAACTATCATCTTTATATTCAGCAAGGTGGCAAACCTCCAATTAAAACTCATGTAAGAGACGCTTCTCTATGATGTACATGTATGATTGTAGTTTACTTTAAATATCATCTTTCATTACCAGATGAAACCATAACCCTGTTGCTTCTTTTCTGTTTTGCAGGGAGATGTGAAGCAAGTTCATTCTAAACTCCTAAGCAGCTGCAAAAGCAACGACAGAAGCATAGTATAACCACAAAGATAGAAAATCAGGATGGAGTTATATAACTTTAAGGTTAGCCAGGCTAATGAGCCAACAAAACACTGAACATATTTCAGCTGTATTCAGAGGCAGTCATTCACAGGCAGTCATTCACACTGCACTAGAGCTCAGTCTCACAGCGTCTGTTCAAAAGGCAAACCTTATTGCCAGAGAAATTAAGATGTTTTCAAAAAACAAAATCGAAGTTCAAATCTAAGCTTTGCTACATTGTTTGAACCTTTATTTAACCCTTTAGCCCCTGACATGCCTGTTGTTAGTGCTCTGAAGGTATGATTTATTTTAAATATTCATAAAAATTCAACCATTTGCTCAATAGGAAACATTTCAAAATATCCTGATAGAATAGACCTTGTTCTTTCCATAGACATCTGAGCATGCTCAGTGCCCCCCCGCCGCTGCCTGTGTAATGGGGGGGCAAAACATATAGCAGTGAGCAGTGTTGGGCAAATTACTTTAAAAAAAGTAATTAGTTATAGCTACTAATTACTTTCCCAAAAAAGTAATTGAATTAGTAACGGAATTACTCCTTCATAAATGTAATTAGTTACCAGGGAAAGTAATTACTGCATTACTTTTTTGAAAAACATCCAAATAAGTAAAAGGAAACTGATTTTTGAGCATGTTTCACGGGTCAGTTTTATAGAGTAACAGGACAGATAACAGCTGTTAGACATCAGTGCATAGTAACGCACCACATTTCACTGCCGGTAACGGCGTTGTAACGTTTCAAATAGTAATTCATTAGATTACCCATTACTGGAAACAGTAACGGCATTAGAAACATTGTTATTTTTAACGCTGTTATTCCCAACACTGGTAGTGAGACCAATTTGCTGTAAAAATAGACGCTTTGGACTTTTTTTTTTTTTTAACACTGCTTTCCTTGTGTTTTTATAGACACTTTTACACAGCGATGCCGGAAAAAGGTGAGATGGTGATAACCCCTTTTTGCCACCATTGACTGATTTCCACAGCAAAGGAGTAACAGAGGTGAGACAACCTGGACTTTTACACAGGGCAACTGCATTTTTGAGCGTTCCTACAGAAACGCCCATATTGTACATTCATCATGGCAAACATGCTAAATGGGTTGCACGAGCTATTTTACCCTTTTGAGAGGTGCAACCTTCTGTGGGTCCTGTTGGATCAGCTTCAGCATGTTTTTGTGTGTGCAGTCAAGTTTGTACACGTTTTTACATGTGCAAACCTTTAGTAAATCAGGACCTTAGTGTTTTCACTGACCAGCTTCAACCTCTCAGGTGACAGAACATAACGATCTGTATGTTAATGTGATAAATGAAAACTCATGGGGTCAGGCAGACTTTAGAAGACCATTGTCACTTAACACAGTTCATCATTTCATCCAAACATGCAACCTGAAACATACCTGTACACAAAGAGGAAGCTCTGACATATAAAATAGAGTTTTATGTCAGCGCAAACTTGACCAGGAACCAAAGGTCCATAATTACTCAGTTGCGTACAGGAATCCTTCCTTGGCCTTAGAAACTGGGAGATTTACCCAAACCCCAGAAGAAAACAGACTGTGTGATTTGGGGGAAGTGGAAAATGAATCACATTTTCTTTTGTATTGTCCTCTATATGATGAACTAAGAGCCTCTTTGTTTAATGAGATGTGAATCCGAAACCCTGATATGTTCTGGAGCACCGATGAGGACAAAATGAAATGGCTGTTTAGTTCAAATGTATATAAATTAGCATTATTTGTTCATAAAGCCTGGAAAAAGCAACAGATGTGTTTGTTTAAATAGGTCAGTATGTTGTCTTGTTTATGTCTGTTGTGCCTATTGTCTGGTATTTGGTCTTCGGTTTCTATTTTTGGTGTCTTATAAGCCCATGTAAGGGCTGGGCATATTCTTATGCAGGACACAATAATAAAATCCATTCATTCTGAATCAGTTCTGTGCAAAAACCTCTTTGAGGTCTCTGGATCTGAGGTCATCTCAAGTGAATGGAAACACAATGGAAACATGTGCTGTGGTCAGATAAATCCATGTTTCAGCTGGTTTTTGGGAAAAACAGGTTCTTCATGCTAAAGATGAAAAATACCATTCAGACTCTTATCACCAAACAGCTGTGATGGTCTGGGGCTGCATCGGTGTCCACGTCTGACCTGCAGATGTGTGAAGGTAGCATCAATGTGAACACAGAGAGTGGAATTGTACAGAGACATATTCAGTCCTTAATTTACCATCTTTTCCCCTCTTGAAGTCTGATTATTTCAGCGGTTCCATCAGTGTGGTTTCAGTCACAGAATGTGAGTCCTGGACTGTCCTGTCCACCGTCCACATCTGTCTCCTGTTGAAAATATATGGAAAATCAGACAGTGGTTCCTACAGACTGGAGTCATTAGTTTCTGCAGTTCCCAAACAATAATAAAGGAAAGGAAAAAGGAAAGACAATGCAACACAGAGGTAAACAAACTTGTATCCCAACTTCTTTTGTGAGTACCGCAGGCATTAAAACCTACATTTACTATTATATTTACTAAACAGAGTTGAGGTGGTCAGTGAAAAACATATTTTCTTTGTATTTTTGAGCATTCCAGCATTTATAACAGAATGGACAAACCCCACATTAGATTTAGGTTTTATGATATTTTAGAAATTCTGAAAACTTATTTTATTTTATTTTATTTTATTTTATACAAGTGTAGTTTGTAAATCAACTGTCAATCATTGATTAATAGCACTGCAGAAATAAAATATGACCAGTTATGTACAATGGAAGTGTTTTTCTGCAAATCTTTCAGTAAATAAAGTATTCCTTGATATTTATAATTAGAACAAATAATGTACAAAATGCACTGAGAATGAATACTGAGGAAACCATTGTATACTCATGTTTTATAAATGAATCCCTTTTTTTAACTGAAGTAGTAAAAATGCACGGGCTTCTAAAACAGAAACCATCTGTATCACTTATACAGCCCCTGTTATCAGTGAAAGCAGGTGTTGTTCCAGCTTCCTGTGAACACTGATAAGCTTTGTGCTATTGATTAGCAATGAGCTACTGCATCCCAGTCTGATTTCTATCTGAAAAAGCCCATTACAATGACGTATACCTGTAATTGTAGTATTTGTATAAGAAAACAGAATACTGCATACAATCATTTTTTTCCCCAAAAACTTCGACAGTGAAACCACATCCCTAACTGGGTGTCCAAATACTCTACCTCTAAATGTCTTACTTTTTCGCTTGATTTATGGACAGTATTTTTGATACTTTTGCACTGTGCTATAACAGAGCTAAGGAATAAGCTTCATTTAATGATGATTAAATCCAAATACCAAATTTAAACAGACAGAGGAGGGATTAATCTAAATATACATAAATATATATTTTTTTTAATTTCTGTAGTTTATACAGTGTGATTTCAGTCTTACATTTTTAAATGTCAAGATAATAATGTGTATTTTCTTCTTTAAATATTGTCTGTACATAAAAAATAGTACATTATATAAAGTTACATCTTTATTCTTTTTTTTTTTATTTAACATAAGAATCAAGTACATAGATGGTTACAGTTGTTGTCCATGCAACATAAGCAATAAAGATGCCAGGTTAACATGATAGGGATGACAGGGTCACAATAAATATCCGAATGGTTAACATTAAATAGTAGAGAAAGGAAAAAACAAATAAATAAATAAAAACAGAAGAAAAACAAAACAAAAGGAAATAGAGCAAAACAAATTAAATTAGAAACATTGGTAAACTTTGAGGTAGTTTTCATCCTCAGAGTTTAAATATTTACAAACTGAATTATATATTTAAGTAGATTTTTGGTTAGAGACAGGTTTCATTGTGTTAAAATATTGCTTTACTTCGTTTTCAAAGTGATGCTTATTTGGTTTGTTGGGTTACGCTTACAACAAACAAACCAAAAAAGTGACATCTTTAGTGACTTGCATCAGCTCAGATATATTGGTTTAGATTTAATAACCATTTTCTCAAAATGTCTAAATGTTTTGTGTCTTTGTAGATCTCCTGTGATCTGTAAGTTGTAACGCACATGTGTAAATAACAAACAGAGGCATAATATTGTTAAAATTGCACTTACTTCTAGGGCTGCACGATTTTGGCAAAAAAAAAAAATCCCGATTTTTTCCTCTAAAAACTCGATTTTCGATTTCTATTTCGATTTTTGGGTATAACTAGAAAAGACAACAGAAGTCAGCATGTCGTTTTCATGAGCAGCCCACAATGCAAGCCACTGCTCTGACCTCAAAGCTGTGATGGGATCACGTGATGAACCCACAGTTTTGTTTTGTTTTTTCTCTTCATTAAATCTTTAAAATGAAGTAGAGTATACAAACAATGTATACAACAAGAAAATAACATAAGTTTGTCAGGGGGAATACACTATAATAAAATGTCCAAATCAGAGCAAATACTTATGTTTTTTATAGCCTTTTTGTTTCCACATTTATCTAACAGCTTTAAATAAAGTTCAACATCTTACAAAATATAAATAATATTTGGTTTTGTGTTAAAGAACTTACATTTGTGAATGAAAAATTAGGCAAGTAAGAGGAATAAATTAATTATTTAAAAAAAAAAAAAAAAAAAAAGTTTTTTTTTTTTTTTTTTCCCCTTTTCTGGGTATCTGGTCCACAGCAGTGATACCAGTGTCAGTCAGTGACAGGCATCAGTCGTGCGTGTGTGCGTGGACCAGGTTAATATGAGTGATCCACTTGTGGTTCTATTTAAACTGAGGGATCTGTGCGTGGAACAGACCGACCCAGGACACGCTGGAGGGATTCTATCCTGGAGCTGGTGGATGTGTGTGGGCACAGGGCTGTGTGGGCTCCTCTGCTGAGGCTGATGACCCCGAGACCCAGACCCGGTTCGGAAGAAGACAGTACGGTACGGATCCGGGACAACGGAAGATGAGTGATCCCCATCTCGCTATATTTCAATTGCGGGATCCCTGCGTGAAGCCACGGCTTATATTGCTATAAGTACTGCGGGCTCATGAACAGATTTAACGTCTGTGGTCATTACACGGACTTCTGTGACAGACCGCTGTCACAGGAAGAGCCTACGGTAGCCCGCGGGCGCGCGGAGGCGCGCGGCCCGGAGGCAGAAGAAAGATGAAATCGATTTTACAATTTCCCTTTTTTAAAAATCGTCCTAATTAAAAAATCCGATTTCGATTTAAAATCGATTAATCGTGCAGCCCTACTTACTTCTCTCATTGTTAATGTTTTTCATATTTCTTAATAGGATCTATAAATCACATTTTATTTATATAGTCCCAAATCATAACAAAAGTTATCTCATGACTCTTTACATGTAGAGCCAGTTGAAACCAGATTGTTGAATTTTACTTCTTTCACTGTTAAACAGAGAAAAGTTTGGAGTTTTATTATTTATAGGTGATTGTGTTATTATTTTACTGGTCTGGCTCGCTTGAGATCATACTGGTCTGATTGCGTCCCCTGAACTAAAATGAGTTTGACACCCCTGATGTACATGGTGTGGAAGGAGATCAGCTGAAAATGTCAGGTTTTATTTATGTATTTATTTATTTATTTTATATTTGAGGAAGAGAACAATGTAGACAAAAGCTAAAAATATTCAAGATTAAATGACAAAACCCTGTTATTTCCATAAATACAGTATAAACAAGGGGTACCAGGCATAACAAACCCCACCCCTAGCACATGTTGTAGCTTATTTTGGCATTGATCCAGCTGATGTCATCATGTCTATGCGTGTGCTGATGTCAGCATATCAATTGCCTCTATATATGCTGCAAGTTTGAAGTAAATTGAAACAAAATTGATGTTTTTATAGACATGTGAAATCTCGCCCATTGTAAGAAAATGGGAGAAAAAAAATAAATAAATTTTTTCATTCATTTTCTGAACCCGCTTTATCCTCACTAGGGTCACGGGGGTCACTTGGAGCCTATCCCAGCTACATAGGGGTGAAGGCGGGGTACACCCTGGACAAGTTGCCAGTTCATCACAGGGCTGAACATATAGAGACAAACAATCACTCTCACATTCACACCTACGGGCAATTTAGATTAACCAATTAACCCATCAGTGCATGTCTTTGGATGGTGGGAGGGGAGAACATGCAAACTCCACACAGAAAGGTCCCACCCCCTCGTCGACTAGTGTTGGAATCGAACCCAGGACCTTCTTGCTGTGAGGCACGAGTGCTAACCACTGCACCACTGTGTCGCCCGAAAAAAAGATGTAAAAAAAAAAAAAAAAAAAAAAATTCATAAAAAATATGACCTTCGACCTAGTTTTCCCAAAATGTTGTATATACAGTAGCAACATCCTATAGCTGTTATATTTAAAATTTTGGGGTCTTACTGGTTCAGAAAATCAGCTACAGCACCATGGAACAACTCGTAATAGATTTTATTATGTGAATTAATTTGCAGATTTGTGTGAACACTGCTCTACCTGAAAGGCAAGGACATTATTTAGATTGATTTAGACATCATAAAATAGATATTTACTGATGTGGCTAAATCCCCTAGTAACGGCAAACCAGCTCTGCATTTAGAATTCTGGAAGTAGATGACTGGATTTACAAAGGACATATCTGATAGCATAGCACATGAAATAGAAATAATAGCAGTCTCATTAGGTCTTACAGAAAATCCAACCCATGCCATTTAATAGTCTTAAACATAACTTACACAACAAGTGGTGCCAGGCACAACAAACCCCGCCCCTTGCACGTATTGTATCTTATTTTGGCATCGATCCAGCTGATGTCATCATGTATATGTAGGGATCTATATGTAGTTCTTTTTGAGAACCGGATCCCAGTAGCTCGATTCCTTGGAACTGTACAATTCTGCTTATCGATTCTGCCTTCGTTGTGCATGCACGAGGATGTCACGCGCACGATGCATTGTTTTGGTCAGAACGTAGCCAATATGGCGTTGAGGCAGAAACGGTCTAAAAAGACGACACCAGGTCCACTGGAACAGTGTGAAAGCTTCCATGTCTTCAAAAGGGTGGTATATGCTCAAACATTTGTCCACAGCATGTGATTCATTTACAGGAATGTCACGTATTTGGTACGCTACTTAGTGGCGCTTGTGAATGTAGCGGCAGAGTGAACACCAGGCCCAGTTCTGGTGCAGGCAACAAATGTCGTACCCAAATACAAGTTTCCGAAGATAGGGGAAAGGAAATGAGGTGCACAACAACGGGAGATGAGCCAAACCAAGTGGAACTGGTTCCATGTAGTGGGAATGCGGCAATAGCGGAATTAGTAAAGCGTCTTTAGTTTCACTTTCACTGTACCCCCCCCCCCCCCGCCCCAAACCGGGCACGCCAGCGTCATCTGTTATTATTATTATTTGTACATTCTGTATATGTTATATTTTCTGTGCAGAGATGGAAATACAAAAGACAGTTAATGCAAACACACCCGTTTGTACTCTTTTATTCCCTCACCCAATGAGAATCAATAAGAGAATCAATAAGGAATTGGATTGATAAGCAAAATCGATAATGGAATTGGAATCGTTAAATTTTTAACGATTCCCATCCCTATGTATATGTATGTGCTGATGTCAGCATATCAGTTGCCTCTATATATGTGCCAAATTTGAAGAAAATTGAAACAAAAATGATATTTTTACAGACATTTGAAATTTTGCCCATTATTAGTAAATGGCAAAAAAAAGATATAAAAAAATTCATAAAAAAATATGAACTTTCACCTACTTTTCCCAAAATGTAATCTATTCTGGGTTACTGGCAATTCATAAACTCAATTTGGTATGAATTCAACTAATACTTTTGCTGCTAGAGTGTTTACAATGAAATAAACCAAAAACAATCCCCCTTGCCTCCCCTTTGGTGGGCGGGGTAATGATAATATACTACTGATGTATAAATACTGTAGTACTGATGTTCAAAGGTGGATTAAGTCTGATCGAACACCACTAAAGGCCTATGTGTGTGACAGAGTAACCAAAATGGAGTCGCACTGTAACTGCCAAAAACATGGACACACATGCATGAATGGGTTAAGTTTACAGCCCATAAGATGATTTGAAGAATAGTGAAGTGGACTAAAATAAAACCTAGAAAAACAACATAAAAGAGGTGAGTAAAATGAAGACAGAAAGAACATGACTGAGTATGTTATTCTGGCGTCTAGAGAGTTCATCATGCGTAATTTTCCTCTTCTTATGTAACAGTAGTGCCAACACTTTACACTTAGCGATTCAGTTTTAAAAGGATGCAGTGCAGCGCAGAAGGCCTGGGTGACTCCACTGTCATCCTCTCATTAATACATGAGTGTGTTTGTGCGCATAATCCGACTCCGGTGCGCTTCGCTGAGTGCACTGTTTGGCATCCTCTAAACAAAGTTCTTCCATTAAAGCACTTTGTACAAGCTGACATTCAGACAAACATGTCACCTGAGCCCTCTGCTTCAGCGCTCATGTCTCTGCCTGGGACTCATCTTCATCTTCATCGTCGTCGTCTTTGTCTCTAGAAAGATTTTCAGAGGACACGTCACATGGCGTCAGACCTTCAGGGGAGGTGCTTAGCTGCTGGGCTGTGCAGCTGTGTTATTTGATTGTCTCATTAGGACAGAACAGAAGGGCTAAATCTGCACCCGAACATGTTGATTTTACTTAGTGTCTGCCGTGTAGTTTTCAGGCAGTATTTTAACCCTTTCATGCACAGTGGTCACTACAGTAGACAGCTATTCTACAGTTGTTCTCTTATATATTCATGGATTTTATTGTTTTAGTTCCATATCAGCCAACACAGTGGACACCTATGCATCATCCCATACACTGCAATTCATACCATTACTGTAACTTTGCTGTTCTTGATAAACCTGATCTGCATTAACATGTTTGAGTATAAATCAATTGTTTGTTATTGTTATTAGACTGTAGTTTTGGTTTTTTTTGCATATTATCTCCATAAAGTGAGTTATAACTAATATTAGAGAATGTTAAAATGTGACAAAACATCAGATTAGCAACATTAAAATAATTTATTTAATAGCTTTCACTCAGTATATCAGTAAATACATGTTTCTTTGCTTCAAATATAAATGCATAGTGGACATTTTTGCAACTCCATGAAAAATAGGTTCATAAAAAAAATTTCAATCGGATTCTTTTTTTCATGTCTAAAGAGGAATAAAAACACTCAGGAAAAATGTCTTGATTAGGGTCAAAAAACGGAATTCAAAATCTCTCTGAAGGGACATTTTAGAGACAATTTGACCCACATTTTTACTTTTAAATTCATTTTTGCTTTACTTGGACCATAAGGGATTACCCAAAACAAGGAGCTACTTTATATTGAAATAAATGTTGGAATGGCAATCAGTTAAATTTTGCTCTCTGATGAGACATTACTGTGTTTTGACCCATTAAGGTTCTCATAATTCATGCATGAAAGGGTTAAGGAGAAATACTACGGGGTATGAATCTGACCTGCTTAGCTGCTTGGAAGGAGTTCAGCTACACTGGAACTTGGAGGGCTGTGAGATCAGTTGCATGCTGAGTTGAACCTAATTGCTGTGGAAAAAAATGAACAGAGGTTCAGCTGGACCACAGCCAAAGTGCATTTCAGCAGCTTTTATGATGAAGTTACCTTATGCCACACAGGTTTTTAAGGCCAAAGCCCAGAGGCGGGGGAGCAGACAACTGTTTGAACCAAAGTTTCACATCCACACACATGCATGCAAGTTATACTGATGGAACTAGACAAGGAAGAAAAACATTCAATACAAAATAAAGAAGAAGACGATTGAGATTTTTGTAACGGACAACAGACGACGACGATGAACACCGCATGACGAAAATAGCTTACTGCCTGTTGGCCGGTAAGCTAAAAAGGGTCAACAACGTATCTACCTGCTGTGCAGAAATTGAATTCCTTCAATGTATCTAAATCTATTTTATGTTTTTAGCTTACCTGCCAACAGGCCGTAAGCTATTGTCTTCATGTGTCGTCTGTCGTCGTCGTCTGTTACAAAAACTTGAATCGTCTTCTTCTCCGAAACTACAATTCCAATTGACTTCAAACTTGGTATACAGCTTCTTTATGATGATGTCAACAAAAGTTAGTGAAATTATTTGGATCCGGATCTGATTCTGGATTTGGTGCGACTTTGAAAAATTTTCCCATTATAACAGATAGGAAGTGGATTGATCCAATAAATCAGTAAGTATCAATGATATCAAGTTGGAATTTAAATTTTTTACAGATCTGATTGGAATATGACCAAAACATGGGCTATTTCTGTAATATAATAAATATACATAACTGGGTGATAATAAATGGCATCTGGATACATTTCCCAAAGCTTTTAATTTGGCCAGTAAGCTACAGGGCCATTGGTCCTATTTTTATCGTTCTTTTATTGAGTCTTTTAACCTTTTCTTTTATGTGTTGGCTTTTTGGGGTTATCAGTGAAAGACAAAAACAGCTTGTCTAGCATTGTCCAAACTTGTTCCAGGGTCATGGGTGTGCAGACTACTGATTTACACTCTCTGTGGAGAAGGAAGGCGCTACTGAAAGCAAAGAGGATTATTGGTCCCTCAGGTCATGTCCTTAAAGAAAGGTTTGCTTTGATGGCCTCTGGGGGGCGCTATCTTACTCCCAGCAGGAAAATAAACAGATGTGCTAATTGTTTTATTACCCCACCCCAGGTAGTAAACAGGAAATGTTGATGCTGGAACAAGGAACAAATGATTAAATTTTGATGGTGATCGGGGGGGGGGGGGGGGGGGGGGGGGACTGATCTGCCTTGGCAGCGGTCTGTGCTCTCCAAGGGCTTTTGTAGTTTGTTTGCAAACAAAGAAACATACAATCTCAGAGCAAAACTATTGGTTGAATTCATACCAAATTAAGTTTATAGATTGCCAGTGACCCAGAATAGATCTGATTACATTTTGGGAAAAGTAGGTCGAAGTTTAAACTTTTTATGAATTTTTAAAATCTTTATTCTTCTCCCATTTACTTATAATGGCCAAAATTTTAAATGTCTATAAAAACATACATTTTGTTCCAATTTACTTAGCACATATATAGAGGCAATGACATGCTGACATCAGCACACGCATAGATATGACAGATCTTATATATGTTGCATAGGTAGTGCCCCCCTAGCAACCGGGGGGGAACACAACATTCATTTATTTATTTATTTATTTATTTAGAACATGCAAAAAAAACAAAATAAAACAAAACGAAGCAAATTAAGACAGACAAAATAACACTTAAATGAACACTCTATCTTCAAGTAGGTGCAAATCTGAATTTTGTATGTGCGAAAACGAGTAGGAAGAACTATAAACTTATTTAACTCTCCCCCTCAAGTGCTTTTATACCTTTATCAGTAACTTAATACAACAATAAAACAATACATTTTTCCTAATTTCAGCATTCAACCACAACTAATACATAATGCATTAATTGAAATATACACAACAATATGATCATGGCAGTACAGTCATACAAACAGACTCAACAAGTCAACAATTTTCTTTAATAATTACAGCATATTTATCAATACAACATCATCCGTAAACAAACAGCCCTCATTGGCATTATTCAATACTGTACCTTTAAAGAATCAATTCTTGATGTCTTTTTTTTAAACTGAATTATGTGTGATATTTGTTTTATCTCCACACACAATTTGTTCCACAGTTTTACTCCACAGATGGTATTACAGAAACTTTTTGACGTAGTGCGTATTTTATGAATCTTTAAATTTAATTTTCCCCATAAATCATAGCCTCCCTCTCTTTCACAAAACATTTCTTGAATATTGCCAGGCAGTAATTTATTCTTTGCTTTATACATTATTTGAATAGTTTTGAACACCACAAGGTCAATGAGTTGACAGCAAAGACGAAGATTCTTCATTGACATAACATGTTGCTTGATATTGATACTTATACAGACTCATGCCCCCCATTTCAGTCTCAGCACCCCCTTCTCAGTTTTCTCGTTCCAAATGCGGTACCACTCCTGTTGAGAAACACTGTGCTGGAGAGTCATCATGTACATCAGAACCCTTTAAATAGTAGGAGGAGCCCTATTATCAGAAGGCCTATTAGTCACAACATCAGAAAAGGGTTAGGATTAGATTTATCAACTAAATCCAAATTAATTTTCTGACCAACGGGCCTTCTGACAATAAGGTGGGCACCTTAAATAGCACAGATACATTGAACTTTTAATGTAGACTTTCCATTTCCCTGATAAATATGTTGTGAAATAAACAGATTAAACATCATCAGACGTGCAGCCACAGAATGAAAAAGTGGTGCTAATTAAAACTAATGAGCTGAATGTGTCTCAGCCATACAAGTCTCTGATATCCCGAGTCTTCATAATGTGATCTGTGCAGATTTTTTTGTACCCAGGGCTCCCCTTAAGGAGCTGTATCAACACTGTTTAAATTAACCTTGGTGAAATAATGTAAAATTAATTTATATTTCATTCAATCATAAATAATAATGATTCATTAGTGTCAAGACACGAACAATTTATCTGAGTGCAAATAATTTCAGCAGAAATCTAAAGGAAAAACTGGGTCAGTTCCAATTTAAGAAATCGAGAAGTAACTTTTCATCACCTTCAAACTGGCTCATTTACAGTGTTTGGTTGCTAAAGTGACCGAGTTAATAAATTCAATTTCCTCCTGCTAAAGAGACAGTAAAGCATGAAATTTGATATGAATTGTTACATTATTGTACTGGAGTGGAAGCAAATGGAGTTACTATACAGGGTGTCGGCCGGTAAGCTAAAAAGTAGCCCCAGTTCTGCATTTGATAATTTTTGGAATTTTCTTGTTTAGACCCTAACCCAGTGTTTTTCAACCTTGGGGTCAGGACCCCACGTAGGGTCACCTGGAATTTCTAGTAATTGATAAAAATAAAAAATTACTAATAAAAAATATATTGTGAGTTGACAGAGACAATCACAATCTATAAAAGACATGACAGACTCTGAAGCTGAAACTGAAGCACTGTGGTTCTGTTTATCTTTCAAATGTTCATTGTGGTCGGTTTCAGATGCTGCAGCTTTTTCATAATTCATAGTTTGAGTTCTTGTTTGTTCAGTATTAATTGTCAGCCTTGTAAATCCAAGCTGAACTGACTGTACATATCCTGACCAAAGGAAAATAAAATTCTCACTTCATGCAGTAATCTACACCTGGCTTTTCTGCCTCCGTCCATAATAATATACATTATATAGACTAAATGTCGTCTAAAATTAATGTTTATTTGCAACATAATATAGCAAACTATTACACAATCAAAAACAAACTAGAAAAGCACTCGGAGAGCACAGACCTCCACCAAGGCTGATCAGTGGCCCCCCCCGTGGGCCCCCCCACGCCAAGGAGGTTATGTTTTTGCCAGGGTTTGTTTGTTTGTTTGTCTGTCTGTTTGTCTGTCCGTTAGTGTGTCACATAACTCAAAAAGTTATGGACAGATTTTGATGAAATTTTCAGGGTTTGTTGGAAATGGGCCCCCCCACCCCTGATCACCACCAAAATTTAATCATTTCTTCCTTATCCCATTTCCAACAAACCCTGAAAATTTCATCAAAATCTGTCCATAACTTTTTGAGTTATGTTGCACACTAACGGACAGACAAACAAACAAACCCTGGCAAAAACATAACCTCCTTGGCGGAGGTAATAAATTTTAGCCTAAAAAACATCTCCATTTTGAATGTCTGGGGTTGCCAGAAATGTGTTTTCTTAAAATGGGGTCATGAGCCAAAAAAGGTTGGGAAAACTGCCCTCACCCTAACCCTAACTTGTCCTGTCCTCAGTAACATTTTCAGGCCTAAACAAGTTGAATTAACTTTGAAAGGCAGGAACAGCTGCCATGGGAAAAGAAATGAAATGGACATGGTGTCCAAAGTGTTAACGCTGTAACCTGGTGATTTTGTAGAAAACAAGATGGATGCCCATTGCCCCCTCCCATGACCTTTGATCGGATTTAAATCCCATCGCTGCTTTGTGCAAACCATTTTTAACTTGGATTGCGCAATTTGCCTCTGCTCACTCATGCATGAAAACCTGGGTCTGTAAATTTGGACAAATATCCACCAATCCGCTACCTACCAACATCCATAAAAGAAAATTCCAAAAATTATCAAATGTGGAACTGGGGGTAATTTTTCAAAATGTATAGTTTTTTTTATACACCCTGTATTATATAATAACTAGGAGCGTTATTTATAACCTTAATGTTATTAGTGTATTTGCAATTTTACATTTATGTAAGTGGCGATCTCATATGATGGTTGAGTAGGGTATGTTGGGTTAATAACAAGGGATGCACCGATACCACTTTTTTTCCCAGACCGAGTACGAGTATGAGTATTTACATTTGAGTACTTGCCGATACCGAGTATTGATACAAGTACTTAATAATCCCATTCCAGTTCTTAGTTTGTAAATGTGCTTTATTGTCAAAGTGCTGCTACTGACATTTAATGTGTTGGAATGAGTGTTTCTCAATTAATCCACCAGGGGGCGCCGCTCTGAATTAACCATACTGGACAAATACCACGAAGAGTAAAGTTTTTTGAGAAGAAGAAGAAGAAAGTCAGTAATAACAAACATGGAGACGACAGAGGTAACACTAGTGTGATACTAATATTGCAGCGTTTTCGCTGGTAAGGTTTAACAGCTTAGCTTCAGCAGGGAGAGAAAAGAGAAATGAGCAGTAAGTTTCGTTTTCACTTCCACCGGCGGCAGTCCGCACCGCTCCGTACACCCGCTGGAATTCTCATTCTGGGTACGCATCCGTCAGCACCTGGAAAACGGATGGAATGAGGACGGACAGAACGCTGCGTCTGTATCTGTCTGTGTCTTTAACGTTACTTGCAGTCAGTGTTACTTTCATCACCGTCATTTATTTCATTAAATCTCCACACTCTTCACACATTATTCCACCGCCACATATCTGCTGCACTGAACTGTGAATGTCACACGGCCGTAAGTAGTATTGGTGCATTTGTATCGGATATCTTTTACGAGTTCGAGTACGAGTACACACACTGCGTATCGGAGCTGATGCCGATACTCGTATTGGTATCGGTGCATCCCTATTAATAACCCATTTGCTAAGCACCTCACAGAGACCTTGAGTCAGAAGATGTGTCAGTTTTTAGTAATAGCTTACATGTAACCCCCCAACCCAGTGACCCTTTGGGTGTTAAAAAGATTTATTAAATTGCACACTTTAAAAAACAGACCTGAAACTAATGTAGGAGTGTGCTCTACCAGAGTGTAAAACATGTAACTCTACCAGATGCAACCTTTCCAGCCTGGAGGAGCTGCTGTTGCAGAACCAGATCCCCCTGATCCATGTCCCATTCACGGATAATAGAAAGGCTTAGAGGCTTCGTGGTGCAGTCACCCTTCGTGGACTTGGGGAGTGTGACCTTGCACACATCCTGTCCTGTTGATATTGTTGCTTGTTTACAGTCATATTTTCATTGTAATGCTTGACCGCTTGGTACAACCTCCAATAACAGAATGGCCTCCAGGTACCTCTGGGTAATTCGCAGAAAACCTCCTGAAGGTGTCATACAGGAAAATCTGAAGAAAGCATAAATAGTAAACGTCGTAGAGAAGATCCACTGGTTGCATTTCCATTTGTTGTGAATGATAATAGATTTTTCTCTTCTTTTTTTTCCCAGATGGTAGAAGGATGCAGCAGTGAAATATGTGGCTGCTGATAATCGGAAGATTGCCAGTGGGGGTACTTCAAACAATGGGCTGGCTCTCCTATTGTCTGGAATAATTACAGTTTTGGCAAAGCACAGTGAATGCCATGTAAGGAACCATTTGCCACCAGTGGACATAACACTTTCTCGCACTCACTGGACAGATGTCAAACAGCTCTCTGAGGCGGCTTTTAAAAACAATTTATATTGTGTCAGCATTCACAGACCTTGGCTCAAAATTAAGGAAACAAGACCAGTAATGCATTTCTGCTTTAGCCTTCCAAAATACCCCAACCTGGAGCCAAAATGTGAAACGTTCATCAGTTTCTGCTTCCAATAGGGTTATAGTATAAGTCCCAAGGCCCTCCAACTCAAAACTACAGCCACTTACTGACGTGACATCAGTATTCTTTATGTGTCGTAGTTTATTTTTCCAACTTGTTCAACTTCATAAACATCTCTCATTTACATATTTGGGTAAATAAGATGTATCGTTTCCATTTGAACACCTTCCAATAAGATGCAATAATGAATTCAGTTTGCTGTGACCTAATCTAATCCTGCTAATGAAGTTCTCCTCTCATACTTTCTCCTAATGTCCCTTGTGCTCCAACTTATTTGCTAGAATGATACAGATGTCTTCATTTTAATTTTCCATCACATAACTTCAGTCACTGTTTTGATTTTGTGCCAAATAAATTATTTTGTTGCTGTTTGACTTACTGGCATTGGAACTTCGAATCCTTCACGAGCTGGTTTCCACAAAAACTGCATCTATTCCTAACTTATTCATTCTATACAGTTAACAACTGCAGTTTTTCACTTTATGAATAAATTATTACCCCACCCCCCAAAAGGAAAGGCAAGGGGTGTTGTTTTTGGTTTGGTGTGTTTGTTAACACTGTAACAGCAAAACTATTGGCTGAATTCATACCAAATTGAGTTTATAAATTGCCAGTAACCCAGAATAGATTTGATTACATTTTGGGAAAAGTAGGCCAAAGTTCCTATTTTTTATGAATTTTTAAAATCTGTTTTTCCCCATTTACTTACAATGGATGAAATTTCAAATGTCCGTAGCAGCAAAACTTTTGGTTCAATTCTTAGTAAATTGGGTTTATAGATTGTCAGTGACCCAGAATAGATTTGATTATATTTGGGGAAAAGTAGGTCAAAGTTCCTATTTTTTTTATGAATTTTTAAAATCTGTTTTTTTTCCCATTTACTTACAATGGATGAAATTTCAAATGTCCGTAGCAGCAAAACTTTTGGTTCAATTCTTACTAAATTGGGTTTATAGATTGCCAGTGACCCAGAATAGACATGATTATATTTGGGGACAAGTAGGTCAAAGCTCCTATTTTTTATGAATTTCTAAAATCTGTTTTTTTTCCCATTTACTTACAATGGATGCAATTTCAAATGTCTGTAGCAGGAAAACTTTTGGTTGAATTCATACTAAATTGGGTTTATAGATCGCCAGTGACCCAGAATAGATTTGATTATATTTGGGGAAAAGTAGGTCAAAGTTCCTATTTTTTTACGAAATTTTTAAAATCTGTTTTTTCCCCATTTACTTACAATGGATGAAATTTCAAATGTCTGCAGCAGCAAAACTTTTGGTCCAATTCTTACTAAATTGGGTTTATAGATTGCCAGTGACCCAGAATAGACATGATTATATTCGGGGAAAAGTAGGTCAAAGCTCCTATTTTTTATGAATTTTTAAAATCTGTTTTTTTCCCCATTTACTTACATTGGATGCAATTTCAAATGTCTGTAGCAGGAAAACTTTTGGTTGAATTCATACTAAATTGGGTTTATAGATCGCCAGTGACCCAGAATAGATTTGATTATATTTGGGGAAAAGTAGGTCAAAGTTCCTATTTTTTTACGAAATTTTTAAAATCTGTTTTTTCCCCATTTACTTACAATGGATGAAATTTCAAATGTCCGTAGCAGCAAAACTTTTGGTTCAGTTCTTACTAAATTGGATTTATAGATTGCCAGTGACCCAGAATAGACGTGATTATATTTGGGGAAAAGTAGGTCAAAGCTCCTATTTTTTATGAATTTTTAAAATGTGTTTTTTCCCCATTTACTTACATTGGATGCAATTTCAAATGTCTGTAGCAGGAAAACTTTTGGTTGAATTCATACTAAATTGGGTTTATAGATCGCCAGTGACCCAGAATAGATTTGATTATATTTGGGGAAAAGTAGGTCAAAGTTCCTATTTTTTTACGAAATTTTTAAAATCTGTTTTTTCCCCATTTACTTACAATGGATGAAATTTCAAATGTCCGTAGCAGCAAAACTTTTGGTTCAGTTCTTACTAAATTGGATTTATAGATTGCCAGTGACCCAGAATAGACGTGATTATATTTGGGGAAAAGTAGGTCAAAGCTCCTATTTTTTATGAATTTTTAAAATGTGTTTTTTCCCCATTTACTTACAATGGATGAAATTTCAAATGTCTATATAAACATCAATTTTGTTTCAATTTACTTCAAACGTGACATATATAGAGTCAGTTGATATGTTGACATCACTACACACATAGACATGATGACATCAGCTGGATCGATGCCAAAATAGGCGACAATACATGCAAGGGGCGGGGTTTGTTGTACCTGGTACCACTTGTTATGTAAGTTATGTTTAAGACTATTAAGTGGCATAGGTTGGATTTTCTCTAAGACCTAATGAGACAGCTATTATTTCCATGTCACATGCTATGCTATTAGATATTCGCTTTATAACTCCAGTCATCTACTTCCAAAATTCCAAATGCAGAGGTGGTTTGGCATTACTGGGGGATTTAGCCACATGAATCAATCTAAATAATGTCCTTGCATTTCAGGTAGAGCAGTGATCACACAAATTAATTCACATAGTAAAATCTATTACTAGTTGTTCCATGGTGCTGTAGCTGATTTTCTAAACCAGTAAGACCCAAAGAGTTTAAATATAACAGCTATAGGATGTTGCTACTGTATGTACAACACTGAGGTTCTGTCTTATTACATTTGAGTCTTTCTATGAAACTGGGGTTATTTTGGTATCTGGCACTTTGCTAGGTTTTTTTTAGACCCAATAATTTAAGAGAAATTTAGACATACAGTATTTCCCCCCAGTTCACACCTAATGATGACCTCAGATAAATGGCAAAAAATTATTTTCTTGCTCTGAGCCATCCCAAAATGAATGAATTTTTAATAAAAGACTGGGGACAAAAATAGGACCAAAATTCGGACGTGAAAAACTACCTAAGTGTCAGTGCATTTTATCTGGAAAGCATGGCTGGAAATGGTCTATGAATAAAGACACTGTGTTAAATTTAATGATACTAGTGGTTTTTCTAACCCAGAAATGTAGGTTTTTCATGAATTGGCAATCTCATTCCAGGTTTTGTATGTAACCCATCGCGTCCACTCACATTACATGCAGAACCTGCCCAGTTAAACATAAATAAATCGTGAGTGATTTTGTAACAGGAGTCATTTTTGTGAAACACTCTGCCTTGAAAAATTATTTCAATTCCCAAAATGTACCTGTGAGAGAATAAAAAGATATTCAAGAAATATAGTAGCATTTAATTTTTGTGATCTTTTTACTTTGGTGGGGGTAATCATTGCATACAGAATCATTGGCACACTGCTGGAATACTGACACGTCTTAATTTCAGGGGAAAACTCAGATATCACTGGGTTGTCTGTGGATTTGCCTTGTGTAACAAAAAAAAATGAAAGAAAAAGATGGGGGAGTTCATTATAGAAACCTGGTGTTTGTGTTACATGTGGATTTTTATCTGAAAAATACTTTCTCTTTTATCTCAGTAGATATTTATTTTTAAAATAGACCCAAAGTGCTTCCAAACTCGCTTCACAACATTAGTCTACATCTGGTTTGAATTTTTAGCCCATCTGTCCTGCTTTTAGGGACCAGTTTCATAGAAGCATCCATTTATAAAACAGTTGCTAGGTTCCATGAAGACATACGGGCCGGATCTATCAAAGGTTTGCATGTATTAAAATGTGTGCAAACTCATTGTGTGGTGTCACAAAAATTAGTATTTTAATAAAAAGTGTTCAGTCTGTATTCAAAAGTATTTAACCTGTATTCATTTGCATGCCAGAAGTTATTCTTAGTGTAATGTGTGGATTGTACCAGAGTAGCTGACTTTTTTTCCTGGGAGACCCACAAAAGAACGAACACGTGAAATTGTGGAAAGTTACAAAACGGGGCTGGCAGAAAGAACATGAGCTCATGGAAAGGTTCAGCAAACGTGGTGTACAAAAGAGGTACATGTGAGGGAAAATTTTTGAACATTCTGGGAAATAATTTACATTTTCTGGGAAAAAGTTTAATATTAACCCTTTCATGCATAGTGGTCACTACAGTGGACAGTTACTCTACAGCTGTTCTCTTGTATATTCGTGGGTTTTGTTTTTTTAGTTCCATATCAACCAACACAGTGGACACTTATGCATCATCTCATAAACTGCAATTCATACCATTATTGTAACTTTGCTGTTCTTGATTGGTTCTTGAGTGGAAATCAATTGTTAATATTTATTTTTTGCATATTATCTCCATGAAGTGAGTAATAACTAGTATTAGAATATGTTAAAATGTGAGAAAACATCAGATTAGCTGCATTAAACGTGGTTCCATTTCACTGTTTTCATATCACTTTATAATATTGGGTTTTAAATACATATTTCTTTGCTTCAAGAATAAAATTCATGGTGTAGCTGAGTGGACATTTTTGTAACTCCATGAAAAACAGGTTGATTTAAAAGAAAAATTCAATCACGTTTTTTTTTCATGCCTATAGAGGAATAAAAACATTCAGGAAAAAAAATCTTGATTAAGGTTCTCATAATTCATGCATGAAAGGGTTAATATGTGATAACTTAATACTGGGAATTAGCTGCATATGTGTATTCTCTGACCAATCCTGACAGACACCAGGAAAACCATACCCTATCGGAGTTTCCGACGTGACTAGATTAATGTTCAAAATATGATCAAAATGGGTGTGGTTTGTAGCTAAACCCAACCTACTTCTGATAATATAAAAATGGTGTCCCGGGGTGAAAAGTCAGTTGTTTCTGCAGTTGTCAACTCAGTGTTTATTTTGTGTATGAATACAAACTTTATGCAGCTCCAATTCTGCTCGATCCCTGAGTTTGTCTTTGGCTCTGTGTGACTGTTACTCAACAAAGTTCCACTACATAGATGGGAGCACAGAGTCATAAATACAACTGGGGAAGAGCGTCAAAGAGACCAGAGATGTCTCCCACTTGCGGTCGTAAATTTTATATGCCAATTGCACACGCAAAAAAATGTACAAACTGATTTACTAACAGTGCGCACTAAGGGTTGCGTCTTTCAAAGGTGCAAAATAGCGTGTCTGCATCCAGTTAGGACATTTGCCACAATGAATATGCAATATGGGTTGTGTACTTGCAGTTGTGCATGTGGTGGGAGGAGAAAATGTAAATATATTAATTTAGCACACAAAAAGTGATTTATCAAACCCGAAAGCGATTTTGCTGATAGAAACTGTCTATATTTAACACTCAAAAAGTCTCAGAAGGAGGTGCAAATGGTTTGGATGTGTAATTGTGCGCACATGGAAGTGGTTAGGAGACGATGAAATGAGAGGCAGAGAACATTTTTGAACCCTCGTGTGAACATTTTTGGAGTGACGAAAGAAAAAATAATTGAGACACCCCCCCCCCCCACCCACCCACCCACACACACACACACACACACACACACACACTTTATGGGACTCTTTTCCACTCCTGATTATTGTGATTAAAAATACGCACCGACATTCAGCTACAGTGTGACAAAATGATGTGCGCGTGACAGTCATTCAATCCCCTGTCCAGCTCCTCAGTGTCTCTTGTGTATCCTCGGTCAGCGTATCTTTTGGTAATCGAATTTTCTTTTCAGAAACAAAAGAAAAACTAGTGGTTAATTGATTTTCATTTTAAAATAAACGAATTAAAATTGAATTTCAAGGCGTTTTTCTTTTTCAGTGTCAAAACAGATAAACCAAATTTAAAAAAAAACAGATTGATTTTGGTTTTCTCTTTCTAATAACAAAAAAGAAAGTTACTATCTGACAGAAATGGAAAAACGGGCAATTGCATTTACATTTCTTAAGACATCTCCGTTTGTTCATATTTGTTCAGGTTATTCACGGTTTTTGTAAAAGTATAGTTTGGTAATGTAAACATTTTCATGTAATTTTACTTTTTTACATCAAAAAAACAAAGAGAAAATTTGAGGTTGTCATTATTTATAGGTTATTATGATAATATTTTACTGGTCTGACCCACTTGAAATCTAATTGGACTGTATGTGTCTGTATGTGGAACCTGAATTAAAATGATTTTGACATAATTGATTGTAAATATCTTCAGTGTAATTTTTGCATTTCACAAATTCATCCTGTGGCCCAGACTGGACCCTTTGGTGGGCCGAATTTGGCCCCTAGGCCAAATGTTTGACACCTGTGCATTAGAGGGTAGGCTTCTCTTTGGCCAGGCTGTATATATCTATAATACAACACTGACAGTGACATTCTTTTGCCATTCCCAGTTTTTTTCTCATTTTAATAGGGCTGTTAATATGCCCAATAACAAGTCATTAACTGTCTACATCTTAATTATTATCCTGTTTAGCCCTGGGCCTTTATATTTTAATGTACCACAAAACAATGGACTAGCTGACAGAAAATGTTTAATTCATAGAAAACCCAGTTATCATCAGAAAACAGCTAAATTCATAATGATCACATTATAATGCGACTCTTATTTTGGCTCCTCTGGCTTGTTCAGTGGTAGAGAAATAATACTTGTACAGTTGGATATGTTTAGTGTTAGCCTAGCGGTACAAAATTTGTTGTATCAGTCTTTTATTTTGTGAAACTCTCCATAAAATACGCTGGTCTCAGACTGTTAGCTTATTTTAGATACTGGCCCATTTATGTGCTGGTGGTTTGGATTGTTTTGCTCAACAGTTGGTTTTATTGAACTGATGTTCTTCTGGATATGTAAATGTATAGCATATGTATATTGCTACTAGCGTCGTATAGCATTACCATGGTAACAAAGATGGAGTTGCCCAATAACAAGTCATTAACTGTCTACATCTTAATTATTATCCTGTTTAGCCCTGGGCCTTTATATTTTAATGTACCACAAAACAATGAGTAGCTGACAGAAAATGTTTAATTCATAGAAAACTCAGTTATCATCAGAAAACAGCAAAATTCATAATGATCATATTAAATTCCGACTCTTAGTTTGGCTCCTCTGGCTTGTTCAGTGGTTGGATCTGCTTAGTGTTAGCTTAACGGTATAAAATTTGTTGCATTGGGATTTTGTTTTGTGAAACTCTCCATAAAATACGCTGGTCTCAGACTGTTAGCTTATTTTAGATATTGGCCCATTTATGTGCTGGTGGTTTGGATTGTTTTGCTCAACAGTTGGTTTTATTGAACTGATGTTCTTCTGGATATGTAAATGTATAGCATGTGTATATTGCTACTAGCTTCGCATAGCATTACCATGGTAACAAGGATGGAACTGCCCATTATCAAGTCACTAACTGTCTACATGTTAATTATTATCCTGTTTAGCCCTGGGCCTTTATATTTTAATGTACCACAAAACAATGGAGTAGCTGACAGAAAATGTTTAATTCAGGGGTGTCAAACATGCAGCCTGGGGGCCAAATGCGGCCCGCCAAAGGGTCCAGTTCAGCCCCTGGGATGTTTTTGCGAAATGCAAAAATTCTAGTCTTGAATTGAATTAAGCAAAAAAAAAAATTTAGCTTGAATTAAGGAAAAAATCTTGAATTAAGCCAAAAAAAAATAAAAATCTTCAATTAAGTAAAAATAAATAAATAAATAAATAAATTTTCATTTAAGGAAAAAAAAAATCTTGAATTAAGCACTTTTTTTTTTTTCTTTGTTTTAGTGCAAAAAATAACATTAAATTATGAAAATATTTACATTTGCAAACTATCCTGTAACAATGAAATATGAATAACCTGAACAAATATGAACAACCTGAAATGTCTAAAGAAAATTCAGCCCAATTTTAACTCTTTTCTTCCTGGTCCTCAGTGTTTAGTGTCTTTGTAGATCTGATCCATAATGTACATGGAGAAATGAGAAGTTGAGGAATAATATTGTTAAAATTGCACTAAATGTTCTTACGGTTTTTAATTTAAATTTAATTTTTTCCGTTTTTTTTTTTTTTTTTTGGATGGTTTAGAAAAGTAACTATTTTCATAATTTAATGGGTTTTTTTTTACACTAAAACAAAGACCAAAATTTGGAATTGTCATTATTTATAGTATATTATGTTATTATTTTTCTGGTCCGGCCCACTGCAGATCAGATTCAGCTGAATATGGCCCCTGAACTAAAATGAGTTTGACACCCCTGGTTTAATTCATAGAAAAAACAGTTATCATCAGAAAACAGCAAAATTCATAATGATCACATTATAATGCGACCCTTATTTTGGCTCCTCTGGCTTGTTCAGTAAGTTTTAGTGGTAGACAAATAATATTTGTACAGCTGAATATGCTTAGTGTTAGCTTAGTGGTACAAAATTTGTGGCATTGGTCTTGGCCCTTCATACACCTCCATCAAATCATTATTTACAAAAGGATATTTCACTTTTTATTACACTTCTTTGACCATAAATTTAACCTATAAAAACCCAGTGCTACTTTTGTGGCAATTCCCAAATGAACTGTTCTCTCTTTTTAACCTCTCTTAAGTAATCAATCATCAAATATTATAATATTAGCCTCATATTTTACGTTTTTAAGGGAAAAATTTGGCTTTTTCCCTACATTTAATTTACTGATCATGTAGATGTTCATAAAAACTCAGATGAAAGTCGAGGGTTATTATGTCAAAAACAGAGAAAACTAAAGAAATAGTGAATTTTACAGTAAAATATATCATTAACTGAACATAAACCAAGCTTCTCCATCTCTGTCATTTATCAGACTCCATGGGTTTTACTGGTGAATCAATGTTGTAGAAGATGACAGTGTTTCCACGGTAACTACGGAGCCTCTGAACATCCAAATGGGTCATATGTGATGACCAGGAAAAGATGACAAACTCCATTTTACACCAATTATTTACATGGATTGATAGGATTAGTGGATCAACAGGTATTAAACATTTTAAATCAGTAAATGCTTATGGTCTGAAGTGGATGTTTGGGTCTTTATGGGTCCCACACTAAACACCACTTTTCAACTATAGTTATCCTGACTTCACTTTTCCACTATGTATTTACCTGTATTCTACCAATCCACCGTCCTATCTACTGTATATCTATATCCAAGGGAGTAGGTTTGATTTGGACATTGGTGGGGACACAAAAGTGCTCCAAGGCAGCACTCCGGAAAGTTGATGTTTTATTGTATTTGCAATCATAATTTCACGTCATGTCGAGCTGATCAAACAAGTAAACAATCATAGTCAGAAAAAAATTCAGTAATTGACATGTTTATAATGCATATCTGAATATCTAAGGACAATACAAGAATTTAATGCATTCTGCAATTTTATTTTCCTGACTCACATATCCATTATTATTTAACCTCACCTGTGAATTTCCAGCCTCTCCTCCTCTACCTCCTCCCTCCTCTCTACTGTCTGTCACCTGACATAAATATGTTGATGTATGACATATGAACAGATTAGGGATACAATGATCATAGAGTTTGATGGTACAGTTGCTGCCTGAGTAAAAAAAGGCTTTTACTTTTAATTATTACATGTAATTTATTCCCCAAAAATATAGATAAAATCACATCCAGAATCTGAGGTTTTATTGTATTTTTTCCACGAATTTTCTTTGTGTTTTTTAAACAGTTGTACTCTTCCATAGAAATACATGAAAATAATAAGTAAAGTAACTTTTAAGAAGTGTATCTGTTTGGCATTAAATATTCTCTTTTATTCAATATCTGTATTGTTGAGCCTCTGCAGTTCTATACCCTTGAACTAACTTACACTTTGACTCCTAAAGAAGTGTCTTGTGTCCAGTTTTCTTTTCTTTGACATTCTTCAAATCCTAATTACTGAGCACACACAAACCAACCCATTGATGTAATTATCCAAATTACGTCCAAAAATAACAAAGCGAGACTCTTGGTTTAAAAATACACATTCATTTTACTGCGTGCGGCAACTTGAAAACACATACAACTTTTCACAACTCGTGGTATACATACATCTGCTTCCATGAAAATTTCCTATACCTCTTGGGTAATGCTAAGCCTCATGGGAAACATAGTTATCTTAATCTTAGCATTCACTATGGCTTATTTTAGCTCAACTTTTAACATAAATCACAAATGAAATATACTGTATATTTTTACTCAGAAATAAATTAACATGAAATTGCACATGCATCACGAAATTATAATAAATCCAAACACAAATTACTTGTACTTTATCTTTCCCCAAATAAAGTCACAACACCCATGTACAAATGTACATGTAAATGACTCCACTGATGTTCAAATCCGTCTAGCTGACGTGACTCAGGCAGAAGAAATGCCAAACATACTGACAGCTTACATTCGCGGTCCAACTAGCAGGTTCCTTTTACAAGTAGATGGAGTTAGCAAAACCGCAGAGCCAATCGGAGAACGACATTTACGTTAAAGGCGGGACTTCTCGCAGAGACTGATTGTTAACCCTTTGTGTGCCATAATCATTGACTAAACACTACGGACAGCGGTTGTATTGATAATGAGTACACAGTAGTGGCTGGATATTGGTAGGGACGTTTCCCTAGCGTCCCTACGCGATTCTACGCCCCTGTCTATATCTATATCATTTCCCACAATAGGAAAAAGCAGATTTCATTACCCTGATGGGATTCATTTTCATTTCCATAGCTCACTGAAAATGAATTCCCCACACGGACCTGAAACACATAAAAACATCATTATGCAATTAGGCTGTATACCTCCAACACACATATGACCTTCTGTCAGTACGAGTCCAGCCTTTCACACCTTGTAAGCCTTTTCTAAATCAGAGAAAACTATTTCAACACACTCTTTTAATTTGCTCGGGTCTTCCTGGTGTCAGACTCCAGGCATGCTACTGGATCTAAAGCATTGCTTCCTCCTCCAAAACCATCTTTTCCTTTGACTTTCTATTCATGTGATGTCAAAGCTATAGGCCTCTAATTATCTGGACTGGTAGGGTCTTCCTGAGGTTTCTTTTCATGTGGCCAGTGACAGCCTCTTTCCACACCACTGGACACTTTCTTTCATCCTAGACCTCATTATACATCTCCAATAGCAAAACCCCTTTTCATTTAGATAACAATAAAGAACCTTTTCCAGGAGCGTTTATTATACTCTTATTTCGAGCCCTTCTAAACTTGTGAATGGAAAAATGGTACATCTAAATTATGTACAACACAATGATTGTCTCATATGTTTCTGCTGAGAGCTCGTCCATGTGGAACACGTTCTCATTTAACAGGAAACACTTTGATTTAGTGTAGCCCACCTATACCAAGTGTATGAAGAAGGGATGCACCTATACCACTTTTTTCCAGACCGAGTACGAGTACTTACATTTGAGTACTTGCCGATACAGAGTACCGATACGAGTACTTAATAATCCCATTCCAGTTCTTTGTTCCTTTTGTAAATGTGCTTTATTTTCGTTGTCATTAGCCTGACTGGAACAAAGTGCTGCTACTGACATTTAATGTGTTGGAATGAGCATTTGTCAATTAATCCACCAGGGGGCACTGCTCTTAATTAACCATACTGGACAAATACCACGAAGAAGAGTAAAGTTTTTTTGAGAAGAAGAAGAAGAAAGTCAGTAATAACAAACATGGAGACGACAGAGGTAACACTACTATTGTTGCAGCATTTTTGCTGGTAAGGTTTAAAAGCAAAGCTTCAGCAGGTAGAGAAAAGAGAAATGAGTGATAAGTTTCATTTTCACTTCTGCTGGCGGCGGTCCGCACCGCTCTGTACCAGTGGCGGCTGCTCGTCTTTCAGAGGGGGGAAGCTCATTGTCAGCTTACATTAAAAAAAAAGTCAACTTATTTAAACATAAATTTGGCCCTCCATTCCTTTTTAAGAAAGTGACCTTATCGTACCAACTAAACAAGAAAATGTTGAAATTATGTTAAATTGAAACAAAGAAGTACAATGAGTGGGTTTATTTACAGTGCAAGAAATGAACAAGTAATTTCATAGTGGTTTCTCTCTCGATTTCACAGCAGAATGCACGATGGTATTAAACTGAACTGTGTCAGTGAAGGAGGAGATCTCAAAACAGCTGTCAAATCAAACGGGATTCAGCGTTTTGACTGATCCTCCAATCAGCACGTCGAAGCCTGGCGTCCAGCCCAGCTGAGCTCCGCCCACAGCTCCATTCACCCCCAGAGATGCTGAGCATCTGGGGGCGGGACAACATCGTGGCATTTATCCAATTACCGTCCAGTTTTGAGGCAGTGAAAAAAACTGTTCCACTCAGTCCCATTGAAGTGCATGGACGCTGAGCGTCTACAGGCAAATGCACTGAGCAGAGATCGAATGAGAAAACAGCGCAACAGGAATGTATGAGAAGTGAACAACATCGAGTCTGTTGATTTGTGATAAAGCTGATTCTGAACGAACTCGTCTGTGAGATGAACGTGTTCCAACACATTTGTAGTCAATGAAATGTCAACATAACCGTACATATTTGACCATTTAATTTTCGGGGAAGCCGAGCTTCCCTTGCAGTCTATTAGAAATCACCTCTGCTCCGTACCCCCAGCCCAGTCCTGGGTAGTTGTCCCAAATATGTCAGTAGTTTTTCTCTAACTCACACAGTGGGTCTTTGAACAGATCCTTCACCTCCACAGTTCCTGCTGGTATTCTCCGTCTGCGTACACATCCACCAGCACCTGGAAAACTGATGGAATGTACGCAGAGGACGGACAGAATGCTGCGTCCGTATCTGTCTGTGTCTTTAACGTTACTTGCAGTCAGCGTTACTTTTATCACCGTCATTTATTTTGAAAAATCTCCACACTCTTCACACTCCCCACACATTATTCCACTGCTGCGTACCTGCTGCACTGAACTGTGAATGTCACACGGCTGTAAGTGGTATCCGTGCATTTGTATCGGATATCTTTTACAAGTACGAGTACAGGTACACACACTGAGTATCGGAGTCCATGCCCGATACTGGTATTGGATCGGTGCATCCCTAGTATTAAGGTAAGGGTCCCTGAGTTCCTATTTAACTCCTTAGATCCTTAAATATACAGAAATCTAATTACTTACTCTTCTTATGGCCTATGTGTCTCCACGTACAGTATTCACCCTTTAAGCAATAACCACATTACATTCATTCACACTTAACACGACCAATAAGTAAATGATCAGACATAAGTAAATGTAATGCACTTTGAATTTACTGAATTAGTAAACTTATGTCAACAGATAACAGTGATCAAACAATCAGAATATTGCTTATGCTCACAATAATAAAATGTCCTTTTATCTTAATATTGTGGTGGGCAGACACACCATTCACTCTCACACTCAGGCTAGCCGGCTTACTATAAACTTTAAAGATGCAGGCCTGAACGATGCCTGTGAGCGGTGAGGCCCAAAACTTAATGGCCCTTTCACTCTTACGAGCCAAAAAGAAAATAGTTTAGTGGTACCTGGTTTAATGCTCCAAGTTCAGGTGTTGAAGGAAGGGGCAGCCGTGTCCCAAGATGGCAGTCAGGTCGTTTCCCAGGATGTGAATATATTCATGTTTTTGTCCAGGTTATATTAGGAAAGTTGCATAAAACCTGCATTTACATTTTAACCTTGATGGTGCCTTTCCAGACAGACAGTATGTCCGTTCCATTGGTAGTAATGCACCCCTGTTCCATCAAAGATGCACAGCTTCTGAGATAACAAGCCAGATAGTCCGTCTCCTCTTCAGTCTAGAGGATGCAGTGTCTGTGATTTCCATAAAGAATTTCAACTTTCAATTCCTCTGATCCCAAAACAGTTTTCCATTTTGCCTCAATCCATTTTAAATGACTTCTGTTCCAGAGAAGTCAGCAATGTTTTCTTCAGACGTTGACAGACTTTGGCATCTTACACTGTCATATTTCTACAGTGTCTCTCAACAGACTTCTTCCATTTCTTCTTCATTCCTTTTCATGAAGCCTGGTTTCTCAACTGATGGGTTAGGTCAGTGTTTTTCAACCTTGAGAACAGGAGGAACAGAAAAAACAGACAAAACAATAAAATGATGTTTGTAAATTCTATTTCATTTTGGAAAATTAAATGAATTTTAATAAACACCTACTTTACAATTATTTAAAGTGTGTATAAATTTTTTGGGGGACACCCTGTATGTGTATGTCTATATATATTGACTTATTCATTCATTTATTTAAATATTGTATTTATTTAAGTGTATGTATGTATGTATGTATTTATTTATTTATTTATTCTTATTTTGTCTCTCCCCAAGGGTATTGAACAGGTGGGGGGTGGGGGTGTGTTGAGATGAGTATTTTTGTTTATTATGTAAAAAATAAAAAGAAAAGACAGTATGACAATAAACAGTGATAAATCACACAAGGAAGGTTAAATATATTAATTTAGAAACCAAGGTTACAATAGTTTTGGATTTTTCATTATAATTTAGTTTTATTTAGTTTAGACTTTTTTTCCTCTAATTCAGTTAGTTTTAATTAGTTTTTAAAGCAGGTTTACTAGTTTTTATTAGCTTTCATTTTTTTCTGAATGCTTGGTTTTGGTTTAGTTTTAGTATTAATTTTAGTTTTGTTGTATCTTTTATCTTCTTCACCGTTGTATTCACATAAATCCCAGACAGGACTCTGCTGCTTTCTCCCAACTTTAGTTTCCATGTTTCCAGGTAGAGTGGGGATGAGAAGACGAGTCTAAATGACAAGTGATGAGAAGTGTACTGTATGGGGCCGCTAGCTAAGATTGCTAGAGCGAAATAAATTGCTTTCGTATCAATCCGACGTTGACAAAGACGAAAATGAAGGGAATTTTATCCATCATTTTTACACGTTTTAGGTAGTTTTGTAAGCACACAGTACAGTTTCAGTTAGTTATCTTTTTTTTTTTTTCTTTTAATTATAGTTTTGATTTATTTCAGTTAACGAAAATGTTTTTTCAATTCTAGTTTTTGTCATTTTGTTAGTTTTTATTATCGATAATAACCTTGTTAGAAACTGACACAAAAGTCCCACTGGGTCTTTATCGATTAAAAAAAAGAACCAAAACTGACTTTTACAACAGTCTTTCATATTTTTGTCACCCACCACAGACGAGGGGAACTTGGTCAGGATGTGTGACTCAACTGCTTAAAAGCTCCTTCCATTCCTTAACACTTCTCTTCATTGCCTTATTCCCCTCATATATTTATAATTATCCCCTATACGTCTACACTTCAGCTGAAAAAGGCTTGCTCCACGGCCTTTTCACCCTCACAAAAACCTAAATCTAATCTTGTTGGATTTTAGAGCACTTGCTTTCAATTGCTGCTAGCAGACACTTGACTTTATTATAAATTTCGGGCCATTCAGAGAAGCTCTGACAGCCCTTAATATCTCACATTGAGGAAAAATAACACTTGAAGCTACTTGAATTGGAGTGTTCCTAAAATACCTTAGATCAGACTGAGTACCCAAGTATTCTCTCGTACTCACAGATCCTTTTTATTCATCCTCAGCTGTCTTTTCTAGGTTTGCTTTGACATAAAAGCAACAGGCAGCTGTGTTGACATAAACCCTGCTTTTGAACAACGTGTACATCATGTGCACTGCGACCAGCCCACACTGTTTTATCCTGTGCGTATTCAGTTAGAGGTCAAACCCATGAAGCGGTACCTCTTAGCCCTGGCGCTCAATCTCGTGGCGGAGTATACGGAGGAAATTGATCGCCCATGCAGTCATTTGTCTGACATACAGCTTATGACAGAGCGGAGTCTGCTTTAAACACTGCATATGTGGGCGTTATAAATATTTTAGCATTCAGCCGTATAGACAGTTCAGGAATTACACCATACATGTGCTTTTAAATTATATATGGAGCTAAGAGACGCAGCTCATGATGCTTCACTTGCAACATAATGAGGAACCCATTGTATGACCTTTGTACCAAACTCAGCTCAATGTAATTAAAACGTAATTCTGTGTAACATTCATCACCAAAGGAGTGATCAGATTTTTCTGTTGTGCTGCACGGTTTTATAGAGGGAGATGTCTGCTGCAAAGGCGGCTAATTACAGTATCTTGTGTCAGCGTTCACTGAATGTGTATAACAGCTGCCATGATGTTTTGCCTGTGTGCCATAATAGCTCCTGCTGTTACTAATGGAGATAAGAGTGTCAACAGGCTTTAGCCCACAGATGCAGCTGCTTATTATTCTCTGGTAGCCGCTGTATTGACACACACATACAGTAGATCACAGGTGTCAAACATGTGGCCTGGGGGCCAAATCCGGCCCGCCAAAGGGTTCAGTCTGGCCCCTGGGATGAATTTGTGAAATGCAAAAATTACACTGAAGCTGTGGCAATTTCTCACAGACTGCAAGGGAAGCTCAGCTTCCCCTAAAATTATGAAAATTAAATGGTTAAATATGTTCGGTTGTGTTGACATTTTATTGACTACAAATGTGTTAGAACATGTTCATCTCAAAGATGAGTTTGTTCAGAATCAGCTTTATCACAAATCATCAGACTCGATGTTGTTCACTTCTCATACATTCCCATTGCGCTGTTTTCTCTTTCGATCTCTGCTCAGTGCATTTGCACGTACACGCTCAGCGTCCATGCACTTCAATGGGACTGAGTGGAACATGTTTTTTTCATTGCCTCAAAACTGGACGGTAATTGGATAAATGCCACGATGTTGTCCCGCCCCTGGACACCAGGCGTCTCTGGGGGTGAATGGAGCTGTGGGCGGAGCTCGGTCGGGCTGGACGCCAGAATCCCACATGCTGATTGGAGGATCAGTCAAAAGGCTGAATCCCGTTTGATTGACAGCTATTTTGAGATCTCCTCCTTCACTGACACAGTTCAGTTTAATACCGTTGCGCATTCTGCTGTGAAATCAAGAGAGAAACCACTACGAAATTACTTGTTCATTTCTTGCACTGTAAATAAAACACAGTCATTGTACTTCCTTGTTTCAATTTAACATAATTTCAGCGTTTTCTTGTTTCAGTTACATAATTTAATCATTTCTTGTTCTAGTTTAATATCGTTTTGTAGATAGTTAAATCAATCAAACTGTCGGCTAGGTCGCAGTGAAAGGAGCATCTCTTGTCTAAAAAGGCTGAAGTCTTACACTCGCAACCCAATGGGCCAAGGCAATCTAAGCAGCCCAGCTCTGCTGGACACTGAGAGGACACTGGTCCAGTCCCTGGAAAAGACGCCTATTTGGTACGAGAAGGTCACTGAGCATTTTCTTAAAAAGGAACGGAGGGCCGAATTTATGTTTAAATAACTTGACAGTTTTTTTTTTATGTAAGCCGACAATGAGCTTCCCCTGTCTGAAAGACGAGCAGCCACCACTGCACTGAAGATATTAACAATCAAGGATGTTCAAATCCTTCTAGGTCATTTCAGTCTAAAGTGGATCAGACCAGTAAAATACTATCATAATAACCTATAAAATAATGACAACTGTAAATGTGTCTCTTTGTTTTAGTGTAAAAAAAAAAGTAAAATTACACAACAATGTTTACATTTACAGACTAGCCTTTTACAAAAAATGTGAATATCTGAAATGTCTTAAGAAAAGTATGTGGAATTTTAATAATATTTCCCCTGTTATTTAATGTTTTGTGTATTTGTAGATCCACTGTGATCTCTAAGTTGTGATTCACATGTGCAAATGATAAACTAAGGCGCAATATTGTTAACATTGCACTTATTTCACTAAAAAATTTTTTAGGTTATTTCTATTTGTTCATGTTATGTTCAAGTACAGTTCACAGATGTAAACATTTTCATTGCGGAATTTACTTTTTTTCACTCAAAAGTTCTTATCCTATTATTCATATTATTTTACTGGTCTGGCCCACTTCAGATCATATTAAGCATATGTGGCCCCTGAACTAAAATGAGTTTGACACACCTGCAGTAGATCATGTAATATATTAGCATAGAACAAATAAAAGAATACCTTAGTGACTAAAACTGTTTTACTGTTGAATATCAATTGAAATCAAATAATCCACGTTATGTTGTGTCTTCAGCAACTGGGGATTTAAGGCTAATTTATGCTCACATTATGTATGTAAATCAGTTTGTCCATTTCTAACTTTGTCAAGCGTCACTACCTTCATACTTCCATGCGTCCAGTATGTTGGAATGAGCATTTCTTAATCAATCCACCAGAGGGTGCTGCTCTTAATTTCCATACCTGCTAAATACCATGAAGAAGAGCAAAGATTTTGAAAAGAGGAAGAAGAAAGTCAATAATAACAAACATGGTGATGACAGAAGAGGTTTTACTAATGTGATACTAATGTTAATATTAGGGCTAAAACTAACGATGATTTTAATAATCGATTAATCTGTTGATTATTTTAATAACTAATTGATTCATCGGATAAACACAAAAGACTCAATTCTCAAAGATCGGTATTTAACCCAAAGCAATATGGCTGCAGAAAAGTCACTAATGATTACATCCCTGCATTAGCTTCGGGTATAGTTAGCAAGCACTAGCCCGCTACCTAGACTTGTTATGGCTCGAGACTAGCAAGATATGGCCTTCAACCAGCTCCAGTTGTAGCAGTGTTTTTTTAAACTTGGGGTCAGGACCCCACATGGGGTCGCCTGGAATTCAAATGGGGTCACCTGAAATTTCTAGTAATTGATAAAAATAAAAATTACAAATAAAAAACATATGGTGAGTTGAGAGACAATCACAATATACAAAGACAAACTGTGAAGCTGAAACTGAAGCACTGTGGTACTGTTTATCTTTCAAATGTTCATTGTGGTCCGTTTCAGATGCTGCAGCTCTTTCATAATTCAAAGTTTGAGTTCTTGTTTGTTCAGTATTAATTGTCAGCCTTGTAAATCCAAGCTGGACTGACTGTACATATCCTGACCAAGGAAAATAAAATTCTCCCTTTGTGCAGTAATCTACACCTGGCTTTTCTGCCTCCGCCCACAATAATATACATGATATAGACTAAATGTCGTCTAAAATTAACGTTTATTTGCAACATAGTACAGCAAACTATTACATGATCAAAAACAAATTAATTTTAGCCAAAAAAGAAAAGTCTCTGTTTTGAATGTCTGGGGTCGCCACATATTTTTGATATTAAAATGGGATCATGAGCCAAAAAAGGTTGGAAACCACTGGGTTATAGGCTATCAAACTAGCGTTGTATGCATTTGTTTGAGTCAACGATATGTAATGTTAGTCTGTTGGCCTGAAAAACGGACATGAGTGAAAAAGTTATAATTATGACGACATTGTCTAACTAGCTAGCGCACTAAAGTAATCACCACATGTAGCCTATCTTAAGCTAGGTTTACATTGTGTTTGTGGTGGCCATGACAGCCCCATTTGCTCAAAACGTACTGCGCTGTGGGATTTTGCCCATTTTTTTCTCCATATTCAAGTATTGTTACATTAATGGCGCACTACATTTCGGGCAAACAGGGCTACCGTAGCCACCGGGAACATAATGTGAACCTAGCTTTAAAATTCTCGCCCGGCATCTGAAGCCTCAGCCATGCTGCTCTGTGTTTTCCTCTGTTACACTACACAGCATGTGGGCATTCCTCAGTTCTAACGTGCTCAAGACCCAACGAATCAACTGCCGAAATCTTTTAAGAATCTGTTTAATCGACTCGTTGATATTGAGAAGGGTAGTTGTCATAAATATGTTGGTAGTTTTTCACTAACTCACACAATCGCTCTTTGAGAAGTTCCACCATTTATGGAAATTATTCTTTTCAAATCTCAGCACTGCCTCCACAGTTTCTGGTAGTACTGCCCCATATTCTCCGTCTGGGTTCGCATCTGCAAGTTCTCGGAAAATGAACAGAATTATGTAGGTAATGTACGCAGAGGATTGTCTGTGTCTTTAACACAGAGCATAAATGAGCCCTTAGGCAACGTTATATGTGGATCTAATGAGTAAAAGGCAGGTGGAGTAAAAGCAGCAGACATTCTAATATGGTTTTTCATCTAAATGGCTGTATTATCTTCCCTCACAGATGAGACAGGAGGATTATCTTGTTTCCTCATCAGTCTGTATGACCTGACACAAGCAATATCTAAGAAAACGACATAAACAGTTAAATATTTACCACATCAGAATTTATTTGATAAGTGTTCCCACTTCATTTGTGCACATTTATTTGTTTGAGGAAAAGCCACATTGACCGAACAAGTTTTTACTGTTAACATTTTTCGAAATTTGAAATTGCAAATGAATTTACGTGATATGCAACAGTGTTTTCATTTTGTTTATCATATTTATTATATTTCCACATGAATCAAAAAATGCATAAACAGATACTGGCATAAACTGCCATTATATCCACTGGTAATTTAATTGGTTTAAATTCTTAGGTGCAACGATCACATGTTTTATCGTTGCTATTATATCCATTTTCAGCAAAGGTGTGTATTTTTTTAGAAGATGAAAATGATGCAAAAAATGAAAAAAGAAGTACAAAGGAAAAAAAAAATTATGCCTGCAGTAAATGAGTTTGTGATTTTAGTGTTTGTTTTGTTTGTTTTCTTTATTTTCACAGCATCTGCTGGGTTTCACATTAACTTACAATTAAGAAAATAACCACAACCTCGGCTGTTGTTCAACAAGATGAAACCAACTGATATTGTGGTTTTAAAACCTTCTTTGTTGTCAGAACTTAAACACTTCTCCATCAGCAGAACATTTCAGAAACCTAGAGGAAAAACTTTCACAACACATAATGATAAAATGTTTAAAAGTACAAGAGTAAAAGTCGAAAAAAGAAAAAACATTTTTTCAATGTTTTGAGCCAAAAGAAAATTGTATGTCAAAATACATGTGATTACCATGGTATAAAATACATATTATGATATTAACCTCCGCCAAGGAGGTTAAGGTTTTGCCGGCGTTGGTTTGTCTGTCTGTCCATGTGCTAGATAAGTCAAAAAGTTATGGATGGATTTGGATGAAAATTTCAGGAAATGTTGATACTGGCACAATGAACAAATGATTAAATTTTGGTGATGATCGGGGGGGGGGGGGGGGCACTGATCTGCCTTGGTGGAGGTCTGCACTCTCCGAGTGCTTTTCTAGTTAGAAATGTATTGGCTGGTTCTAGATGCATCTGTTCAACTTACAATTTGAGTGTCTTTTTTTTTTTCGTCTTTACTTTTATCCAAACTAGCTGTGGTTGTAGATTTGTTACAATATGTTTATTGTTTTGGGATATAATTTAGTTATGAGTAAGGAGATAATATTGTAAATGAAAATCTATCTATCTATCTATCTATCTATCTTTGCAGATATATATACAGGGGTTGGACAAAATAATGGAAACACCTTAAAAAATCAACAAAATATAATTTAATATGGTGTAGGTCCGCCTTTTGCGGCAGTTACAGCCTCAATTCTCCGAGGTATTGATTCATACAACTTGTGAATTGTTTCCAAAGGAATTTTAAGCCATTCTTCAGTTAGAATACCCTCCAACTCTTTTAGAGACGATGGCGGTGGAAATCGACGTCTTACTTGAATCTCTAAAACTGACCATAAATGCTCAATAATGTTGAGGTCTGGGGACTGTGCCGGCCATACGAGATGCTCAACTTCATTAGAATGTTCCTCATGCCATTCTTTAACAATTCTAGCTGTATGGATTGGGGCACTATCATCTTGAGGTGAAGGTGTTTCCATTATTTTGTCCAACCCCTATATATATATATATATATATATATATATATATATATATATATATATATATATATATATATATATATATATATATATATATGTATATATATATATACAGTACAGGCCAAAAGTTTGGACACACCTTCTCATTCTTTGCATTTTCTTTATTTTCATGACTATTTACATTGTAGATTCTCACTGAAGGCATCAAAACTATGAATGAACACATGTGGAATTATGTACTTAACAAAAAAGTGTGAAATAACTGAAAACATCTCTTATATTCTAGTTTCTTCAAAGTTGCCACCCTTAGCTCTGATGACTGCTTTGCACACTCTTGGCATTCTCTTGATGAGCTTCAAGAGGTAGTCACCTGAAATGGTTTCCTAACAGTCTTGAAGAAGTTCCCAGAGATGCTTAGCACTTGTTGGCCCTTTTGCCTTCACTCTGCGGTCCAGCTCACCCCAAACCATCTCGATTGGGTTCAGGTCCGGTGACTGTGGAGGCCAGGTCATCTGGCGCAGCACTCCATCACTCTCCTTCTTGGTCAAATATCCCTCACACAGCCTGGAGGTGTGTTTGGGGTCATTGTCCTGTTGAAACATAAATGATGGTCCAACTAAACGCAAACCGGATGGAATGGCATGTCACTTCAGGATGCTGTGGTAGCCATGCTGATTCAGGTTGCCTTCAATCTTGAATAAATCCCCAACAGCGTCACCAGCAAAGCACCCCCACACCATCACACCTCCCCCTCCATGCTTCACGGTGGGAACCAGGCATGTAGCATCCATCCGTTCACCTTTTCTGCGTCGCACAAAGACACGGCGGTTGGATCCAAAGATCTCAAATTTGGACTCATCAGACCAAAGCACAGATTTCCACTGGTCTAATGTCCATTCCTTGGGTTTCTTGGCCCAAATAAATCTCTTCTGTTTGTTGCCTCTCCTTAGCAGTGGTTTCCTAGCAGCTATTTGACCATGAAGGCCTGATTCACGCAGTCTCCTCTTAACAGTTGTTGTAGAGATGTGTCTGCTGCTAGAGCTCTGTGTGGTATTCATCTGGTCTCTAATCTGAGCTGCTGTTAATTTGCGATTTCTGAGGCTGGTGACTCAGATGAACTTATCTTCAGCATCAGAGGTGACTCTTGGTCTTCCTTTCCTGGGGCGGTCCTCATGTGAGCCAGTTTCGTTGGAGCGCTTGATGGTTTTTGCGACTGCACTTGGGGACACATTCAAAGTTTTTGAAATTTTCTAGACTGACTGACCTTCATTTCTTAAAGTAATGATGGCCACTCGTTTGTCTTTACTTAGCTGATTGGTTCTCGCCATAATATGCATTCTAACAGTTGTCCAATAGGGCTGTCAGCTGTGCATCAACCTGACTTCTGCACAACACAACTGATGGTCCCAACCCCATCAATAAGGCAAGAAATTCCACTAAGTAACCCTGACAAGGCACAGCTATGAAGTGAAAACCATTTCAGGTGACTACCTCTTGATGCTCATCAAGAGAATGCCAAGGGTGTGCAAGGCAGTCATCAGAGCTAAGGGTGGCTACTTTGAAGAAACTAGAATATAAGAGATGTTTTCAGTTATTTCACACTTTTTTGTTAAGTACATAATTCCACATGTGTTCATTCATAGTTTTGATGCCTTCAGTGAGAATCTACAATGTAAATAGTCATGAAAATAAAGAAAATGCGAAGAATGAGAAGGTGTGTCCAAACTTTTGGCCTGTACTGTACATATATATGTATACACTACCAGTCAAAAGGCTGGACTCAGCTTTGCATTTAAATGGCATCAGATGGACCACAGATGACCAACCAGTGCTCAGCATCAATGGGAACTCCTTCAAGACTTTTAAAAAACATTTCAGGTGACTACCTTATGAAGCTCATCGAGAGAATACCAAGAATGTGCAAAGCAGTAATGAAAGCAAAATGTAGCTATTTTGAAGAATCTAAGATATAAAACATGCTTTGAGTTATGTCACACTTTTTTTAACTACATAATTCCATTCATGTTCATTCATAATTTTGATGCCTTCAATGTGAATCTACAATGTAAATAGTCAGGAAAGTAAAGAAAAAACAGGTGAGTCCAAACTTTTGATTGGTAGCGTATATACAAGCTGGTCAAATGACATCTACAAACAGTATGTGCACTGTATCATCATCTTGTTATGGTCATCTAGTTAAAAAATATTTCTGAATTAAGTTGCATTCAAGAGTAACACGAGGTGCATCTTGGGAATTATTTCCCAGCCAAGTTTATACGAGTCACCAAACAGTGCGCCCTTGGTTTAAGCTAGCAGACAAGAACAACATTCAGGTATTCTATGCTTTCTTGGTTTATGCGAACTTTCAAATGGAACATTACTTAGGCCATGACTGATGATGTTTCACGAGAACGTGAGAACGGAAGAACAGATAAGAACACGTATTGAGAAATGGCCAATGTTTAGCAGCAGCAAAATTTGATTTAGGAAAATTGTAATCGAATAATTTTTAATAGTTTCCAGTCGATTTATCAATTAACCATTTCGGCTCTAATTTTAAGCATTGTATGGATTTAAGTGTTCTTGGAATACCAGGATTTGGGAATATGATAGTGACTAGGGGTGGAAGAAAATATCGGTTCTGCAATATATTGCGATATTTAATTTTACGATACTGCATTGATACTAAAATGTACTGTATTGATATTTTTAGGTATTTATTCAAATGCAGATATTGTGGAGGTTCATTTTTGTTTTTTATTTTTATTTTTGTTCATAATTCATGTATTATTATTTAACAATGTTTTATTCAATAATGTTAGTTCCTTTGTTGGGATTGCACAAAAGTAATGTTATGATGTTAATTATGAACTAATAGAACATATGAACATTTGAACAGGATCTTAAACTGTAATGTCTCTAAAACCTAATTTCAGTTTGAACACAGGAACATGTTGTGATATAGTTTTAGATCCTGTTGTGATCAAATAAAAATGTTTAGTATTTGTGCATATTTCTGGTGTAATTCAATTCTTCAAGAAAATAATCATTTAAAAAAGAAACAAACAAAAAAATTGCCTTTTTTAACAGTATCATGATATATCATGATATATCATATTGTGATCCTAGTATTGTGATTTGTATCGTATCGCCAGATTCTTCCCAGTACACAGCCCTAAAGGCGGCCTTACACTGTGCGAGTTTAGAGATGATTTCTCACTCGTGCGACTATTTCTGGGATCGGGCCCGATGTGCCTCTAATCGTGTGTCGTGCTTCGTGCAGTGTACATGGGGTAAAGAGAAGCGATTAGCACCTCACGACCACCTCACGACCAGCAATCGTGTGTTCGTAAGGAGAACGGAGCTGTTTGAAATCCTGCTTGCTCCTCGTGAGTGTATCGTACTGTCAAAGCAGTGCCACGAACCGATGTGCCTCAAATTCTCACACTGTGCATGCGCAAACACAGACACGTACAGTAGCGTACAAGCTAACAGTAGCTGGCTGTTGTCCTAGTGCAGTTTAGCTGTTGCAGCTTACCTCTAGTTCCTGCTGTAGGATGACAGCCCATACTGTCCACGTCTGGACAACCAATGCCTGTACCAAACACATCGTTGTCTTTTCTTCTTTTTTGATTCCTCACAGATAACGGCACATATTACCAAAGCAGCTCGTTGGTTTTTGTTTAGCACTACCATTTCGTGACTCACGCCAATACACAATCGTCTATGCACTTTTACGGATTCCTTGGTATTTTAACGTTGTATTTCCAGATACAACACTCAAACGTGTCGTGCGTCCTGTGGTGTACGGTCCTACAGTGTGAGCAGTCAGGTCGCATACGAGTGTCGGTCCGTGCAGTGTGAGAACAGGAATCGGGAGCCTGACTGTACGACTGATTCGCACAGTTTGAGATGGAGCTGCATGCAACAATCGAAATAATCGCACAGTGTATGGCCGCCTTAATAGTAACATCAGTACTTCTTCGTTCACTCAGTTGAGCAGTAAAAGAACTGTGTTGCTAACATGTAAAGCCGCCTTCCTTACACTGCACACATTTTCTGTCTGAGGATTCCCATTATCCCCTTTTGCCCCACAGGAGGAAAAGTTAAATACAGTTGTGAGGGTTTCTAAATACCCTCCAACCACACCCATGAGCCACTGAGGAATGCAGAAGAAGAAGCGAAGGGAAATGAAGAAAATAGAAATTTCAAACATTTTATCCTTATCTGGAAGATGATCCATTCATGTGCTTTTTACTGCTCTGGTAATCCCACAGAGGAAGGAGGCACACTGGTGGAGTCACAAAGCACTGTGGCATTCTTATGAACATATCTCCTCTGTGTTTACTGATCCAGATCCATGTGTGTGCTGAATAAAACATGTTTGGGAGCAGGAAAATGTCTCCAAGGGAGTGCACACAGGTACGAAGGGAAAAGACAATCCTGTACACATCTTTAATGCTTTCTGGAGTTTTTTTTTTAATTTTTTATATTCAGTAGAAATACAGAAACATCCAGGAGTTTGTATTTGGTGATTAACTTGACTTAAAGTATATGTTGTATTTGTACTTGATTATAAATGTTTAGAATGAAAACTTCTAACCTTTTATCTACGACAGTGGTTCAACTGGGGGACACTCTTCCGGGGTGGGGGTGGGGGCATGAGTGACATCATCATGTGTGCGTGTGCATTAGCGACGACTCCTCTGCTGCTCACAAATTGAGGTCCTTGAGGGGGTGTGTGCATATCATCTGGCTCATCGCCCCCCACCCCCCCATTTGCAAATTCATTATTGGGGTGGTAGCAGGTAGTTATTGATAAGGTGAGTGGAGCTCACTTTCTCACAGCTTTATCTACAGACCTATATAACCCACCAGGTCTTCGTCATAAAGGTCCATTGCGTTACTTATACAATTGCATACCCCCCCCAGTCCCACAATATTATATTCAGGCATGGAGGGAGGGGGAGCGCCAGTAGGCTGATGATGCCGTTAGTGGGGCGTGGTTCAAAAAAGGCAGAGAAACCCTGATCTAAGACATTGTGTTGTTTTGCAGAGACATGAACTGAATTTATTTACAGCCACAGCCCCATGTGTCACTGTGAATGTATGTGACCACTAGAAGGAGTAGTGAGTCACTCTGCTGGTCTCCCATGGCGATGAAAATGAACAGAATCAGAGCCGAAAAGAAAACAGCTGTCAAGAGGCGTATGCAGTTTTCCACTCAACTGCTCAGCTCTAACATGTCATCATTAATACATTTCGCAAAAAGGTGTTGGTTTTGTAAAAGGCCCATGTATAGTCTTCGCTCCTCTGAGAAAAAAAAGGAACACCTACAATTTGACGAATATCAACTTCCCTCTAAACATGTATTTATAACTACTTTGTAGATTTTTAAAAAATCTTGAATTAAGTAAAAAAAAAAAAAATCTGCCAGTGGAACAAGTGAAAATTATCTTGATAACATTTCTTGAAATAAGATTTTCAAGATTTGTTGTCTAAAAATTAGTTCTTGTATCTCACTGAAAAGTTACTCATTTGGTGATTATGTCTTATTTTAAGTGGGATGAGATATTTTGACAAGAAAAGAGAAAAATACACTTGGTAAGATTTGGATTTTTGCAGTGAGGGAATATGGATGTACCTTAGGTTTGGCATCTTCACTGTCTGCTGAACTTGTAGATAAATGTGTTGTAAACTTTTTTTGTGATCTGGCGCTATATAAATAAAATTTTGATTGATTGAGTGATTTAATTGGTTTCCCCCTGTAAGTCGCTTTGGAAAAAAGCGTCTGCCAAATGCGTAAACATAAACATAAACGTAAAGATACTGTTCCCTATTAATAAAACCGACATTGTACATCAAACAGGAGCAGAAAAAACTGTCACTTACAGTAACTCTATGTAAGTACCTCATGTTTGATATACTTACTGTAATGTAGGAACTATAACTAAAGCTGATTGTTCCCTTCAGGATTAATTCATTTCAGAATAAAGGAAAGGCAGGTTTATTTATATAGCACCATTCATGCATGAGGCAATTCAACATGCTTTACAAAGGCATAAAAGTACATTAAAATCATAGAGAATAAAACATTAAACAAAAGGAAAGGGCACAATAGATAAAAAATGAAGAAGGACATTAAAGCAGGAATAAGAGACAGTTAAAACAAAAGCTAAAAACAGTCTTGACTAAAATGAAGAATTTAGTGTTTCAGTTAATATTGTGTGTCAGTGCAGGTATTAGAACTGAAAACACTATTCTAATCAAAGGAGCTGTAAACAAATGAGTCTTTAAGCTACATTTAAAAGAACTGCGAGTTTGAGCAGACCTGCAGTTTTTTTTGGTGGTTTGTTCCAGATGTGGAGCATTAAATCTAAAAGCTGCTTCTCCTCGTTTGGTTCAGACTCTGGGGACGGAGAACAAACCTGAACCAGAGGACCTGAGTGGACTGGACGGATCACGCGGTAAAAGGAGGTCAAACATTCAACTCTTATCACTTCGTTTTTTTTTTTTTTTTTTTTTTTTTAATTAGTGATAGTTGAATGAATGAATGAATAAATTTATTTTTGGTTTTACATCAATCATTGTACTCAGTACATCAGTTGTAATAAACATAAAAACCAAAAAAGGAATAGGCTAGAAGCAAAAGCTTGTTTTTTTGCCTATCCTTTTCAACTAATACACTGCTTACATCAACTTAAATGTGTACAGCATCGAGCATTTACACCACAATAATAACAAAAAAAAAAAAAAAAGTCAACAACAAAAACACATCTACCATCTCAATTCAATATTTCTGAATAATTTAAACTTAAAGTTTTTTTTTTTTTTTTTGACTTCGCCAATGGAGTGGATAACTTAAATGCATCATAAGGTCCATTCCATAATTTCACACCCGTAGTTAACAAGACAATGTGGACAGAAAAACAACAACAACACGTAAACAAAGAGAAACTCAAACAAATAAACAAACAAACCAAAAACAACAACAACGACAGAGTATTGACAAACAACAACAACAACGTCATATTACAGTGAAAAAGATCATAAATGTAAATAGCAACTAAACCATATAGCTTGGTTAGGGGTGATAGGGAAAAGGGGAAGAGGGGGGTGTGAATGAAAGTGAGAAAGAGAGAGGGGGGAGTGAGGGGGAAAATAACACTGGTCAACAACAAATTTATTGTTTAAGTTTTTTGAGCTGATTTAGGATAATTTTGGTGTGCTGAATCCAAAAATCACATTAATTTTGCTCAGTCAGGTCAACTTTCTGAACTATGCTACATATTGGCTTTTTAACATTTTTGCTTACATTTATGGGCATTTTCACATTATATGATACAAAATTCTTTCATATTTCTTGCAATAAACGAGTTCTGAAGATTTTACTTTTGCCAATTTATGATTAATGTTTTTTTTTAATATTACAGGTGAATGAAATGGCTTCGACTAGAAGATGTTGCAAAAATAAACCTGACATATTATGCTACATCTGCGGTGAATACACCATTGTACCTAACAGGAATCCTGTTAGAAAATGATTTTTTTTCTCTTAAAACCTATTTTGGGTGAGAACTATATAAAAAAAACTAGAAGCACTCGGAGAGTGCAGACCTCCGCCAAGGCTGATCAGTGGCCCCCCCTGTGGGCCCCCCCACCCCCGATCACCACCAAAATTTAATCATTTCTTCCTTATCCCGTTTCCAACAAACCCTGAAAATTTCATCCAAATCTGTTCATAACTTTTTGAGTTATGTTGCACACTAACGGACAGACAAACAAACAAACAAACAAACAAACAAACAAACAAACCCTGGCAAAAACATAACCTCCTTGGCGGAGGTAATCAACTGATAAAGTCACAAAAATGTAATCAATTTTGTGAGAAGATCAAATTTTTCAAAATCAAATTAGCAAAAAAACCCTGACCTGATTGAGAAAAACAGATGTCATTTTTGGATTTAGCGGTGCAAAATGCTCCTAATTCAGTTGAAAAAACCTAGACAACTTGAAAAAAACATTTTTTTGTTACCCAGTATAATGATTATTGTAATAATACAAAAATATTTAATAATAATAATACCAGTAGCCTAATTTGCTAGTATTATTGTGGCGGTGGTAGCGGCAGAGGTAGTCACAATACAACAAGTTAAATAATTTAATATTTGTAACAATGTATTTGTATCAGTTACTATCTGTTTTGAGTTTATATGAATCAATTTAAATTAAAGCTGCAAGCAGCATTGGGCGGGACCTCGCACCGGGCGAGCCGCCTCCCCCGCGATCCGCCTCCCGTGACCGTCGACACCTCAGTTCCACTCACACCTCTCCGTCCCCATACCAGTTCCCACCCTTTAGTGTCCGTCCTCCTTACATCTGTACAGAACACCAGCGACCCTCTGCTGAAACCACCATCACCTTTAAAATGAGACTTTTATTTTGGAAACCCTACTGTGTGTATGTGCATTTGTTTTGTATGTGAGAGAAAGAATCAGTTTGAAAAATGAATTGAAATTGTATGAATAAGTGAGTATAAAAGTGATGATTTACCACATTTAAGGCTATTATTTTGGAAAAACCCTATTGTGTGAGCATGTGTGTCTGTGAGAAAGAGTACTTTTGAATGAAGAAACATTGTACAAACAGTTGAGCGTTTGGTCATAAAAATGAAAAGAAGTTATGTAACAGACATTATGTATTATTCTTAATTGGGGTTTTATTTTGAAAAAATGTACTCCGTGTACTTTTGAATGTGTGCAAAATTTCCAATGTCCACAATACAATGCAGTAAAACCTGTTTTAAAATTAAAAAAAAAAAAAAATTCAGATTGCCTGGGATTTGAACCAGGGTCCTTCTGCCCCACAGGTAGCTACATGAACCACTACACTATAGACAGACATTTGAAAATGTGCACCAGAAAGAATTTTATAGGGACTTTGTCATTGTGAAAAGTGAAACTAAACATAGTCTTCAAAAAATCGCCATAATTCCATAACCGTAGGTCGTATCTGAAAAATTATTTCACTTTTGGATTCTGCAGACTTGTGGGAATTTAAGGAGGTATAACTTTCTTCTCAAAAGTCTGAAATGAATAAGCAGTAATTGCAGAAACATAGCGTAACTTTCAAAGGCAGATTGTCAACTTCCTGTTGGAGTTAGCTCATGGAGCCCAGCACACAGAGCCCGAGGAGGGGAGGACACCATCAAGCCCCCCACACAACCCCCAGCAGCACAACCACAGCCCAAGGACGAGGCCGGCCATGGCCAGTCAAAGGGTATTCCTCCTACCCCCCACCCCTTTTTTTTTTCCCCTTTTTATTTTTTTTTTGTTTTGTTGTTGAATGTAGACCTAGTCCACTCCACAGTTGGATCACTCTCAGACCATTTAGAAGACAGTCTGTCCACTGTGGAGTCACCATTTTAATTTTTCCTATACAACAGATAAGGGTGGATGCCTTCGAGCCAGCTTCCTCACACTGCCATCGCCAAAGACCGCGGCCATACCACCAGGGGGCTGATGGGTCAGGAGAGGCCGGCGCCGCCCCACCCCAGGCCCCACACTGCCTGGCTCCAGCCCCCCCTCCCCGGCAAATTCATTATTACCCAGACTTACAAACTCTTATCACTCCTCTGTGTTGTCTGTTTCCTCCTGTCTCTGTCACCCCTTCTCTCCCCTCCCCTGTATCCTCACTGGACTCCATTCTTATTCTGCGTATATTTATGTATTAATGTGCGTGTCTTTGATGTTTCTATTCATCTGCGGCGCTCTGAAATCTGTTCCCTCTCTCCAACCAGTCCTGTCCTTGTGCATCAGAGAGGAAGGACGGCGACGGAAACGAGGTAAAAGTAGTGTCACAGAAAGGGTGCGGCGTTGTTATTACAGGAGAGAGTTAAGACGGGAGGAAAGAAAAGAAGGAGAATCAAAAGGAAAGGAGAGGACGCTTCAGACAGACTACAGCCCTCAAAGTTCACAGTGAAAACCTACAGAATTCTATCTATCCATCCATCCATCCCCCAAAATCCTTTTTTTTTTTATGTACTCATTCATATTACACATTATATGCGACTTCTATCAGTTTTTAGTGTGAACTGAATGTGACCCTGAAGTGACCCACATGAGCAAAAAAGGTCCTGATGTAACACATGACCACGCAGGCACGCACTACACTAGTGGTGGGCAGATCGATCCAAATATCGATAGTATCAATACCAGTAATAATCAGCATCAGTAATAATGTGTAAAAAGGCTATAAGGTACAGATAATTTTGATTGAATTTTTGTGTTGCAGTTTCTGAACACTACCTGAAAAAATAATATGTTTTAATTTGTTTCCTGGTGATCATTTATGTTAATTTAAGAAAAAAATTCCAGACATGACAACATATGGGGAAAATTAGTTTTGTTACTGTTCTATTGTTTCTAAAAAAAAATTATTTTGATAAAAAAACAAAAACTTATTTAATTATAAACTTTGTCCAAATTGCGTCTTGGGTTTTAGCTGTTTAATAATAAAAAATGAAACATCACAAAACACTTAAAGGTCATGAAAATTAATTGAGATTTAGCAACTCCATGATGCATCCACCTTAATTATTGACAATATCAATATTGGCGATACTGGCCCTGTATTTACTTGGTATTTGATTGATACCAAATATGCAATATCACACACCACTAGCATGCACTGTGTTTATGGAAGTATGTTTTCCCACTACTCCTTCTCCTGGAATGCAGAATTGTGACGTTTCACTAATGTAAAGGTTGGGTAAACTTGACTTAGCCGTTCAGACTGAAGTCGCATTGCAAAATATCAGATACGTATCAGATCTAGGACCACATATGAAAGTGGCCTGAGTCGGTTCAAACTGTCTTTAACCCTATAGTGCCAAACGTATCATATTTGATACAAGAGTTTTGAAGCCCTCTACATGATCAGTGACATTTTTTTTTCATGAAAAACCTGATGTATACAATTAGCTACATGCAATACACAGATAATCCACCAGGGGGGAGGAATTCATTCACCAGAGGCCTTTCCAGTGACACTACAAGACTGTCATTAATGAGGAAGGAGGAAGAACTTTGCTAAATTTGAAAAGAAATTACCAATTTGTTAGACATGTTTGTGTTATATTATGTTTTTGTTTGTTAAAAAAATTATAATATTTGAGCATTGAGACCCAATGTATCAAATATGATACACAATTGAAACTCATACATGGAAATTGCTATTTGAAAATATCTTTTTTTGGTTGTTCAGAAGGACCAATAAAGGTTCCAGTTTCAAAGAACTGGAATTTTCTGTCAATGATTTAATGGTTCAGGCTTTACAGGGTCGAAAGATCGGCTATAGGTCACATATAGGCAAAAAAATCAGTTTTGGGCCACATTTACCTGCAGTCTGAACACAGCCTAAGGGTGGCAAGTGATACATTCACTTTGATTTAGCCAGTCTTTCCCAATGTTTTTGTCTCACATGTTCAATGTAAGGGCGACACGGTGGTGCAGTAAGAGCAAGAAGGTCCTGGGTTTGATTCCAACACCAGTCCATGGGGGTGGGACCTTTCTGTGTGGAGTTTGCATGTTCTCCCTGTGTCTGCGTGGGTTCTCTCTGGGTACTCTGGCTCCTCCCACTATCCAAACACATGCACTGATAGGCTAATCGGTTAATCTAAATTACCCACAGGTGTGAATGTGACAGTAATTGTTTGTCTCTATATGTTCAGCCCTGCGATGAACTGGTGGCATGTCCAGGGTGTACCCCGCCTTTGCCCGTAAGTTGCTGGGATAGGCTCCAAGCGACCCCCGTGACCCTAGTGAGGATAAAGCGGGTTCAGAAAATGAATGAATGAATGTTCAGTGTATTGTCAAGTGTGACTGTGTCAGCTCAGTTAAAGCCTTCGGACACTGCTACCAGTCATCTGATGGCATTAGGCACTTTTTCTACAAGACCATATTGAGCTCTGTTTTGAAGTGTCCACCACTGTTCACACTTCAAATTCACACACTTTTCAGTAAATACTCCTGAAGTCTACTTTGCTTATTTCTTTTGGCACAGAAAAGGTACTTTTTTTTTTTTCATTCTAAAGTTCATTCAATCTGTATTTCAAGAGTGTGCACATAGCCTGGCTGGGTTAATCACACCAGCTGTCGATGAGATATTTCCCATGATCCAATGTGACATTGAGGTGTGATTATATTTAGCACAAAGAACACAACAGACCTTAAGCTGTAACCCAGCTCCTCTTATTTAGTTTTGTACCTTTCAGAGACATTGATGTGAGGATGTTTTGATGAATTTTGAACTCTTACGGTGAGGCTTCAGAAATTGTTTTTAATTGTGACAGACAGAAAACAGGAAGTAGAGGCTCACAAATCGGAGAAAAGCGAATGGGACAGCGCGTCGATATTCATCTCCCTTTGACCGAGAAAGGACAGAACAGACGCCGTGATACAGAGAACATGCAGGGGAGAGGAAACAGAGACTGAATCCTTCCCTCTGCTGCATTATGATGCTAATTAACAGCAGATAAGCGGCCTGATGGAACCCGTTGTGTCTGATTACGCATGGTAATAGTCTTCATTCCTGTGGTGTTCAAAATGATAATACTAATAAAAAAATAGCCCAACTAATTTATATTTTTGCGCACATTTTTACATTTTCTGTGACTGGAAAATTGATTTATCATTTCGGAAAAAGACGTGAAAATGTAAAGGGATTGCCTCCCGCCCACAAAGCATTTGACTGTGGAGAATGGGGATGAATAGGAGGCAAGAAGAGCCACTGTCAGGGACTTTCCCTACAAAGCAACTGACAGGAAACAAAAGACAAAAGACCTAAGGCTTTGGACTTGAAGGCTACTGTACAACTACACAATCGTATTGTGTTTCAAAGCCTGATTCGCTGTATTCTGTGCCATTGAACTCACTGAAAGAATGCTTTATTGTGTGTCACTGAGGCCACTGAAAGAAAGTTACAGACTGACATCATTCACTAGCTAATCTGAATTCCTTCTGATGTATATCAAATAACTGAAAGATTTACTGAAGAGACCGCCAGTGATTTTTGTCCAAATATTCATGGATCCCAGAAGATCCATGACATGATGAAGAGGCTGTGCAGATACACTTTTTTTTTGCAAAGAAAGGGTTACATTTCCTAAAAGACTGCTGCAAATGACCACACACAGTTAGTATGGTATTATTGGTGGTATTCTTACTGGTATCATTAAAGGTGTGGGAGACTTTCGTGACCAATTTTTTATCAAATCTGTAAAACCTCAGTCATATCCTAAGTATCACGAATCTGTAAGTCTTTCTGGGATTCCTCACCTGAATCTCTTGCATTACGGTGAACAATTTTGAAGTGTCATCCATGTTGAGCCGCATTATGTAATAAATTCCCATTATGTAATAAAAGTTCAAAATGTAATAAGAATGTCACGTCATCTTGTAGTAAAGCCATATTATGTAATAAACTGACGCATTTCGTAATAAACTATGTCAACGCATTATATAGTAAAGTTTTTCACATTGTAAGCTATTACAATTTGAGAAATTTATCACAAAAAATGCACTTGACACATTTTTATTTAAAAAAAAAAATGTAATAATATGGTTCATTATGTAATAACAATCCAAATTAATATAATTTCAGAGCAATTTAGAAGAAATTAGTCACAGGAGCTACAGGTAATGTAATCAGAACTTTAACCACACAGTTTAAAGATTAATTTAGCACATTGTTATTATATTGCCGTGTCAGTTGTGTCTGATACAGTATCTTATGATCTTGGAAAAATGTTTCTTGACACCCTCAGATTGAACAGCAAACATTTATTGTGTGTTTTATCAATTTATGTCACAGAGATAAGCTCCAGTCCATATGTGAATGGTCTTCCCCGTCTCTCTGCGCCTTCCTCAAATGCGTTAAGTTCGTTTTGTAATAAATTTCTCATATTGTAATAACTTACTACATAATGCAAAAAAATTTACTACATAATGCATTGAGGTAGTTTATTACAAAATGCGTCAGTTTATTACAAAATGCGTCAGTTTATTACAAAATGCGTCAGTTTATTACAAAATGCGTCAGTTTATTACAAAATGCGTCAGTTTATTACAAAATGCCTCAGTTTATTACGAAATGCGTCAGTTTATTACAAAATGTGTCAGTTTATTACAAAATGCCTCAGTTTATTACGAAATGCGTCAGTTTATTACAAAATGCGGCAGTTTATTACAAAATGTGTCAGTTTATTACAAAATGCATCAGTTTATTACAAGATGACGTGACATTCTTATTACATTTTGAACTTTTATTACATAATGGGAATTTATTACATAATGCGGCTCAACAATCCTCCGTTAACAAAACCCATGTATTTACGCTGCAGGCGGCTGGGAGGTTTGCACAGTGCGAGCCTCCGTTTCCCACAATGCATGTTGCAACAAAAATTCCGGAGATGCCCAAGTTATCTCCCGGTCTGAATGTAAACACATGGGTTTTGTTTACGATGGATGGCACTTTGAAATTGTTCACCGTAATGCAATAGATTCAGGTGAGTAATCGCAGAAAGACTTACAGATTCATGATACTGAGGCAGTGGTGTGCACAGGTAGACACTAGGTGGTGCTCCAGCCCCTGCCCCTTGCCCTGTGGACCAAGCACGTGCCCTTTTGAAAGTTTTTTTTTTTTTTTAAGAGTGTTTGTGGCCCATGCCAGCATAATCATCTATAAATACTGGACGATTGAAAGCATGTAATAATGCCCCAATTATTCCCCCCGCCCCCTCTTCTGCACACAGCACAGCGGGTCTCCACACACACACCACCTCCCCTGCCCCAACAGCCGGGTAACACACAGAAATGAATCGAGTCGAGTGTTTGTTTGCTCCTTAAACCTCAGTTGCCAAACAATAACTTGCATTTAAACTCTGTTGTGAAGCGGCCTGTCTCATACAGCGCCACACAGCTGATCATAAATTAGCCGACTGCCCACAATAAGCTAGCTTAACAAACTAGATGCTAGCCCAAATCTATATGACGTGATGTGATGAGCACCACTAATGTCGGTAGTTTGTCATCACAGCATGTGAATCTATCAGTATATTTGAGCTGAATATTTAGCATCGTGTAGGTTTACATTAGGCTACATAATTAACACTTGCAGTAATTTTATTTAAGTGACTAACAGACAATTCCTAATTGCCTGTAAAAAAAGGAAAGAAGAAAGAAAAGTTGTTGTCATGTAACAAAGGAATCCTATTCATACTGTTGGTCTCTTTTAATATTGTTAAAATTGTAATGATTTTTCATAAGAAATTTCAGTTTTTTCAGGGTATTCACATCTTTTATGTTTGGATAGTTTATAAAAGTAAATATTTTAATAATTTCGTGGGGTTTTTTTTACACTAAAACAAAGACAAAAATTTGGAGTTGACATTATTTATACGTTATGTTATTATTTTACTGGTTTGACCCACTGGAGATCAAATCGGGCTGAATGTGGAACCTGAAAGAAAATGAGTTTGAGAGGTTTAGGGCCTTTTAACTCAGATTTTAAAGTTGAACTGTTCCATGTTAAAAGCTGTCCACATTTTATTTTTATAACAAAGAGTGGTTTTGGAATATTAAATCAGGCATGAAGCTATACAGTAGGATACAGTCAGCTAATGAGGATTTTCATTCATCACAAACACAGATATTGACTCATAACACTCCTCAAAAGTGCATTATCTGTACCAGATACTTGTTTCAGCTGAGTGTCTGGCTCATCCCTATTTATAAGCTAATTATACTATTTTGTACCAACCATAAGTTATTTCTATGTTGGTACAAAATGGTTCTGCTGCACTCTTCACTCCTCAATTCAAAATGAGACGTTGTACGCTTCTTTTGTCCTGAAGGGAGAAAAAAACACAATTGTCTTGTTTTGCAACCAATACACTCATCTATCGTAGCTGCCTAACTTGCTAAAAACCTTCAATGTGTGTTTATTCCAGAGAAATAAAACAACAGTGATTGACTGATCACAAAGTGCCCTTATTTTTCAATGAGCACCTGCCCCCCAAAATGTCTGTGTACACCACTGTACTGAGGATATGACTGAGGTGTTACAGATTTGATGAAAAATTGGTCAACGAAAGTCTCCAGCAGCTTTAATAGGAGTGTGACAAGATCTCGTGCCATGAGATCTTGCGAGATTAACCCATAAGGACCCAGATGATTTTATGGCAGTTCCCAAATGAATTTATCTTTCTATTTAACCTTTCCTAAGTGATTTATCACCATTAATATAATTTCATCCACTGAATTTTGCAATTTTTCCAGTGAAAATCCTCTATTTTCCTAAGTTTGATTGACTGATCATGTAGGTGTCCATAATAGCTCAAAGTAAAGTCATAAGTTTTTGTATCAAAACAGAAAAAAACTGAAGAAAAAATGACTTTTTCAGTAAAATGTATCATTAACTGAACATAAAGCATCCACTGTCATTGATCCAACTCCATGGGTTTTACTGGTGAATCAATATTGTAGAAGATGACAGTGTTTCCATGTTCACTACGGAGCCTCTGAATATCTAAGTGGGTCATATCTGATGACCATGAAAAGATGACAAACTGCATTTTACACCAATTATTTACATGAATTGATAGGATTAGTGGATCAATAGTTTATGGTGGATGTTTGGGTCTTTATGGGTTAAATCTTGATGATATTTAAGTGCAAAGCTGTCTCGTGGGCACAGGGCAGAAGCCTATCAGACTGTGAGCTATCGAAACTTCTAGGTAGGCGGTAGGTGAGTGTTATGACCCGAAGGTGAAACATATTTAAAAAGGACACCAGAGTCAAAAGAGTATAATTCAAAAGAACATATTTTATTGTATTAGATTTCTTTTGTTTCGTTCTTTGCCATTTTACTTTTTTTCTCTGTTGAAACAAGCTGCTTTTAATTAACTCTTTCCCCGCCAGAGCATTTTCCAGTGAGTTGGTAGCCAGTGCCAGCCTTTTTGGTCATTTTCACTAATTTTTGGAGGCTCCCTGAAAATGTTGTGTTAGGAGGATGTGAACACTGAATACATCAAAAGAAAGAACAGAACTTCAACTTTTAAACACAAAAGAAGATTTTATCCTATCTTCATTTGTTTGTGAGATATAAACGTTTGAATATTGGTCATTTTCAGGAAAAAACTGAATTTTGAGCAAAAAACTGAGAAAATTGGATTTTTTTCAAAGATATTCATTTTCAAGATAAAACTGATTTCCTATTTACATTTTTGACTCTTTCTTATTTACCAACAGTAACACTGTATTCAAAATCACAAAATAAAATAATAATAACAACAATAATAGTAACAAACAGCTCTAAGATATCCCATCATTTCCACAGAATGTTAGAGGAATCCACACCAAACTTTAGACCAAACATCTTCTAAAGCACCAGGTTCCTTAGAAACTTTACACATTTACATACATCAGTTATAAGTCTAACACATATTAGTTTAGCTTTTTGATATAAACACTTCAATATTCCTCATTTTCAAGAAAAAGAAACAAATGCACTAAATACTGTAGATTTCTGGCCTTTCCTTGGCTGCACCACGTCCTCCTGTTGGACCACCTGCTGTGTTTGATCTGGAAATAATTATATGGACATCTAGTTATTTATCTATGTATGAATATATGTATTTATTTATTTCATACAAAAGCCAAAAAAACAGTGTCTTCCTGTGTCCTCGCTGACATTATACAGCTGAATCTGTTCTGTGTCCTCAGTCTGAATCTGAACTCACTCTAACAGATGAACACTAGCTGTCCTTTGTCTTCTTGTCCCACATCTGTGTGTCTGTCTTCTCCTTGTATGTCCACTATAAATGTCTCCTTTCTCTTTCTACTGTCTGTCATTGTCTCCGTGTCACTCCGTGCCCCCCCATCTCTTTGTCGGACCCTCGCCGCTCTGTTTTCCCATGTTCTGTGTCCGTGTCCCTCACCTTCTGTTTCTCCGTTACTGTCTCTAAAGCTTCTTCTGTAGCGCCATTATATACTGAATTGTCAGACTCAGTCTCCATAATCATCTTTAAGGCTTTTGAAACTGCATGCAGTTCCTGCAGAGTCGGCATTTCTTCATTCAGAGTGACTGGCGCTGTATGCGTTGCCATGGGATATTGGTGATTCCAGTGCAAAAACGTTAAACCCGGTCCTTCATTTTTCTGGAAAAGCTGCTTAATTGTTTGTTTAAAGGAAAGTAATTCACACAATCTGCAACAGCTTCAACTACAGTATAACAGTGAAAACACGGATTGACGGAATATCTCGTCAATGGCGGGGAAAGAGTTAAGCAGAACCAAACCCTTTAGAACCCTGTGCCTGAAGTAACAAAAGAGAAGACCAGAGTAGACTGGCAAAATAAACATAAGGACGGTGCACTGGACAGGCCAACCCTATACAGGACTGTAGAAGCTGCCAGCACACCGCTATCCTATAAAAAAAACAAACAAAAAACCCCACAAAATAAGTCCTAACGAAAAGAAAAGCAAAAACAGGACGTCCGGATCCACCTGGCCAAACAAAAAGAAAAGCTAACAAAAGGCTAACAAAAAGCTAAGCAGGCATGAGGCGACCTGCGTGGAGTGGGACTGAGTAGGGAGAAAGAGAGAGCTCCCCTACTGGTGCTCACCTAAATGGCGCAAGTGGTGCCAAAATAATTAAGTTTAAACATATAAAAATAGAAGAAATACCACAAAAGACAAAAACAGTTAACCTAGAAAAAACGCAGTCGACTAGGCAAAATATCTCCAACATTATCAATCAAAAATTGTCCAAACGAACAAAGTCAAAAGAAGAAAAAGACTACAAAAAATAGTGCACAGCACCTAACAGTGAGGTACATCGCTGTACTTACGGTACTTCATAAAGCCTAAAGGATGAACTGAAAAGACTTATTTTCTAATTTGGCCCAAACATTTTGTTGGACTCTGGGAACTGATTCCATTTTTGTTGAAAGGATGAAGGGTGAAGCTACGTGGGATATCAGATTTCTGGAACATCTCTTAGTGGTATGTACATCTGTGAAATATAGGAGGTAAGCAGTAATTATTTAAGGGCATAATCACGCACCAAAATTACATGATAGAAAAGCATTGTGCAACATAATTAATTTCAATTCATCTGCATCTGCCGCTACTTTGAAACAGAAATGAGTCCTCCCTTATCCTTTGTTCATTGAGTTGGAGTAATATGAATCATATGGTCTGAACAGTGTCCGTGGGTGTGATTAAACTGAGATGTAGAATAAAAGTGCTTTACCTCAGATGACTGCAATCAGGAATAAACAAAGGACAGAGATGTGCAAACACATAAGGAGGTCCTTCAGTGTGAATAACCATATGTGCATTCACCCGCCAACATCATCCAATAATGGTTTTAGAGCAAAGATGGTCCTTCATCTGTCACTCTGTACTGAAAAAAAAGCAGCATAAATTAGTGTTTGTCGATAATACTCAGAGCTCAGTTCACAGGTGTACTTCTCTGAGTCGCACAAATCAAGAAAATGATCATAATACTGTTCTACTGTACTCTTTATACATACCGTCACATTCTGTCTAGAAAGAGTCTGACGAGAACAGATTGACAAAGGGACACGTATTCCCTCCAGCACAGAAAAAAGAATAATTTCAAAGAGTGGAGGAAACATTTCCATAGCTGTCACAGCCCATCACCAAGCATCACAGTCAAAAATGATGAGAATATGAAATTGAAGATGTCAGGGAAGCAGTCAGTCAGCCAAGAGTTAGCCTACAGGACATGAACACAAAAGGCAATGGGCAATCGATGGCCTGCCTTTACCAGTGAAGTGTGCGAGTTCTGCATAGAAATCAGGGCGCATATGGGTGCTTCTATGAAACTGGGGCTAAAAATTCAGACCAGATGTAGACTAATGTTATGACGCAAGTTTGGAATCACTTTGGGTCTATTTTGACATGAATATTTACTGAGATAAAGGAGAAACTATTTTTTTAGATAAAACACGTTTTTATATTATTTTACATTATATTTAAAACAAAAATCTGCATGTAACACATTCAAAAAGACACAAAAATTATACTAAAAATACTATTTATTTTTATTTATTTATTTTTTTTTAAATATCTCTTTATTCTCTCACAAGTACATTTTGGGAATTGAACTAATAATGCAAGGCAGAGTGTTTGACAAAAATGACCGCTGTTGCAAAATCCTTGGCGATTTATATGAATTTAAATGGGCAGGTTCTGCATGTAACACAGGTGGACATGATGGGCAGTGGTGGCACCAGGATTTTAAAAGTGGGGGGGCAACTGGAGGGCAAAGAAAGTATTGGGGGGGCGGACAAAAAATTTTTGCGCATAGTGGCTGATTTACTTATATATATATATATATATATATATATATATATATATATATATATATATATATATATATATATATATACATACATACATACATACATACATACATACATACATACATACATATATATATATATATATATATATATATATATATATATATACGAGGGCTGTTCAATAAGTTCATGGCCTCACCCAGAAATACTGGTTGTTATAATACAGGATGTTACATTCTTTCGTGATGGGATAGTGATGCTTGAACATTGATGGACCAAGTGCATTGCTGTAAATGGAGATTATGTTGAAAAATAAAATATAAATTATCAGTCTGTGTTGTTCTGTTCTGGGTGAGGCCATGAACTTATTGAACGGCCCTCATATGTATATATATATATATATATAATTTTAGGTAAAGTCAGGTAATACTTATTGTATTCAAGGTATTTGTTAAAAACTACTGCATGAACAACTCAGACTTTCTGTTCTGATTATTTAATAGGTAGAATCTACTTTCACATATTTCTCTAAACACATCAGAAAAACATGCAGCAAACAAACAGCAATGCCAATGTATGCAAGTTAATAAATGTTGAAAACAAAATAAAACTAATAGCCTAACCAACTAATCAAACAAAACGTATGTATACAATGGCTTCCACTACATGCACATGTATAGAATCACTGACAACATCTGTAGGCTTAGGTACACTAACTTGTATGTACGCTTTGTATGTATGTATGTATATACGCTTTCATTGACGGATTTTTCATATTTCTTCGTTGCCCAAATTTTCCCAAAGATTTGTCCAAATCTGGGTGGGGGCGCAACTGGGTGGGCAAAGGTTGTACTGGGGGGGCATTTGCCCCCCCTTGGTGCCGCCACTGACAATAGGTTACTTACAAAACCTGGAATGGGACTGCCATCAGAACTACCATCAGAACAACAGGAAGTATTCCAGCTTAATTAGAATTCATTTGAAAAAAACTAGTCGGATGTTTCATCGGTCAAACCTAAATCAAATGTAACTGTATTCATTAGAATGGAGAATGTGTTTGCGAGTTAGAGACAAAAGCTGGACTAATTATTACTGACAAAACTCACTGGTGTACTGAAATTAGGAAGACACAATACATATAAGTTATTACAAAATGTGTTCAGGAATTTTATTACAAAATGCGGTGTTATGACATAATGAGTTGAAAAATTATTACATTATTACATATTGCACCATTATTACATGATGTGGCACTACAGGGTACTAGTGATGCATGGATGGGACTCTAAGATCTGAATGGATATGCAAGGATAAATCATTAACCCAGAACAAGTTCTTTTCCCTGATGTAAAGACCCAGTCACACAGACAGTCTAGAGGCAATTGATATGCTAGATTGATGACAAAATAAGTTACAATATGTGTGAGGGGCGGGGTTTGTTGTGCCTGGCACCACTTGTTTGTTTGTTTTTGTTAACACTTTAGTAGCAAAACTATTAGTTCAATTCAGACCATATTGGGTTTATAGATTGCCAGTGACCCAGAATAGACATCATTATATTTTGGGAAAGGTAGGTCAAAATGGTTTTATGATTTTTATAAAGTCTTTCCATTCACTTATAATGGCAGAAATATGTGTGAGGGGTGGGGTTTGTTGTGCCTGGCACCACTTGTTTATTCATTATTCTTCATTCATTCATCCATATAAGGTCCACAGGTGATGTTGCCTCTGCTGGCTAGTGCTGTCAACAATTTGAAGGGGCTTTCCATTTGGGGGTATGTTCTGTAGCTAGGGCATGTAATTTGCTCTTGTGCCCTCTACGCTAATATTAAAATAAATATTGTCATAGGACTGTTGAAGTTGATTTATTCGTACATATTCACTGTCAATAGTGTATGTGGAACATATGCTCTAATATGGGAGAGCCAAGAATATGCACATGCTTGCAGACATTATTAATCTTCAATTTATTTTTCCACACACATAGGATATCTTGTCAGCCATACTTTAGCTAGTAAAAGAAAAAAAAAAAAAAGCGTTACTAAATAAAAATGTGATGTAACCATATGAAACATTCTCTCATCCAGTCAGCCTTGACAATGACCACCTCCAGCAAAAGTGCCTGTCAGTGGAGACCTATCTTTATTATCAATTCAATTTGAGACAAACCAAAAAGGACAACACAGAAAAGATTAGAGTGAAGACATGAGAGAGGAGATAAAAAAAAAAGAGACAAGAAAGGCCTGAAAATGATGAGTACAGTGCTGCAAGGGGGGAAAAAAAGCCAATGATGAAAGAGAGAGTGGAGGAAAAATGAAGAAGAGGAGGGAGAAGATGGCAAACAAGAATCTCATTAATGAAAGAGGAAACATGAGAAAGGAGGGACTGAGGCGAGATAGATGGCAAGATCAGCAGTGGATCAAGAAGCAAAGCATCACGGCTTAATGATGCCTTCATGGAATTTGGAAACACCCGTTTACTGATATCATACAGCAAAAGACTGAAAAAGAATTCTAAGACAAATTATTGTTAAAGTCAGTTTTCTGTAAACAAATACTGATTTTTCACTACTTCTGCTTTCACAGCCAAGGAAATGAGATTATAGTTGCACAGGTGATGGGATGCCAAATCTCATGCTTATTTGTGATAGAAAGTCTGAAGTAGTTTGGAAGCATAGCTGACAACTTGTGCATATTTATTTGTGTCAAATATGAGGAAAGAAGCAAAAAGCAAAAAAAAAAAAAAAAAATTGTGAAGCTAGCTGATCTGGAAGCAGCACCAATAGTTGTTTTTTTTTAACCTTTATTTCAAAGATTACACTTAACAAAACAACAAGGCCACAAGAACTTACAACAATCTTAACATACAAACAAATACAAAAGGATTCTTAGACATTAGTTCTCTGTAAAAAAAGTTTTTCCTGTAGTAGAGTCTGTGCTTAATACTGCATATGTACTGTTCAAATTCAGCCAGGAGGCTACTGTGTGTGTATTGTTGATGCTGATAGATAGATAGATAGATAGATAGATAGATAGATAGATAGATAGATAGATAGATAGATAGATAGATAGATAGATAGATAGATAGATAGATAGATAGATACTAGGCCTGTAACGGTACACGAATTGAACCAAACCGTTTTGGTACACACCTGTTCGGTTCGGTTCGGTGCACAGCTGTACTGAAACGGCACAGTATGTTGAGAAAAAGAAAAAGGAACGAAAGACGTTGTTTGATGCGGAACTTTAAATCTGCACAAGTTCCACACGGACATATTGAAGGACGCGCACATTGACCCGAAATACAAAATAGCCGCTGATATAAGGTAAAAAAAAACAACAAAAAAAACAAATATGATGTGAACCTGGAAGGAAGAGACTGAAGACCCTCCACCATCATTACAGTCTTGTTTGGGATCAGTTCAGGTCCCGGTGAAAGAGAACAACGGGGAAAGAGACGTTAATAAGACGGACATTGTTTGCTCCCTATGAACTACGGTAGTTCTAAAACACTTACACTAGCTCTGTCTGTCTCTCACGCATGCTGTATAACAGAGGAATAGAACCCAGGAGTTGGACATTGAAAGAACATAAAGTTTCACTTTCGTTTCACACCAGCGTTAGTTATGTTAGTTATGGACACCCCCATCCCCCCGGCTCCGACCAAAAAAAAAAAAAAACATCCCCCCGACAAATCGCACCCTGCACACGTACACAAAGTGTCCAAAACAGTTGGTTCTCTGTTCTAAAATAAATAATTTGGTTAATTTTTTGTTGTCAAAGTTGCTCATCAGTTTGTTTAAACAGAATACCAGTTTGTCCTCTTGTTAATGTTGCACTTCATTTGGAATTTTTTTGGTATTTTTATGCAGAATGTGAAATGACAGAACTGTGATTTGATTTTTGTTGTTTGTTCAAAATTACCTTTCAGGGAAAAGTGCAATACTAATGTTTAAAATACATTTAGTAATATTAATAATTCATTTTATTTTCTATTTGATTTATAGCAGCAGAAGTATATTCCGTTTTTCTATATTCTATTGCGTCCAAAAATTGGGGGAAACATTTTAAAAAATTCATAAATGTATTAAAGACATTTTGAGGGGTTTTCTTTCTTCCCGTACTGAACCGAAAAAACTGAACTGTGGCTTTCAAAACCGAAAACATTCTGAACCGAAAATTTTGTGTACCATTACAGGCCTAATATATATGTGTGTGTGTGTGTGTGTGTGTATATATATATATATATATATATATATATATATATATATATATATGTTAAATACCTTAACACAGACATGTACAAGCTGATTGTGTATTCTAAAAACTTACAATGAATTACACACATAAGTTTAAAAAAAAAAAAAAAAAGTTAAAATAGACCTTGCACAGAGACAGTAATAAAGTAGTGACAGTAATGTTGGCAGCTCCAATTATTAATGTACCCATTTTTTTTAGATGCGTTTTGAACTCATTATAAGATATCAGGTGATAAAATGAATTAACTTTTTCAGTCAAAAGATGAAAAAAATGAACCTACAGACTGTAGTGTCACTTGTGAAAATGTATGCATATTAGAACAAATAAAGCACTAAAACAACTTATAAAGTTTACCAGATATAGAGACGTATTTAAACAAAACAAAAAGAAGTTCCAGTCTTTTAGATTTGCGAGGTGCACCCATCCCTGATGGTGCTCACATGCTTAACCATGCAAGGGAATGTTTTTGAGGTGCACATGAATACACCTGTTAAATGGCATAAAAACAACGTAGAGATTCTCAGCATAGCTTTTTATTCCTGTGTTTTTGTTGCCAGTGCAGTGGATCGACTCATTCACCAAATGAACATCTACTCACATTTGGCAAGTGGTGGGTGTTAGTGTTAGCATTGTTTGTCATTTCGCTGCTAACTGGTGATCCATTAGCAACGCCAACCCTCTTATCAGAAAAAAACAGCCTTAAAGGTCCAGATTTAGGAGGATTTAAGAGGATCTAATTGTAGGGATGGAAATCACATGAAAATAAGATTTCATTGTGTTCTTATAGGCTCAGAATGCGCCTGCAGTGGGAGTGGGCTGTCATTGAGTCCACGTTGTGCTCCAGTGTTCCTACAGAAGCTCAGAGCAGATGTTCGCTTCTCTTTTCCATTGTGTAAAATTTCCGTATGCATTGTTAAGCCTGCTGTGTTCAAGTATGGAAAGCTTAACCTGAACCGGTACTTGTCATTAAAAATCACACACTAAATTAAATGTACTGATCTTGACTTTTCCCTTGTTTTTTCAACCTGAGACATTCAGAATATTCAAACAAAAACAGAGTAAAAAGCAACACAGTGGATGAACAAGGGTCTCATTATGTTCATTCATCTGATGTGCCGCAATCATGTCTACAGGAAATAATTATGATTATTTTCCAAGCAACTTCTGTCAAAATTGTGGTGTAAAATTGCACAAACAAACATGGAAAGGTTTGGTGGCTCCTGTAAACTGGGTCCATCACATCAACACCTGCAGTATCTGACTTTGAAAAATGACTAGAATTTAATCTAAATACCATTAGAATCATGATGATGAAAACAGATGCTTTAAGCAATTTTTTTTTTTTTTAATTCAAATTTTTATTTAGAATAGTCTCTTAAGATATTATACAGGACATCAATCCTACAAACTACACAGTTCTCTCTCTCTTTTTTTTTTTTGCAACGAAAATAGGGTATCATTAATGTTCTCTGAAAGGAATAAAAAGAAAGAGAAAAAAAAAAAAGTAAAATAAGTAAGGAAAAAATGGATAAGGGTCAAAACATGGTATTCGACATTTTTGACCCCTGGTAGTTTAGGCTAAAACTCCAACTAAAATTTCTCTTTGGAATTTCATTTAATGTGTACCTGTGCAATTCATATTACAAGGTATAAGTCTTAAGAAGTAATTAAAGCATAAATAGACCAGGTTTTTGTACTTTCTTTGGCAGCGTGGGCTGTTGAGTGTAAAAAGTCTTTATCTCTGACAGGACGCTTTTGGCCACTGTTTAAAAATCTGACAACAGAGGTAAAAAAAAAAAAAAAAGAAAGAAAAAAAGACACCCGTTTGTATCAGACACAGTCACTGCAGCTTTCCCCTCTCCAGGCTATAACAACCAACTATTCTATTAAAACAGACATACAACTGACTGAGGTGAACGGAGTTATGTTTGGAAAAAACTGTTACACCAATCACCATACTAGTTTGACATACTTTGAATCAAATACTGCAAATCAGAACAAAAAATCTCACCTGTACCAAGTACTCACCTGTAATGTGGAGTGTGTCCATGCATCGGCATCCAGATGACAGTGGAGCTGGACAAACTGGACCAGTGAACTTCGCTGAATGGGGTAGACATAATGAAACAACTAATAGAGTTTTTTTTTCTTTTTCCTCATTCCTTTATTCAAAAACGTGATCACATAATTAATTATTCAATTATGATGCTTTTTATATTTAAATGCATTTCTTTACTATTATTAATTCCAAAAGGTTCAGACATATCAGAGGACATACACCCCCATTTGTTTACTTGTTCCATTCCATTAAATTCCGGCATCTTCTGGCGTAAACCTGTAACACTGATGTGGGCCAAGTCCATGTACCTGTCCTGAGATGGAACCAAATCCCGCTCTTACACAGTTTCGGCGCTTTCGGCTTAGTTCCGTGAAACAGCATTTCAGCGGACTGACAGGAATGTCACATTTCCATTGAGTTACTTCCAAGGGATAAAGCGATTTGGGGACGTGGCCACGATTGTCATTATTGATCATCAGTGATCACAGATCACAGATCACTGATGGGGGTAACCCGTGGGACCCATGGGTGGGGCTGGGGTGGGTTAAGAAAATGTCACTTTATTTGGGGTCAGGTTGGAGCGGCTCAAACAGATACATCAGATCCAATGAGCTAATGATGATGATGATGATGGAGGGGGTGACAGCTGACTGCCCCCCCGTTTGCAGACCGCCCCCACCCCAGTCCGACAAAGGAAAATATAATACTTTTCTATAGCCTTTGTGCTTTTCATCTTAATAGAACATTTCATTTGAACAGTCAGCAGAGCCTTTAAAAATCATGTGTAAAAGTAAAATGAGGCGCAGTGGCCACAGATGTGCATCTGAACACTTTAGATATTGAACTAACATGGGCTTTAAAGCTTTACTGTGATTGCCCAGATGGCAAAGAGATACTGGGACAGATCTGGAACAGAATCGTACCCCGACTTGGCCCGAAACTGTTTGGCAGATCCATCCCAGCGTCCAAATGCACATCGGGCCAAAACAGGTACTGCTCCGCGAAATGGATCTTCTACAGAAATGGTCCAGCTCTGGCCCAGTTCCGTTCAATCACATCTAGAATATACACAAGAATCATGTTGGCCCAGATTTGTATTACAACTCTGGTCCAGATCAGCATTACAACTTTGAAAATCAGTCTTGGTTGTGTGACGGGAGACTGTTCTGGGCCGAATCCGTAAGCCAGCACAACTCCGGAACTGCTAAAGAGAGCTGAAAGACGGATCAGATGCAGATTTGGTCCAAAGTCAGAAAACGGATGTGAGCTATAAACGGATGTAAAGGCTTTAATGCGGATCCGGCCCAAAGGTAATTGCTATCTGGGATATTATTGGGCTTATTAGTATTAGTACTTATTAGTGGACTTAAGACCCCTTTCAGTCACTTACAACCAGAAATAAACTGTTGGGGACATAAACATGGAGAAAAGTAGCGGTCTTTTCCATGGACATTTTCATTTTAAATGTCTTCAGATGGTGGGGTTGAGAAGGACAAAGTGTTTTATAAGCACTGCAATGTGGAATTATTTTTTATCACCGGAGTACTTCGAGTCTGAAATATCATTTAAAGGCAATACATGCTGTTGATGCCGACAACCCACCCCCCATAACTATGTGATTAATCGTGATTAATCACAGAAATCCATGCGATTAATCAGGATTAAAAAAATTTAATCGCTGCCCAGCACTAATATATATACAGGGTGTCCCATAAGTCTCCATACATAGGAAAAATAAACGTTTCTTGACATAAACCATTTTTATTTATACAATATGCTCTATATGACTGCCATTTTGTCGGGAACACATTTCAATGCGTGTCCTCCACTGCTGAAGAACTATAAAGAAGAAATATAAAGAAATATATGTTAGAACCATATGTATTATGTCTCCTATGTATGGAGACTTATGGGACACCCTGTATATATAAATACACACATACACATATGCACCTATATTCATTTACATAAACATACATACATACACACATATATGTACATGCCTAGGGAGGAGAAAAAACACACACAAAAAAAAAAGACATTGTAGAAAATGTTTCTAAAGATGGAAGTAAAAATCTATTACAAAACTAACAGTTACATGCCACATAACTGAAGCTTACAGAGCAATAAAAGTAACTATAGTAACAAGAGTAGTCTGAGGCGATCAGGTGTGTCGTGTATAACTGCAGTAGTATCAATGTCTGTCAGGTCAAACATCATTAAGTCTAAGTGTAAGCCATTTACTGTACCACACATTTATGGAAAATATATGAGTATTGCTTAAAATTGACAGATTTGTGCAACTAAAAGCACAGACCCAGGCCATTAATTACAGTTAAATGGTTTCTGAGGGGAACACATGTTAGTATTCAGCATCAGTGACAACAGGCAAGTCTGCTGTTGAAAAGAAGAGACCAGAATCAGAGGGATATGAAAAGACAAGACAGAAGAGAGCAGTTAATTGAGGGCAGCAGCAAAGGAAAAAAAAACATTCACTGTGCAGTAATAGACAGAGAAAAGCGAGGATTTGGATACAAAGCACTAGAATCGAATGCATGACCCTACTCGAGTGTTGTATTCTAGCAGAATCTGTCATCTGATGTGGCTAATGAAATGTTTATGCCTAAGTAGTCACTGATACAGTATATGATCCTTCATGTCTGCAGGCTGTGCAAAGTTAAAGTAACCTTCAGTTTATCCTTGTGAGTTTGACAGCCAAGTAGGACTGAAGTTTCTTGTCTTTTTTGTTTAATTTAAGTCCAAACTCTACGTCTGCAGTCAGTCAAGTCATTGTTAGTCAAGCTCACCACCACACATTAGTAGTGCGTCATAAGCAAAGACTGAGAAGGATTATTATTATTATTATTATTATTATTATTATTATTATATGAGTGTGTATGCGGTTGTTACACAAATTATAGGTTAAGGATTAACACAAGAAATATTTTTATATTATTCAAATGCATCTTAACTCTACACTGTCTGTGTTAACAACATGTTAGCAGATCAGTAACAGCTGTTTCCATCCCACATAAAGTATGTGTCTTTATTGGAGGCGTTAAAGCACAGCCGGCATTTATCCCTGTTTTGGAAAGGCTGGAGATGTAGAAATGCTCCAGAGAGAAAACAAACTTGAAGCTGTGAGATCTGCCTTTGTATGTCGACGCACACCTGGTCCAAGTAGAACCACACCTGTGTAATAGGTATGAGTTAAAGTGTACCTGCACTAGCCATGCTTATGACTTTAACTGTACTTTGTGTATTACTTCTAAGCAAGAGATGCACAAATTATGTTAAAACAAATCACCATGAATGCACCACACTGGACCTTTTTCATTATGTAAATTAGGGGCGGGGAGCAGCCCTTGCCGGCCAGAACTGATGAACAATCGTTGATTCCTGGTGATCGAGTGCGAGTTAATGGTGGGTTTTAGAACTATTTACTGTTTTTTATATATATATATATATATATATATATATATATATATATATATATATATATATATATATATATATATGCCTGTGTCTGTGTATGTAGTGGTGTTTTTTTTGTTTGTTTTATTTTTGTTTTTTGGGTCTTCATGGGTTTATCACCATCTTGTGTTCATATTTGGACTTAATGTTGCTAGCCTAGCCTAGCGGTACATAACATACATAAGACATCAGCAGATGAACTATGAAGTGTGTGACAACCCCAGTGCAGGGCTTTACTCCATCTGACTTTTTCTTTTTTGCCTCTTTCCTCCTCCTTGCAGGCAACCAATCCAGTGGCTTGGTCCCCCCCCCCCCCCCCCCCCGCTACCTGGCCACACCCACAACCTTTCCAAATTCAGCAGGAGCACAAGCCTTGCTCCACTGATGTCAACTAAGTGCCTTTGCTACATTTAGCAACTTTTCAGGCTACCTTAGCAATTTTTTATTTTACTTTTTTTTCAAAAAACACCTAGCAACAAATTTAGCTACTTTTGAAATTCGTTAGGAAACTTTTAGCAACTTTTGAAAATTGACTCAGATGTAAAAACGCATGCATTCACCCTCTAAATGACACAAAAATGTTTTCTGTCACACAGAAAAACACATGATCTTCCTTGCTAGTTGCAAAAGTAAGTTCCAACTTCTAGCCACACTGTTACATTTTTTTTTTCAGACCTCTCTCATGACTCTTATCAAAATAGCAACTAGCAACAAATCTATTAACTTTTTCTGGTGTTGTTGGAGACTTTTGGAGACTCTGACCTGAAAGCATGCATCATCCTTTGTGTGAAATAAATCACTGCGCTAAAAATAAATCACTCACATTGCCATTGACAGTTTTCTCAATCATCTCTTTTTGATTGATTTAGATTAATCATGTAAACTGAAAATTAAAAATCTTATTATGGTTAAAACTGTTTGTGTTTTATTGTGACTTGTTGTAGACTCCTAAGTGGACCGTAAAGTTAAAAAATCAAATCAAACTTAAGAAAGTGATGCTAAAAATAAACTTTTTTTTTTTTTGCCAATACAAAAAATAATCAAATTGAAGAAAATAATCAACATATTTATCAATTTCAAAAATAATCAACAGCTGTACCTCTATTCTACTGTATTGTTAAACCACAAATGAATTATGTTGCCACTGGTTAATATAACTGCTAAACAATTGAAGTTGTCAGTGGTTGTGACTAGTTCTTTATTTACTAAATTAAGAGACAATTACCATTCTGTGTTATCAAGACCACAAGGGATTACTGTACCGTATTTCCCAGATGTAAAGAGTTTTCACAAGTGCTTCCTTTGCTTCAGTGCATTTTTTAATTGCATTTTATTGTCGGTTTTTCAATGCACTGGTGTAATCATACTCATTTTGTTGGCGCCTATTATGCAAATGATGAAACGTGTACTTCATGATGAAGTGGGTTTCATCAGACTGAAACAAACAATTATTGACAATTTTGTGACATTTAATGAATGCACTAATTTGACTAAACCTCATAGTGAGAGACTCTTAAACTGAGGATAAATAATCAAGCTCATTGTCTCTGCACGAACACATTTCTGGTCAACATTGTCATTTACAAACCCTTAACAGTGAAATTCCTTTTTTTCTTTTATTTCCACCCTCTTTCTGTGAAATAGAAGCAAAGCTGTATTCATATTTGATGGACAGCTTATGTTCATTCTCTTGACACTGTTAAATTAAAAACAAAGTAAATGAAAATGTAAGGAGATGGTTGAAACCTGGCGTGTCTGACAACCTTTTCTCCCGTTTAACTGTAGTGTCAAAGCTAATTATCTTCATGTCTGATGGTAGAACGTTTGTTAAAACAAGAAACCCTTTGTCCGCCGCCGAGCGTGTGTTCACTGAACCTCTGGAATTAGCGGCATCCTTCACCGCCCTCCACGTCGCTCTACTAATGCTCCTTCCCTTACAAGTTATAGGTACCATTAAAAAGCACACACTCTGTCTATCACAGACCCACTGTAAACCCAGGAAAGGGTATCTGTGCCATTAAATTGTACGGGCCAGTGCCTTGATCCAAGGACAAGCCTGCTGGCCTTTTTACAGCTCAATATGTACCAGTCGCTCAAGTGTGAGAATGTATCATCACTGCCATTTTTGCAATCACCAAATATGCTGATATAAACCAGGTCGTAATGATTACAGGGTGCAGCCAAGGTTGATCCCATCTTACTTTGAGAGAAAATTGCTATGTTGTTGACATTTTTCGTCATAAAACAGGTATCATGCCAAGGGAATTTATCTTCATAAATACCCCACAACATGTGCTCAAAGGTTAGCGCAGGGGCGTCAAACTCATTTGATCTGCAGTGGGCCAAACCAGTAAAATAATAACATAATAATGCAGGGATGCACTGATACCAATATGAGTATCGGCATTGGCTCCAGTACTCAGTGTGTGTACTTGTACTCGTACTTGTAAAAGATATCCGATACAAATGCACCAATACCACTTACGGCTGTGTGACATTCACAGTTCAGTGCAGCAGGTACGCGGTGGTGGAATAATGTGTGAAGAGTGTGGAGATTTTTTCAAAATAAATGACAGTGATAAAAGTAACGCTGACTGCAAGTAATGTTACAGACAGACAGATACGGACGCAGCGTTCTGTCCGTCCTCTGCATACATTCCATCTGTTTTCCAGGTGTTGACGGATGCGTAAACAGAATGAGAATACCAGAGGGTGTACGGAGCGGTGCGGACCGCCACCAACAGAAGTGAAAATGAAACTTATGGTTCATTTCTCTTTTCTCCACCTGCTGAAGCTAAGCTGTTAAACCTTACCAGTGAAAACGCTGCAATATTAGTATCACAGTAGTGTTTCCTCTGTCGTCTCCATGTTTGTTATTACTGACTTTCTTCTTCTTCTCAAAAAACTTTACTCTTCTTCGTGATATTTGTCCAGAATGGTGAATTCAGAGTGGCGCCCCCTGGTGGATTAATTGACAAACGCTCATTCCAACACATTAAATGTCAGAAGCAGCACTTTTTTCCAGTCAGACTAATGACAACGACAATAAAGCACATTTACAAAAGGAACTAAGAACTGGAATGGGATTATTAAGTACTCGTATCGGTACTCAGTATCGGCAAGTACTCAAATGTAAGTACTCATACTTGTACTCAGTCTGGAAAAAAGTGGTATCGGTGCATCCCTATAATAATATATAAATAATGTCAACTCCAAACTTTTCTCTATGTTTTAGAGCGAAAAAAGTAAATTTACATTATGAAAAGGTTTACGTCTACAAACTGTCTTTTCAAAAGATGTGAATAACATGAACAAAGTGAAAAAAACAAGTGTAATTTTAACAATATTCTGCCTCAGTTTATCATTTACACATGTACATTATAACTTACAGATCACAGTGGATCTACAAACACACAAAACATTTAATAACAGGCAGAATATTGTTAAAATTGTGCTGACTTCTCTTAAGGCATTTCAGGTTGTTCATATTTGTTCAGGTTATTCAAATTTTTAGCAAATTCTACTTTGTTTCGGTGTAAATACATGAAAATATTTACATTTACAAAGAGAAAAAAATGGAGTTGTCATTATTTATATGTTATTATGATAGTATTTTACTGGTCCTACCCATTTGAGATTGAATTGGTCTGAATGTGGAACCTGAACTAAAAGGATTGTTAATATCTTCAGTGTAATTTTTGCATTTCACAACTTCATCCCAAGGGCCGGACTGGACCCTTTGGCGGGCCGGATTTGGTCCCCGGGCCGTATGTTTGACACCTGTGGGTTAGAGTGTGTTTCTGAGAGGGAAAAGGTGGAAATCTGTCGTCTAAATGACTAATTATGCGCATGTAGCAGATTTATCTCTAAGCTTTATGAAGGATTTATCAAGCTCTTAAAAGTGTCCCAAAATCTGCCGAGCTAATTACAGTCCAGACGCATCCCTCCATCACGGCAACACAGCTGGACACACTTGTTTTTGTGGATGGACACATGTGGACACCCACTCTGTGTACTGTCTTCACATACACACACACACACACACACACACACTGTGGCGGATCTTTCATCAGTCTACTTAATTATGTTAGTTCGGGTTAATGCAGATAAATAGCGTCTGAAAACAAACAACTGAGTCACTGGCGTCCACATTTGTTCCCACGGCACAAACGTCCCCATTAGAGAAAGATGATTCTAATAATATTAAACTGCAATTAAATGGACTGCATGGTGCTCACAAAAGGTAATTAAATTGTTGCGGTATCTCATTGGTTTTTATTGTTGTCTAGAATAACACTGTTCTGTTTGTGATAAAGGCCCAATCCCAATTCACCCCTTACCCCTCCCCCTTAGCACTACCTCTTGAAACAGAGTTGCAAGGGTTAGGGGTTAAAACATTCTCCTATGAAATGAGACAACCCTTCCCGACCTGTTACATCATCAGCAGTCATCGATCCCACTATAAACAGATGCAACAACTTTGTTTGTGAAAAAATTCCCCATGCCATCAGCAGCTGTAACCATCTGTGTTCCATGGGCTGTGGGCTTTTTTGCAGCTATCGACCGCAAACCGCAGAAATGCGATCTATAACACATTGAAATCAGTGGCGACTGCTCGTCTTTCAGAGAGGGGAAGCTCATTGTTGGCTTACATCAAAAAAAAATGTCAAGTTATTCAAACATAAATTGGGCCCTCCGTTCTATTAGCATTGTCTGCCATCATGTGCACCTTACTGGATAGCTAGCTCACACCGACCTAGCCAACAGTATGATTGATTTAACTATCTACAAAATGATATTAAACTTGAATAAGAAATGATTAAATTATGTAACTGAAATAAGAAAACATTGAAATTATTAAATTGAAACAAGGAAGTACAATGAGTGTGTTTTATTTACAGTGCAAGAAATGAACAAGTAATTTCATAGTGGTTTCTCTCTCCATTCCACAGCAGAATGTGCGACGGTATTAAACTGAACTCTGTCAAGTGAAGGAGTAGATGTCAAAATAGCTCTCAATCAAATGGGATTCAGCTTTTGGACTGATCCTCCAATCAGCATGTGGAAGCCTGGCGTACAGCCCAGCCGAGCTCCGCCCACAGCTCCATTCACCCCCAGAGACGCCGCATGTCCGGGGGCAGGACAACATCGTGGCATTTATCCAATTACCGTCCAGTTTTGAGGCAATGAAAAAAACAGTTCCACTCAGTCCCATTGAAGTGCATGGACACTGAGCGTCTACGGGCAAATGCACTGAGCACAGATCGTATGAGAAAACAGCGCAACGGGAATGTATGAGAAGTGAACAACATAGAGTTTGATGATTTGTGATAAAGCTGATTCTGAACGAACTCGTCTGAGAGATGAACGTGTTCTAACACATTTGTAGTCAATGAAATGTCAACACAACCGTACATATTTAACCATTTAATTTTCGTAATTTTAGGGGAAGCCGAGCTCCCCTTGCAGTCTACGAGAAATCACCTCTGATTGAAATGGTGTTAAATGGACAATCAAATGATTAAGTTTTTTACAAAGAAAATGCATACATCTGTGTGTTTCTTTCATCCCACTGCTGCACTTTTTAGCTGTGAATTATGGGAAATTTCTCATACCCCTCCATTTGTAGTGTTGTCCTGAAAATCCTCCGTTTTGAGGGCCAAACAGCCCTCCCCCTCCAACTAATCAGAACATCGGAACACCCCTTCCCCTTCAAATGAACACGCAAAATGCAGGGGTAGGGGTAAAGGGGAGGGGCCAAGGGGTGAATTGGGATTGGGCCTAAATCTTTGTGTCTTGAGCACACAGTAAAAACAGTCCATGTCAAAAAGGCTGCAATCCATTTCAGTTCCTCCTTTTTTCATGAGTATCAAAAAGGAAGGAAGGAAATATAAGCACTGTTCAAATGTTCCTAATCCACTAATATTCATGTTACATACACTAAAGACCAGTATAACTATGATACTTTGGGCTGTTAGCATTAACGCTGCTAATCTGAGTTTATTTAAATCTGTTTATAGTGGTTCTTTAGCATCTGTCTGCACTAAAATGCCCGGGTACTCAGAAGAGTAACCTGTGAAGTTTTATATATGTATGTAGTTTTTTTGTGGCCATAGAAATAGTGACTTCATATAGTGAAGCGTTCCCAGAAGTCTATAAGGTTCTGCACCAGCTCCTGAACTTCAATGTACAACTAGTCGGATGTATTTTTTTTTTTTTTGAAGTAACACATTTAGAGTCTAAACACATTTTTGGTTAGATTTTCTTTGTTTTTTTAGATTCTGGCAGCCCAAGTGTCACTCAGGAAATAGAATAAACTGAGATCGTCTCACTACAATAAATAATCGGCTGACTACAGATGTCTGCCTGAATAGTAACTTTGACTTTATGCAGATACTTTGTCAAAACACTGGCAGAGAACACTGTGTTAGAGATCTATGAAGTTACTATTCTCCATTCGATGTGTGTGTGACTCAGTTGGTAGAGTGCGTTGTCCAATGACTGGTCAGCCATTCGAACCCTGGCTCTGACGGTCCACATACTGAAGTGTCCTTGGGCAAGACACTGAACCCTAAATTGCTCTCAGTAGGACCTGATAGTGCTTTGCATGGAGGCAGCTGCCCACTGGTGTAAACTGTTAAATTTCACCATGGTGGGATCAATGAAGTCTTATCTTACCTTACCTTACCTTACCTTACCTTACCTTACCTTATCTTATCTGGTCCCTAATTTCAATATATATTGCCGTGTTGGAACAGGTGGAACTGAGTCGACTAACGTTACTGTCTTTTTGACACATTTAAACATTATACAGCCAACACATTTGTGGCAACATAACTTAAGACCTACCATATCAAATTTAATACCTTTTAAAGACTTTTTTAGGGTAATAAATGCAGATTTGTACATTCAAGACTTTTAAGACTTTTTAAGACCCAACAGGAACCCTGGAATACATTTGTAGTTGTTCAAAGTAAAATATGTTGACAACTACTGGATGGAAAGTCACTAAATTGTTCTATTATTAAAAAACATGCTAACATTAGCATTTAGCTCCCTGTGCCAAAGTGAAGCTTGGAATGTGGATGCAGATTTGGTTTTACAGTATGTGATGGACAAGCTCCTTTCATCATATTTCCACACAGAGCTATAGTTAACAGCTCAAGGCTGCAGAACAAGAGTGGATCTCATCTAACGTTTCTGAAAGCTGGAAAAGGTGAAGTGCACATAAGGCTTAGTCAAATTACTGACTGACTACTTCACAGTATAAACAGAAATATTTTCTATAATAAAACTGTATGATGAGGTTGGTAAGGTAAGTGTTTGCATGAGCAGTGTAGGTGTGTTGGTCCACATGTCATTATACTTCAGAAAAAGCCAATTCTCATTCTTTGTCCACCACCGACTTTTCCAATCTGTTATTATTCAGCTTCCTGTTCAAATATTCAATTATCATTAACCTTCATTTTCTGTAAGCGGACATAGAGGTTACTTCTTTCCTCAGAGGTCTCTGAGGTCTTCTGGTTGTTGAATAATAATGAAAACATTTCAGCAGGTTTTCAGCTATTATAATAACATCTTTGTGGGTATTACTTTTCCAGGCTCCACAGAGGGCTAAAGCAGCATAAGAAAAGTTCATCTGATTGCAGTCAAGTATCTCAATGAAGTTCAGGAGGAGACCTGCACTTGAGCAGAACTGTACTCATGTTATTTTTAACTTTTTTTAAAATGTAGATATAAAATGAATAAAGTCTGTGAATGTAACTGGATTCATTACGATGTAGTAATCAGATTTACTGGCATGAGGAAGACTATTAACATATAAGTGACCATGATTAACTCATAAAGACCCAAACAGACACCGGTGACACAAACCATCTACTGATATAAACTGTTTAATACCTGTTGATCCACTAATCTTATCAATACATATAAATAATTGGTGTAAAATGCAGTTTGTCATCTTTTCATGGTCATCAGATATGACCCATTTGGATGTTACCATGGAAACACTGTCATCTTCTACAACACTGATTCACCAGTAAAACCCATAGAGTTGGATCAATGACAGTGGATGGAGACATTTGATTTTACATTCAGTTACAGCTATCTTTGTTGAAAAAGTAACTTTTTCTTCATTTTTGTCTGTTTTGATATAATTAACTGAATTTACTGAGTTTTTATGAACATCTACATGATCTGTGAATGAAAAATAGGAGAATACATGATTTACACCAAACAATGCAAAATACAGAGGATAATACTTTTTTTTTTTTTTAATGGTGGTAAATCAGTTAAAAAAGGTAGAAATAGACAAAAATTCATTTGGGTACTGCTACAAAAGTAACACTGGGTCTTTATGGGTTAAAAAAAAATTGGCAGGTATTCATGTCATTTCATGGGTGTGCTCATGAAATGATTAGAATAAAGAAAACTCATATTTATGGCAGTTACTCGTGTTTTCATTTATAGTACTATAATCACTTTTTATCCCAAGGTTTTGGTATAAATAATAGGTCTTTGTCAAAAGGAGAAGTGGAATAAAACTGAACTTTTCTCAGATGACAGATTGTCCGGTGGAGAAAAATCAACCTCTGTGAATAGTATGAAAAAGGTTATTTTAAGATTAGATCCAGAGTAGTGTAATTATCATTAGCTACAACTGTAACAGTACTGTACTCATATTAAAATGTTTGAATGAAAACATAGACTTTATTGGAGATTTATCAAGAAAAAAAATAAGTTGTATTAGTTTAGCTTTGAGGTTCCTGGGCTTTTTCAGAAAGAGAAATGTGATGCTTCTCAGGACCTAAACTTACAAAAATGGGTTAGAATTTGCCCTAATGCCTCATTTTGCGAACTTTACATAATGCATGATCCATAGTGTCAGTCACAGAGAGCATGAAACATCTGCAATCAGGTCTAAAACTGACGCACTAAACATGAAAAGAATACAAACACTAATGTGCACAAACACTCATCATCTAGGCTGTGTTGTATCACCAGCATGGGACCCTGTAGTTCATACTGCACATGGCCCAAATAAATGGAGTAGAACAAGTACAAAATTCTATAGTTTTTCTCCATCTAAAATGATTGTGATATCTTTTTTTTTCATGACTAAGACCAAGCAATTTTTCCGTCTGCTCATCATTGCATAGTACCAGTCTTATTTTCACACATTATCTGAATATTTGAGAAGACACAACAAACAGCTGATCAGTCAAGTCAGTTAAATGTTCATCTGAACGTATTTAAGAAGGTGTTTCAATTTCATCTATGCATATTCACTCTTTGGTAAATAAATAATAAATAACACCTCTAGCAAGTGAGAAAAAAAAAAATTCTGGTGTGAAATTTAACTTGGCACACTTAGGCAATGTTCAGACTGTAGGCAAATGTGGCCCAAATCTGATGTTTTTGTCCATATGTGACCTTTAGCCGATCTGTTAAACACAGTTTGAACGGCACAAATCAGATTTTTTCAAATTCAACCAAGGCCACTTTCATATGTGGTCCAAAATCCGATACGTAACTTCAGTCTGAACATCCAGGTCGGATTTATCTGACCTTTACATCATAGAAATGCATCAAATTTCACAATTCTGCATCCCAGGAGTGTTACTTCCATAAACACAGTGTGTGCCTGTGTGGTCACGTATTACATCAGGACCTCTTTTGTGCATGTGGGTCACTTCAGGGTCGCATTCAGTTCATACTCAAAACTGATAGAAGTCGCATTTTATGTGTAATATGGACGAGTACATGGAAAAATCCAATTTCACCAAAAAATCTGAATTGTGAACTTTGCCTTAGCGTCTCTTTTCTGCTCAGGGAAAGTTCTTTGTCTCTGATTCTAAGGGTACTTAATTAAAATTGTGAATGTCAGTCTGGTTTGTTGTGAATTTCAGCTTCCATTACTCACCATAGAAGTCTGTTTATTGCCACAAAACTGTTTACTTCTATGTCATTTTGGACATATTTACATACAGCATTGGTGTGTATTTTTCTAATTGGCAACCCAATGAAGACTGCCTGAGACTCATGAAAAGTTGAGGAAAGGCTAGGCTTAGCTGATATTGGTTAAAAAAAAATAAATAAAAAGGTGATTTGGAAATAAATTTCTTCACTGTCCAACGGTTGATGGGCTTTCTATGTAAAATTCTGTGGTTGTGTACTCACGTGAAGTTTGTGTTGGAATCTCAGATGAGGAGCTGGATGTCTTTTGATATTAGCCGATATCTAAGCTAATACAGTCATTAGACCATCAAAAGTCATCAGAAACAATGGTTATACAATCCAGTACTAACTCCTGTGTGTATCATGTGACTAAAACAGACAGAAAAAAAACCATGGAATGTCTCAAAGTACTGTTTTTGTCAGTACAATACCATAGATATTGGTGGAGGAACTGAAGTAATTTTGGTTATTATCAAGAAAACATGGAAAATGGATAGATATCAGCTCTGAAATTAAAGTCTTATGAGCTATTTTTGTTGTTATCATCATATTTGTCCAAACAAATGTACCTTTAGTTGTACCAGGCATTAAAATGAACAAGAAATTGAAAAAAACAAGGGGTGGTTTAATAATTTTTTCCATGATGGTAGTAATAGAAGCACTGTCAAACAGAGTTCAGGGTTTTGACAGAAAACAGAAATAGGCGACCCAATACAGCTAACTATATTATGACTGTGATCATGGATGTAGTCAGTGGAGTCCATTACTAGCTTAGCAACAGAGTTAGCATCAACAAATGACTCCAAGCACAAAACAGACTCCTATACAAACTTTGCATACACTGGAACCCTTCATTATGTACCTTTTTAGTACCTACATAGGAAATAAACAGAATACCACCATTTTGTTTCCATATACTAAAAGACTCATCTGGTGGATGACAGAGCAGAGAACTTTTCACCATCTGTATAGTTTTGACTAACGGACTATATTTCCAGAGGTTGGATTTCAGTGGGATTGTTGTGAACATAATGCAAGGACAGAGCCAATGAAGTAAATAAGAGAGCAGAGAGTGATGTCAGATAGCAGGGATTTTCCTCCATTTGTACCCAGATAGGAGGTTCAGCATGTTTAACAGATTGGACCCAAAAGGAAAGAGCACAAACATTACATAGCCAGTTAAACTTTACTAAACTCCTGTTAGCTTTCAGCTTACATTTGCAAAATGTAGCACCCTTGGGGATAAGGCATGGGTGTCAAACTCATTTTAGTTCAGGGCCAAATTCAGCCAAATTTGGTCTGCAGTGGGCCGGACCAGTAAAATAATAACATAATTATATATAAATAATGTCAACTCCAAACTTTCCTTACATGATGTAAAGGTTTACATCTACAAACTGCCCTTTAAAACAATGTGACTAACATGAACACCCTAAAATTTTAACAATATTCTGTCCCAGTTTATCACTGACGCCATGTTCATTACAACTTACAGATCACAGGGGATCTACAAATACACTAAATATTCAGTAACGGGCAGAATATTATTAAAAGTATGCTTACATTTCTTAAGACATTTCAGGGTTTTCATATTTGTTCAGAATGTTTACGTTTTCTGTGAAATTATAGAGTTTATTTTAGTGAAAATACAGGAAAATTATATGAAAATATTTACATTTACAAAAAGAAAAATTTGGAGTTTTAAGAATTTATAGGTTATTATGATAATATTTTTCTCGGTCTGTATGTGGAACCTAAACCAGAATTTTCTGTGATCATCTTTAGTGTAATTTTTGCATTTTCACAAATTCATCCCGTGGGCCAGATTGGAACCTTTGGCGGGCCGCATTTGGCCCCCGGGCCGCATGTTTGACACCCCTGGGATAAGGCATAAACAGTGCAGCCATCCTAAGTGACTGTCATGGAATTTATTTATTTATTTGAAGTGGCTATTGACACAGTACTGTGGCACAAAATATTGGTTTGTCTATTACCACAGAGCCAGTCAGCGCCCTCATTATATCATGTCTACACTGGTAACTTGTTACATCCTGAAAAGTACCAAGGCAATCAGATAGCAAATAGGTCAAACTTAAGTACAGTGGACATTTACTTTACTCTGTAACATAATGGGCTGTTAGGCGTAAGACTTGGGTTCAGTTACCAGTCAAAGTCACATATTTTTTTTAATCTCTTAAGATTTTCAAATGGAGCGGGGGTGGGGGGGTTGTACAGTGCCAAAAGTGCCGGTAGGTACATCCGACATTGATATAAATCAGTCACTGGGACAATGTCAGAGTGCAGAATTTGGAGCACAGCACTCAATACACTGAACTGACACAGAACTGACAAGTCACATAGCACATCTAACCTGTAGCTCCACCCACCTTCTCCAGCCTCACTGACTGCACAAAGCAAAGAACACCATAAAACAACATATAGAGCATTCAGAACAATAACTCCTATTCTTTTTTTTTTTTTTTTTAACTTTCTGTTTAGATTTTTGTACAATATAAAACAGAACAAAACATCTGAGACAAGACATAAATAAAAAAATAAATTACACCACATAGTATTATTATTGTTACAAATATTATACTACATCTATAGATACATTGCCAAATATCGAAATATTCATATATTTATATTCATATGCACACATCTATATAAATACAAAAGATCTCATGTCAGGGCTTATAAGAGCAATTCTCGTCAACAACCCAAAAAGTTTAATTATACAAATAGTCTTCAACCTTGTGCCATCACCGCTTAAAAAGATCCATTTTCATTTGTAATGATGCAGTCATTCTTTCCATAGTGTACACTTGTTTCAGTCTTTGTTTCCATTCTATTATCGTTAGTGATTTGACACTCTTCCAATTTACTGTTACTATTTTTTTTAGCAATCAGTAGTAAAATATGTCAAATATATCTCTGTTCTGCATTAAAATCATTGACCAGTATGACTCCAAGTAAATAGAACAAAACATTTGAAGGGACTTAGTAATTCCTATTCTATACTATATACTATCACTAATTTGTTCTTTCTTCCAATCAGTTTCCACAGTACTGTGGTAGAAAAATGCACAGAAGAATGCACCACAGTACTGCGGCAACAAGAGGTTAATGAGTTCATGGAGCAGTATCCATGACTGGCTCTAGTACAAATGCTAACATGTGATTGGCTCTGTGGCAATAGACAAACCCATATTTTGTACCACAGTACTGTGGCAGTAGCCATTGCCTTTATTTATTTAATTATTTGTTTGTTTGTTTGTTTGTTTGTTTGTTTATGTTGATTTGTGTTTGAGCCGAACATTTTATCTCTCATCTCTTTTATCTCATTGTTTTTCCATTGTTGTTTGCTCAGAATTCAAAGAATCACAGTTTTCTTTCTTCTCAACTTCAAATGACTACTTTATAGGTTACATTAAATATTCTTTCTGAACATGCTCACCCACTCCATGTGTCGACACTTTTTTGCACTTGAATATGTAATAGAGTTCAAAGCATGAAATATAAGGAACCACAGCAGCTCAATATTAAATCATACATCAGAGCGACCACAAGGATCCCACGGGTTCATTATTTAATCTGTAAACTGCCCCAGCTGGACAATATAGTACCCTGTTCTTAATTGCGCTGGCACAAAAAACAGTGGATCAAAGTCGATCCAGTAGTGGCTGACTGTTGGCTGGTGAACAATAAGAGGACCAGTATTCTCCTGTGGTCCATGGTGGTTCAGGAAGGCCAAAAGCCAACACAATACTGGTCCAATACAAGCTAAGTCTACCAAAGTCTGCTCTATGTTTCATCTGACAGTATTTTGTGGATGTTTTTTTTATGCTTTATAGGTTTTCTATGACCTCATGCTAAATGGCAAGTTAAGGAAAGATTGCTACTTTTGTATTAAGACATTTACCTTGTTAATTTTTTTCCATTCTTTTATGTTGACTGCACTTTCGCTTCATCTTAAAGTGAATTTTGAATTACCTTGACATGACGAGACTTTGCTTCTTCAAATATTCAGCTAATTTAGTAACACTTCCTCAGTTTTAGAGTTTTTGTATGTGCAAGACCATGATCTGGGCATATTTTAAACTGAAATTAAGCAAAAACTCAACTGTTGTGATGAGATTCTGACAAGGGTTTCTTTCTTTCCGTATGCTTTGACCTTACTGTTCATAGGGCGCAAAAGCAACTTTTAAAGTAAAGCTCGAAGCATTCTAACAGTGCAGCATTGTTTTTTGGGTTTTTTTTTTTTTTTTTTTAAATCATTCATTGAATTCCAAGGGCCTTTTTTATTGTTAATCACAATATGGCAATAATAAGACATCTTGGCACATTCTAACTGCAGTAACTGAGACATTATATTTGTTCTGCGGTGGCAGTTGGACTAAGTGACGGTGGTCATTGGTCATCCCTTCCACGTAATACCATTTCAGCAGAACCATCATAGGTATACTATTGCACTTTATATTTTTTTGCCATTATATGTCAAAACACACTTACCATCTAATTCAGTTTAAGACTGTACATCAGGCACAAATATCAAAGTCCAAACTGGCTAAAATGTTTCCCCAAATTTGACTCTACCTGTGATAGATGCAGAACCAGTGAAGCAACATTGTTACACATGTTTTTGTTCTGCTCCAGTCTTGAACATTAGTGTAGGAGTATTTTTCAAGTTTTTACTACTGTACTAGGAGTTAGGATCACCCTTGACCCTTTTACCGCATTATTTGGCATCGATCCTGGAAGGCCACAGCTACCTGCAGGTGGACACAAGGGGGTTGCCTTCAGTACTCTTTTGGCACACTGCCTTATTCTTACTAGGCAGAAGGAACCTGCCCCACCTTCTGTTGGAGAAGTGATCTCCAACCTTAAACTCGAAAAAAATCTGATAAACATTAAGTGGATCTGAACCGAAGTTTCATAAAGTGTGGAAATCTTTTTTAACCTTTTTTGACAATCCTACGACGCATGTACAAGGCCCTTAAGAAGTTAAGGTGTATACGTGTATGTAATACTCTGATATGTCATTTTATTTCTATCTACAGTGCCATATTGTATATGCATACAGATCTGGTGACAGCAAGGGATTTGAAAGGGTTAAGTGGGTTTTGTTTGAATTTTTCTTTATTTTATGTGTGAATACCTGTGTGTATTCTGTATTTTGAAATTCAATAAACATATCTAAACAGGAAAACACACTTACCATATTGTAATTCAAGTGGTCTGAGCTAGTGATGGGTCGTGCTCCGAGAGTCGATGTTTTGTAATGAATCAGAAAAGCCGGCTCCCCAATTTTTTCCCCCTTTCACTGCTCAGTCAATCTCAATCAATCAATCAAATTTTATTTATATAGCGCCAAATCGTAACAAAAGTTATCTCATGACACTTTACATATAGAGCCTAATGCTGTGGTCCAGGCTGGTTTTTGAGCCCATACGTCTCGACTTCAAACCGTGACTCACAACTTTTGTAACGTTCCAGGCAAGTCACGCCAAACTGCCTTAGCCCAAGGAATTGTGGTAGCTAGATGTAAACAAACCAGCATGGTGGACCCTACATTCTGCTCATTTACAATCATTTCTATCACCAAAGGTGTTTGCTCTTTGCTTACTTGAGGGAAACAGAGGAGGAAAAACAGCAAGAGAAGCTGTTATACCTTTAATGTTATGTTATTTGTAAATTTGGATACATATTTGATATTAATTTATTCTTGCATTCATTGGACTGAAAACTAGCTAACGCTACAGTAGCTGCTGACTATGCAGAACATTTGCAGATAAATAATGTTAGAGCAATACCATCCATCCATCCATCATCTTCCGCTTTTTCCGGGGCCGGGTCACGGGGGTAACAGTCTAAGCAGGGATGCCCAGACTTCCCTCTCCCCACACACCTTCTCCAGCTCTTCTGGGGGGACCCTGAGGTGTTCCCAGGCCAGCCGAGAGACATAGTCTCTCCAGCGTGTCCTAGGTATATCCCGAGGTCTCCTCCCAGCGGGACATGCCCGGAACACCTCCCCAGGGAGGCGTCCAGGAGGCATCTGAAACAGATGCCTGAGCCACCTCAGCTTGCCCCTCTGGATGTGGAGGAGCAGTGGTTCTACTCGGAGCTCCTCCCTGGTGGCTGAGCTCCTCACCCTATCCCTAAGGGTGCGCCCAGCCACCCTACAGAAGAAACTCATTTCGACTGCTTGTATCCGGGATCTTGTCCTTTCGGTCATGACCCAAAGCTCATAACCATAGGTGAGGGTAGGAACGTAGATTGACCGGTAAATCGAGAGCTTCGCCTTTCGGCTCAGCTTCTTCTTCACCACAACAGACTGATACAGTGACTGCATCACTGCAGAGGCTGCACCGATCCGTCTGTCAATCTCGTGCTCCATCCTTCCCTCACTCATGAACACGACCCTAAGATACCTAAACTTCTCCACTTGAGGCAAGGGTTCCCCACTGACCTGGAGAGGGCAAACCACCTTTTTCCGGTCAAGAACCATGAGCAATACCTTGTTTTAATAAACAATCTGCATAAACACCGCATTCATGGGGGCTACCGTTGCTACATGACGTCAGAACTCATAACTGGGAGTGCATCGATCTAGGTTGAGTTCACGGATGGGAAGTCACAGGTTTGACTGCCATTCCAGTACATTTTCACCGGTAGAAGGTTGAAAATACACGAGTTATGAGTTGCCTGGAACGCAGCATAACCTTCTAACCCTAACCCTGACCCAGACTCTCAAGCCAATTTACAGAAACCCAACAGAATCCTCTAGGAGCAAACACTCAGCTCTCTCACTCTCAGTGGCTTAGCGCTGCTCACTGGAGAACTTTGTTTTGATTGGTTGCATGTCCATATCCTCAAATGTGGCAGCCATGTAGCCAATTACATGTGAGGATATGGATCATTATGTTACGTGAAAGCAGAGAGGGGGACAGACGCTCCACCGTGGTGCTGACTAAGTGAGACAGTGGTGAGGAGGAGAGTCCAGGTGAGTTGCAAAAACTGGTAATAAATATAAGTGACGTGTGTGCAGTTTAAAGACATTGGAAATAACAGAGCAATGTGTCACAAGAACCCCACTTTGGGAACCCCTGATTTAGCTGATTGACTCAAAATCACGATCAGCCCCATAAGACCGATACTTTCCAGGCTGATGCTTTACCAACAGACTCTAATGCTACCAGGCAGACACTAATCTGCATGTTGTAATACACTAACAGGGTTTGATGTGTTTGTACATTTGAATGCATGAATGCTTATACAATGTTACTACAAATACATATACATGAATGCATTTGTCTGCACTGATGTAGACTCTATATGTGAGTGTGTACCTGGAGGTGAAAGAGTGCAGACATGCAAATCTGAACATCTGTGCATCTCCACATGCAGTGCACATCTGCATAGCTGTTCACAGGCTGAACACTGATGTCTGTGCGTGTCACTCCTAATGAGATTTCCCAGGTTGGAAAACATCTGAGATCCTTCTGGAAGTAGTTGGGATCACACAGAATAGAAATATGAGTATGTCAAACTGTGTCGCACCGTTCTGTGTGAACACCTACTCACAGGTACCAGTCTGCAGCCTTTGAAAGTGACACGAGCTACAGAACATAGCTGCCAAGCAAACACATGTGAGGCGTTGCTATGCTACCATACAACAAGAATGATAAAGTTCAACTTCACAGGACTCTGCAACCTTGTTAGACATTTTTTAGACACTGAGAAAACTGGGAAATAGTGAAACAGCAACGTATTAAAAGTGTTAATTTTTCTTATTGGTTTAACGCTGGCACAGACTATTTAACCCTTTCATGCATGAATTATAAGAATTTTTATCGAGATTTTTTTCTTGGGTGTTTTTGTTCCTCCTTAGGCATGAAAAAAACAATGCAATTGAGGTTTTTTTCATGGATTTACAAAAATGTCCACTCAGCTCCACCATGCATTTTATTCTTGAAGCACAGAAACATGTGTTTAAAACCCAATATCAGAAAGTGATATGAAAACAATGAAATAAAAACATTTTTAATGCTGCTACTCTGATGTTTTCTCACATTTTAGCATACTCTAATACTAGTTACGACTCACTTGATTGATTGATTTGATTGATTGATGTATTTCTTTTGAATATGAATGTCAAAACAGAAGAAAATAAATAAACAAACGCTTAAACATAAGACATAAGACGTATAATACATATTCGAAAAGGAGTGAGAAGAAGCATAACTTATAAAATCCCACCCCTTCTTTGTAAATAATTAATAACAGTAATAATCTTCCTAGTTCATGGAGATAATATACAAAAAAAAAAGTTAAAAAAAAAACCCAAAAAACCGTTAATTACAGTCTAACAATAACAACTGATTTACACTCAAACATGTTACTGCAGATCAGGTTTATCAAGAACAGCAAAGTTACTGTAATGGTATGAATGTCAGTGTATTGGATGGTGCATAAGTGTCCACTGTGTCAGCTGATTATACAACTAAAACAACAAAACCCATGAATATACAAGAGAACAGCTGTAGAATAAGTGTCCACTGGAGTGAACACTACGCATGAAGGGTTAACCTGGGGGGGGGGGGGCGGGACGGAATATAAGCATGAAGTTAAACTGTCAGTGATCGAACTTGAAAAGAACTAACCATCTGGTCAAAAAGACAGCCTTTGTTGGATTTATTTATGTAGTTACAGTTGGAAAAACAATCCCATAACTTGAATATGACAAAATAACACAGCTTTCTAGCTACTAAATAACCTAAGCTGAACAGAAAAACCTTTGTGTTACTTTGTGTTTATTAATTCAACAGACACAAACACTCCATTCAGACGCTTTAAGTATAATCACTACAAAAGCTTTAATAATTCTCTGTGTGTTAAAAGTGGAAGGGGGTGACGGTCCAAAGTTGCATAGGCAAGACATTTTTGCAGTAATACATTTTACATCACCTGGAATCAGCAAGTGGAGCTCCAACAAAGAAAGTATCCCATCCTCTCTTTTTGTGACCCAATTCATTGAATTAACTCCCTCAGGTGATTAAAAAAAGGAGCGTTCTGTGGAAACCCTCAAATCCAAAATCTATTCTCATAGTTACATTGCAGACAGAGCAGCGTCCAGCGCTGTAACAGTACTGTCCGTCTCGCTGTCTGAGCTGAGACAGCAGGAAGCTGCTGTCGGCAGCCCCATCTCACCGTCCACACACTCTGTCTGCAGTTTGTGTGAGTGTGGATGTGTCTCAGTGTGTCTGCTCAGTCATGACTAGTGGAAGGAACGATGTGTGAGCACTGGTGTTTCTGTGTGTTCGCCTATACTGCCTATTATTAAACTGAAGTATTGGAGAGGCAGGTTTGAACATGTATTTAGGACATGTTTCAATGCATTTTCAATAACATATCTATGAAGACCTGTGCCCATTTTATTTATTGACGCATGTACTTACATTATATATGTTTCCAACATTTATGGAATTTGAAGGAATCCATAACATCTTTTGCCATGTACTATGTTAACATTTAAGCTTAACTTTAATTTGCACTAGCGCTGTCAAATGATTACATTTTTTAATCAGATTAATCACAGGGATGCTGTGGATTAATTTCAATTAATCACGATTAAATATCATTAATTTTTAATCTCTATTAATTATGTTTCATTTTGCATGGGTAAACAGACTAAAGAAAGAAATGAATATATATGCTCTTAAAGTGTCACTAGCTAAGTGACATGTTAGCCCAAGTGCTAGCAGAACCCTGGACTAACATATGCTTGGTGTTCATGTGGTATCTGAAGCTGGAAGTGCTTCCGTGAAAAGAAAATTTCTTCCTGCAGAGTGTGAATAACACTTTATTTTGGTCGACTGTTCTGTTTTGGGTTTTTTTGTCCTCATATTTCCATCCAGAGGACCAACGTACTGTTTAGCATCTTCCATCTTTATGGGTTGGTTCTGCTGCCTGTCAGTACCAAATCGACTGCCCATTTACACATGCGCGACACTAACTCTACTAAGGCAAACTGCCCGAAATCAATCAATCAATCAATCAAATTTTATTTATATAATGCCAAATCATAACAAAAGTTTTCTCATGACACTTTAAATATAGAGTCGGTCAAAACCAAACTCTCAAGTCAATTAACAGAAACCCAACAGAAATGTGTTGCCATAGACATTCAGAGTCATTCTGCACTGCAGATGGGTTAACTGTGCTAAAAGTCGTGTTATTTTTATAATTACGTATCCCTCCACCACCAGGTCACACAAATTTTTTCGGGTAATCTCATGATGCTGTTAGTGTGGCCCCTGATCTAATATATCACTTATGTCTTTTCTTAATTCAGTGAACACTTCAGCCTGTTTACTGGTCAACACATTCAGACATTCAATTATTTGCTAAAAATGTTTCCACTGTACTTTTCTGCATCCAGGAGTGAAACTAATCACTAGTATTCTTGGAACGCCATGAGTTTGACATTCAACACATAGAGCAAACTTTTGGACATAAGCATTGATAAGCCAGTGGTAAGTAACAACACTGCACCTCTGACATGTCACATTCAAATTCCAAGTTAGCAGCACACTACAAATTTGACTTTTCCATTTTTTTTCCCCTCAGCAGTGTAACTATAACAACTAAATCAGGTTCTCTTTGCCTCTTAATCCACCCCTTGTGACTTGTCTTGCTGCATGTCCTTCTATGCAGTGCCTAAATAGAAACCGACCAATTACCAAGAGCAGCTTGACATGGGACCGTGTCATCCTGTCGGGACGAACAACCACCCCCTTCCTTCCCAGCAATGAGACAACTGCTACAACAGGAGACAAATCAATGAGTGCAGGTCAATTTTCCACCAGAAAAGTCCTTGTGTGTGATGAGGGGCTGTCTAGGAGACCAGATGAATGGGCTTTGAGAGGCCTGTTGAATTTCTCAATCTCTTAAAGTACAATACAACTTAGTGCCTTCTTGCCAAAGCCTTCAATATATTTTGATGCTCTTCTATCCCTTCTCACTCTCCTGGCAAGTGGCTTTGTGCAGAAATACAGCAGAGAAGGAGGGGGAGAAGTGGCAATCAGGAGAAAGTCCCCAGGAGAGACGGCGGCATGTGTGAAGGGATTTGTAGGTCAGAGAGAGTGAAAGAGTGCAAGAGGTGGTGGACTGAAGGAAGAATACCGACAAATATCTAGAGAGAGAATTATTTGTGCATCCTGGGAGGGGTGGGGGAGTAACAGGGGGGATGAGACAGATGGAGGGTCTGGCAGTGTAATCAATGCACTAGCAGTAGTGGTTAAAAGTTGATCATTCACCCCGCTGCACTCTCCTCACAGCTGATAGACCGGGCTGTGAAAAGCCTGGAAAACACACAGACAAACTGCAGCCTTTTTCTGATTCCGCATTGCTTCTCTAAACACCACACACTCTTTTACTGAAATGTATTTGTAGCATGGAAAATAGGCGCGAGCTACAGATCTGGCATCCAGTAAAGTCCCTATATCAAAGCCCTCTGGCAGCAATAACACATAGCAAATCCAGATGGCCTTTTATATAATAAAAACACATAGCAGTTGCGGCCAATCAAACTAAATCAGGCTTTCTCGCGTCTGCAGGAGTTACAGCGTTTAACACGTCGGCAGGAGTTACAGTGATAATGGTAAGTTGGCTTTAACGCAGAGGCGGTTAGAGCCAATTTAAGCAGCAACCCACAACAGGTAATTTTTAGAAAATGTATCACGGCATAGGCTCCTATCAGGCAGCGGCTCAGGCACCCACTACCAATTGGGAGCACCCACAGGGAAATTATAAATGTGGGGCGAGCAAATAATGAGGATACTATTGTTGACCAAGAAAGATGAATAAAAACGCAAGAATAATGTGGAAGCTTATTTCAGATAAATGCATGTGCATATTACATTTATAATGATTTTAACTAAACTGAACTGTCTGCATTCAACTACTACAGCAGCTACAAATGTTTAAATAGGCTCAAATATGTTAAATTACAAAGTCAAAGTCAGCTTCATTGTCAGGTTTGCCATAAGTGCATTGGGTCCAGAAAACTGAAATGACAAAAATATAAGACCCCATGGTGCAAAATGAACATAGTAGAAATAATTGAATATGTTTATGTTTATGCATTTGGGAGACGCTTTTTTCTGAAGCGACTTACAGGGAAAAACCAATCAAATCACTCAATCAAACAAATTTTTATTTATATAGCGCCAGATCGCAACAAAAAAGTTATCTCATGACACTTTATATATAGAGTTGGTCAAAACCAGACTCTAAGCCAATTTACAGAAACCCAACAGAATCCTCCAGGAGCAAACACTTGTGACTGGTGACAGTGGCGAGGAAAAACTTCCCTTTAACAGCAGAAACCTCGAGTAGACCCAGACTCCTGGAGGACGGCCGTCTGCCTTGACCAGTTGGGGTTAAAGAGAGAGAGTAAAGAAAGAGAGAGCGATAGAGATAGAGACTGGGGGAGTAGGGGGAGACGCATGGAGGCAGTTGAGGATAAGTGAGTGATGATGATGAAGGCAGGAGAGAGGCAGGACTACCGCAGCAGGTCCAGAGATAATCCTGGGAAATTTTGTGATAATCCTGGGAAAAACTTTATTAAAATATTCAAAATGGAATGTTGGACAGTGCTAGTTAAGGAGGTGAATAAAATTGAATAAAATAGAATATGTATATATTCTTGTGGAAAATACAATTTTTCCTTACCTGCATATTTCTAACGAAAGCTTGATTTATATCACAATTTTAACCTTTTATTGGGCAAGTGACTATTTTTGGTCATTTCCACATACATTACAAGACATTGACAGCAATAGTTACAGGGAGGACAGTGAGGCAACAATCTCAAGCCACTTTTACACAGAGATCCTGGAAAAAAGGTGAGATGATGATCCCACCTATTTTCCACCATTGACCCATTTCCTCAGCCAAGCCAAAGGAGTAACAGAGGTGAGACAGGCGTGACTTTGACACAGTGGACCTGCGTTCCAGAATCAAAGGGGTGGTGATGCAGCACAGCGTATAGTGTGATGTATAATTTACGCGTCGGAAATACCCTGAACATAGCTGTGCTGCTAACCTCTCCAGAGTCATGCTAGGAGTCTTTCACCGTTCCACAAATGTTAGCATTGATAAAGTCCTCCGCCGGAAGCGTCTCCCCAGTTCGACATCTTTCTGGTCGCGTTGATATGTTTTTTTTTACTGTACATGGCCTATGCTCATTTTTAAATCCCCTCGGCGCAGGGGTCGCACACGCAATATGTCATCAAAATGTCACACTTTGGTTGCAGAACAAGAGTGTTCCTTTTACCTAGTGTTCCAGAATCATGATTCTACCTTTATCACAGGGCTTCAGGCTTGAACTCTGCATGAACAGTGAGTGTACCTGCTTTGTTAGGTACCATGAAGTAATGGTACTAATGTAAGGAATGATGTTCAAAGGGATAATGTGGATGTGGACAGGGGTCTGGATCAGGACTTTTGTTGTTACAATGGGGTTTTTTTTTGGGGGGGGGGGTTTGTACATAATAAAACATTTGGAAAAATTCACAAAAGTAATTAAGTCTTGTTATGTCCTCCAGTAACACAAGTTTGAAATTAGATTTAGATATTTCGAATATTTCAATTCAAGTTGTAAAGCTCTTCATGGAAACAGGTCGAAAACAGATTAAATCTAAGTGGTTTTTAAACTTTTTTTCCAAGGGCAAGAAATGTATGTCAGGAAATGAAAATACAAGTAAAAAGAAATAGGTAAAACAACCAAAAGGACAGGAAAGAAACAAGTACATCAAGTTAAATAAAAGCAGGGGTTTAACAAATGTACAGGGGTTGGACAAAATAATGGAAACACCTTAAAAAATCAACAAAATATAATTTAATATGGTGTAGGTCCGCCTTTTGCGGCAATTACAGCCTCAATTCTCTGAGGTATTGATTCATACAACTTGTGAATTGTTTCCAAAGGAATTTTAAGCCATTCTTCAGTTAGAATACCCTCCAACTCTTTTAGAGACGATGGCGGTGGAAATCGACGTCTTATTTGAATCTCTAAAACTGACCATAAATGCTCAATAATGTTGAGGTCTGGGGACTGTGCCGGCCATACGAGATGCTCAACTTCATTAGAATGTTCCTCATGCCATTCTTTAACAATTCTAGCTGTATGGATTGGGGCATTGTCATCTTGAGGTGAAGGTGTTTCCATTATTTTGTCCAACCCCTGTATGATTTAACAGATTTTAGTGACTCAGCCCACTTAATTTCCTGGAGCAGATTGTTCCAGAGCATCAGGGGGGAGGAGTTCTATTGTCAGAAGGCCCGTTAGTCAGAAAAGGGTTAGGGTTACATTTATTAACTAAATCCAAACTAATTTTCTGACTAAAGGGCCTTCTGACAATAAGGTGGGCACCCTTCAGGGCCGTCCCCTCATTTCAACTAAGTATGTGCAACCCATAACAGACCTTTGCCTGAGCATCAAAAAAGATGCACTGGCATATAAACAAACTGAACAGAAGGAGTGAAAAGGTATGAGATGTAGCTGGGAGAGTGGCCAAAAGTAATCAGTAAAATGTTAAAATGTATTCTAAAGCATTCTGAGGGTTAAAGGTGCTGAAGGAGGAGGACTGTGTGCCTTCATTCTAATCAAAAGCCTGGCAGCTGATGTTTGTACAGTTTGGAGTCGATCGATGCGTTTTTGACTCAGGCAAATAAAAAAAGCTTTTGTAATAGCCAGACAAGATGAGATCAAAGTGGGTAAAAGGGTCACAGTAAAAGTCCAAATAAATCATATTTTTGATACACAGTGATTCACAGTCTGTCCATCAGATGGTTCTATCACATAAATACAATGGGAATGGTTGAACAGAATGTCAACAACCATTCAATAAGCTACAGGGATGGATTGAAATGATTTAGGCGGCCAAAGGTCAAAGGTCAAGGTCTCTGTAACCTCATATATATCTAGTTTTATGAAGGCAATAACTGTCTATCAAAGTCAAAAAAGGCTCTGTCAGAATTCACTTACATGAAGTTATGCATTCAGATTTTGCTAGAAGAATGTTCCATTGAATTTCCAAGGATTCTCCTATGGCTCTTTTGCAGCCTTCTGCAGTCATCTGGACTGCTACACTACCCATAATCCTGTGTACAAAAAATGCCAGGAAATGAAAAGACTGATCGCAACTGCAAATAAATCCTTGACAAAGAAGAAGAGCCAGGCACTGGTGCAAAAATATTTTTAAATACAACTAGAAAAGCACTCAGAGAGCGCAGACCTCCAAGGTAGATCAGTCACCCCACCCATACACACATACGCACACACACACCCACCCCATCACCACCAAAATGTAATCATTTGTTCCTTGTGCCAGTATCAACATTTCCTGAAAACTTCCTGAAAATCCATCCATAACTTTTAGAGTTATCATGCTAACAGACAAACAAACAAACAGACAAACCCAGACGAAAACATAACCTCTACTGTACACTTGGCGGGGGTAATTAGGCAATACAAGATATGTTTATTTATTCTTTAGGGTTGACAAATGATGGATACACCGAGTGTTTCCATCACTGCTTATCGGAGCTGGAGGTGATAAATGTCCAGGACTATCCATGAGTTATTTGACCTGGGAATAAATGCTGACTTGTGGATTATACACTTTCACACTGAAGGCAGAAGACCGATGTTAGTGGCTCTTTTGTCCAGTATAAATGTGGTATTAGCAAGTGCATTCAGTTGAGTCGGATGGATAAAAATCCTTTTCATATTCCATAACCTTTAAGCAATGACATCAGGCGGCACTCTCATGTTTTCTGGTGACAACCATTATCGGAATTAATGTTAGACCAATAACAAAAGGACAAAATATGAAGTTAGGCCTACGATCCTGTTGTGTAAATTGCTGTTGTGACCCAACTCAAGAAGAATGTAAGTGTCCAAATGAGCAAACAAAAGAGCTCTTAAACTCTGTGGTCCCATCATGGGATGTCTGGTAGCCTATGCATCAGATTGTAATCAGTAGTCTACAGTATATGGTCAACATTAAAGGCAGGATGGAATTTGCTGTGGAAGACTTGGTCAAGGAAATGTTCAGTTTCTAGAAATGATGATTATGATAGATAGATAAGATAGATAGATAGATAGATAGATAGATAGATAGATAGATAGATAGATAGATAGATAGATAGATAGATAGATAGATAGATTAACTTTATTAATTCCCAAGGGGAAATTCAAAATACGGTCACCGCTCCACAGAAACAGTCGCAACCACAGCAACAATAAATAAATAAATGTATATATAGCTAAGAATAAGTTACATTAAAAAGAAAAGTAGAATTAAAAGACAAAATGTGTATTCTATCTATCATATAAAAACATAAAAACCCCAGAGGACAGAAGTGTTCTGGAGCTTCTACCTCCTATACACCCCCACCCAGCTACTCCTCCCCCCGTCTGCTCCCACCTCCCCTCCCACTTAAAGAGTTATGCTGTCGTATTGCTTGAGGGACAAACGACTTTGTATATCTTGTTGTGGGGCAGCTCAATGAGCGAAGTCTGTCACTGATGATGATGATGAGTATGATGAAAATAACAACAGTTGGCCTATAAATCTGCATGATCTGTGACAGTGAATCCATGCATGGACCACGACTGATGTCTGTCACTGACTTACATTGGTGTTACTTCTGTGGGCCCATCTCGGAATTTTCGGCGTTTCCATGATGCCATCACAGATTTTGAGTTAACCCGTAAAGACCCAGTGTTACTTTTGTGGCAGTTCCCTAATCAATGTTTGTTTAGATTTCACCTTTTTTAAATGATTGATCACCATTCATTCATTTTCTGAACCCAATGTATCCTCACTAGGGTCACGGGGGTCACTATAGCCTGTCCCAGCAACTTATAAGCGAAGGTGGGGTACACCCTGGACATGTCACCTCACAGCAAAAACTGGAGAATTGAAATTTCAGGGTTAAACATTTGAGAGTCAATTTTCACTCTCAAAGTGTAGTTTTAACTCACTGTGGGTTAAATGTCACTCAGAGTTGGGGTTAATGAAAAGAGTTAGTCAAGCCTGTGGAAATTAACTCAGAAGAAGTGTTGTTTTGCGTCTCTCCAGTGTTAATTAGCCTGGCCCCTGCATTTCAAACCAGGTGAACCTGTGCAATTTCTATCAGACTGTCACTGTCAGAGAGAAAAAAAGAGGAAAAATAAATTTTCTAAAAAAAAAAATAAATGCATCAGCTTTCTTTGAATCATCCTGTTCACATTGAATTTTAAGTCATTTTTAATGGATTCACTTTTTTTATGATTAAAATTAACACTACTTTCAGAGTGAAAATTAAGTAAAATGAGTGTTATTTTTGTTACTTTCATGGTGTTAATTTAACTCTGTTTGAGTTAAAGGAGAAACTCTGACAGTGTAAATAATAAATCCATATGGGTTCATTTAACCCAGGTCGGCAAGCTTATGAAGGACGGCTGTGGCTCAGTTGGTAGAGCGGGTCGTCCAATGACCAAAGGGTTGGTGGTTCGAATCCTGGCTCTGACTATCCACGTGTCAAGGCTGCCCAATAGTGTGTGTGAATGTGAGGAATTGTAAAGCGCTTTGGGCACCATGAAGGTGTAGAAAATACGCAATATAAGTTCAGCCCATTTACCATTTATGAACTCTTGTGAGTGTTGGTAGTTAAATCAGTCAGCATTAAGTTAACTCAGGTTTCTGAGTTAAAAAGGCAACTCTGGCATAGTGCTAAATAATTAACTCCTCTGAAAATGTTAATTTAACTCTGTAAAGTGTGGACCTATATAAACTCTGAAAAAGAGTTAAAATCAACTCTGTAGGAGTTGATTAAACTCTCCAATTTTTGCTGTGTAGTTCATCACAAGGCTGACATACAGAGACAAACAATCACTCTCACATTCACACCTATTGACCTTTTAGATTAACCGATTAACCTATCAGTGCATGTCTGTCATGGTGGGAGGAAGCCGAAGTACCCTTACCCACACAGACACGGGCAAACCCCACACAGAAAGGTCCCACCCCCGTCGAGTGGTGTTGGAATCAAACCCAGGACCTTCTTGCTGTGATTTGTCACCATTTATTATAATATTATCATTTGTATTTTGCATTTTGTTCCACTGAAAATCATGTATTTCCCTATATTTAATTCACTGATCATGCAGATGTTCATAAAAGCTCAGATTAACCCTTTCATGCACAGTGGTCACTTCAGTGGACACTCCAGTGGACAGTTATTCTACAGCTGTTCTCTTGTTTATTCATGGCTTTTGTTGTTTTAGTTCCATTTCAGCCAACACAGTGGCACCATCCCATAATAATACACTGACATTCATACCATTACTGTAACTTTGCTGTTCTTGATAAACCTGATCTGCACTAGCATGTTTGAGTGTAAATCAATTACTAATTGTTATCAGACTGTAATTTACAGGTTTTTTGTAAACATTTTTTTTTCTTTTTGCATATTATGTCCATGAAGTGAGCAATAACTAGTATTGTAGTATGTTAAAATGTGAGAAACCATCAGATTAGCTGCATTAAAAATATTTTTATTTCATAGTTTTCACACTTTATATCAGTTAAATACGTGTTTCTTTGCTTCAAAAATTAAACACATGGTGTCCTGCTGAGTGGACATTTTTGCAACTGTGAAAAATAGGTTCATAAAAAAATGTCTGTCGCATTGTTTTGTTTTTTTTTGTTGTACCAGACCTGCTAGCATGATCTGTGTGTATGTGATATTTAATTGCCTCAGCAAGATTGTCAAGTGTTCATTTATCTAGTGTAGGACATAATTACTTTTTTTCATTTGATTATCTAGTATGATGACAGTAATTACTTTCTGCTTCTAAAGTGTTATGTTTTCTTATTATATATAGTATGGGTCACCGGCTGCGTGGCAATTTTCCTTCAAGGCATAATGTTGGTTGGGCTTTAAATTGCTGAAGCCCCATGTCCAAGCAGGCTTAGTTGTTTTTGTTCAACCAGGTGTGGATTTTCTTTTTCCCTGAGAAGAAAGAAGAAGAAGTGTCAGTCATTCTTTCATATAACCGTTTGGGTGACATCTGTTCACCGTGTCCTTGAGCGGACACAGTGAGTAATCCAAAAACTGTAGAATAAACTTGTCAGCCAACTGTTTTAATAGAAAAATAGAAAATAAAACCATGCAAACGACTGACGGCAAACGTGAACACATGCTGTGAGGCATCAGCAAGCGGTCTCTTCCTGTGTATTGTCAGGAAATTCAAGAAAAACATCCAACTACCCGAAATGAATTGTGTTTTCTTTCTTTTTTTGAATACATTTTTTCGAATAAAATGGTTCAAGAACTAAAGCCTGAACCAAAAGTCATGCATTTGGGTGAATCTTTCATTCTCATTGTAGTAAATAATCAAATTGTGTGTACATTTTCTGCTATTAGATTGATTCAGGGTGTCTGCTGAACCTTCAAAAGTCCTAAATGTGATTGTCCTAAATTAATTGTCCTTAATTATCTTTAAAATTGGTAATTAACCCTTAAATCTGGCACTCAAAAGTCTTAAAATGTCCAAAAACAATAATGATATATGTACTTTACTATATTTACTTTGGAAATATTTGTAAAAAAAAAAAAAAAAAAAAAAAAAAAAAGATGTATCAAATGTGTAATAAGCGTTTAGCATTTTACCAAAATAGAGCCACAAACAATCACTTGAGGGTGTAAAGGCTCATGTATGAGTTTTAACAGCTTCAATGTCAGTAAGGCAAGGCAAGGGAAGGCAAGGCAGGTTTATTTATAAAGCACATTTCATGTACAAGTCAATTCAAAGTGCTTTACATAAAACATTAAAAGCATTACAGCAGGGAAGCAATGAAAAGTATAGGCATGAGAAAAAACAAACAAACGAACAGATAAATAGATAAAACAGATAAACAAACAGTAGCAGAAACACCGATCATGGTCAAGACTGGTTCAAGGAAATAACTTTGAAGCCTGTCTTACTGTTGTTATTATCGTGAATAGAAGATCTTAAATTTGACCAAAGACACACTGAAAAATACCTCAAGATCTAGGTTTATTTGGGAAAGCAAGAGACCTAGGGTGAGGTACGGAACTCTCCAGCTACCCAAAGAGATGGGAGGGATGGCGTTACCAAAGTTAAAAGAATACTATCAAGCTGCACAAATAAAATATACCGTAAATTCCGGACTATAAGCCGCTACTTTTTTCCCACGCTTTAAACACTGCGGCTTATACTCCGACGCGGCTTATACGATGATTTTCCCTTATTGCCTGCCACACCCCAGGGGAGAATCTGTCTGTTGTTACCAGGTATGCAGGAATGGATAACATTAACAACTTAACCTTTATAAAGTTAATATTAACACACACAAAAGGGGAACTTTTAAGGAAAAATAGTAAACCTTCAAATGTTAATATTGTTTCACAAATATACAAAACAAAACTCTGAATGAAAACACTCAATAAAGCTCTCCAGAGACCGTCATAAATTTAAAGCATCTCAGAATTAATGCACACGTCGTGCGTAATGTTAAATGAAAATGATATTACAACAGACGCAATTACTTGTTTTTAATCTTTATATTTTAAAGATAAATTAAAAGTCCTACTCTAACGAAAAACAAAAATTTGTTCACTTTCAAGTGTCTTTCAAGTCATTTTAAGTCTGTGAATCCACAGCCGGCGCAAAAGCAAGTCAATCCCGTATCTGCACGAATCCAAAGGAAACCCCGATAAGTCCACCGACAAAAAAAAAAAAAAAAAAGAGAAAATGTGCTTTTATTATTATCCTTTTATTGCCTCATTTTTTGTGTTTTGTTTTTTAATCATCATATTAACAACGAATCAACCTATAGATATGACAGCAAGCTCACACACACCATACCCATTTACATACATGGAATAATTTCATTTGAACTCAAAGAAAACCTTTTTCCAATTACCGTCCATGGAAAAAAAAGGTTCCACTCGGTCCCATAGACTCCCATAGAAGCCAGGCTTCAACGGGGAAATGCATTGACCATAGATCGTATGAGGAAACAGCGCAACGGGAATGTATGAGAAGTGAACAACATGGAGTCTGATGATTTGTGATAAAGCTGATTCTGAACGAACTCGTCTGTGAGATGAATGTGTTTTAACACATGTGTAGTCAATGAAATGTCAACACAACCAAACATATTTAACCATTTAATTTTCGTAATGATAGGGGAAGCCGGGCTTCTCTTGCAGTCTATGAGTGGTGGACGCCCGCGGCTTATAAACCGGCATGGCTGTACAAAATTGATTTTCTTTCTAAAATTAGGGTCTGCGGCTTATATTGAGGTGCGGTCTATAGTCCGGAATTTACGGTATATATATTGTTTGTGAAATCCATGTTACCATAGTAAGTGGAAAGATATTGAAATTGGAACACTGGAACAGCCTATCCAAAACTTTCTTGGAGATAAAGATGCTTATGAAAAAAAATAAAATTAATTTAGACTTAATAACTAAACATACATTTAATATTTGGTTTGGAATGCTGCGTACATATAAAGTCCAAAGACATGCAACAAAACTAAAATGGATTGCATATGATAGTAAATTTATGCCATCCAAAATTGACCAAAACTATAAATATTGGGTAACTAAGGGAGTTACAGCTTGGTGTGTTTTGGAAAATAATGGGAGGCTGGAGAGTTTCCAAACTTTGGCACAAAAATATCAATTTGAGAAACATGATTTTTTTCTGTTATCTTCAAATGAGAGACTGTTATAAAGGGAAATACAGGTGGGATCCTCCATGGAAGAGGGCCATGTGGTTCAAATCATGACTAAAGCATATAAAGATAGTAATATTAGGATAATCTCATCATTATATAATGCCTTAATAAATCTCGATAAGCAAACAACTTACTATGTGAAAGTGAAATGGGAAAGAGAATTTGACATAGAAATTGATGATATAGATTGGCTAAACATGTGGAAATTACATCATACAACTACTAGCTCTCGGACATGGAGGGAATTTGCCTGGAAAAACCTTATAAGATTTTTTATTCTACCCAAGTTTAAAAGTAAACAGTTCCAGAGGCATCAGGAATGTTGGAGAGAATGCGGGGAGATGGATGTTGACCATTCTCATGTTTTTTGGAAATGTTTAAAACTTTCGGAATATTGGGAAATGATCTACAACGTCCTATGTCAAGTATTAGGATACACACTTCCAAAGAAACCTGAAATTCTTTATTTATGCAACTTTGGTGATGGCACTATACGTGAATATGATAAATATTTAGTAAAGGTGATGTTGATAGCTGCAAAAAAATGTATAACAAGGAATTGGGGGAAGATGAACGTGCCATCAAAGGATCAATGGATAAATACGATCGAGGACATATTTCTAATGGAAAAACTAACCCTCAGATTGAGACTACAAGAACCACAAGTTAATAAAAAGTGGAAAAAATGGACATTATATAAGCAAAATAATTGATGAGACTGTGCTACCCAGACTTATTCATGTTGTTGTGTTTTCTTTTTGTTGTTGTTCTTTTAAAACTAATAAAATATAAGTTACAAAAAAAAAAAAAGAAAAATACCTCAGAAGTCATAAATATGGCTTCATCAAACCTGCAGATACCCTGTTACTTATATTCCTCATATCGTCAGCCTCATAGCATAATTGCCTAAGTCATATTTTTGGCCAAATTGTGACATCTGCGTAACTTTATTCTCCTAATACTGCCGCTTCAATTTATCCAGATGTCACAATTTGGTCAAAAATATGACATAGGCAATTATGCTATGAGGCTAACAATATGTTACAGTTGAATTAACCACACAATGACAAACTGACCAGAACATAATGATGGAAATAAAGATGACTAACAGCAGTGTGTGAATCAATGTAACCAGGAAAAGCAACGTTAAGTCAATTGAAGTCAAATATACTAGAAACACACAATAGTGACTAGAAATTATAACATAAATTAAATACTTGGGAAGGTTTTAACCTGTGGAATCTGTGAGGAGGTAGACTGAGGCAGTTGTATTTCATAAACTGTCTACTTTAGGAAAATGTATCCCAACATCTCATATTTCTATTTTAAGAATTGAAATGGATTCATTAGGATGTAATTAGTCATATGTCTGGATGTCTTTCAAAATACATGAAGTCACTGACTCATGGGTTCGGTTGTTTTTGCCTTTTTGTCTGAGTTTAATCATCGTCAGTGATGTGAGTCCTTCACTTGTTCCCTGCTTTGGTTTACAAATGACTACAGGAGCAAAAGAAGTAGAAATTACTGATTGACAAGTTAAATAAAACAAAGTAGGACCTTGAACTGAAATGACAATTAAAGAATGAGTTTCAGACAGCAAAGAAGAAAACAGTCCATATTAAAAATGTCTGGATTTCAAAGAAGAAAAGTAGTCAGGAAATTAATCAGAATAATACTGAAAGTGAAGGAGGTGGATTTTTAAAGATTACTGAGGTTCCTGAAGTCCTCCTCTTTCTGAGTGGAGGTAGTTCAGTTAAGCCAGTGGTTCTCAATCGGGGGGGGCTATGTGATCACGAGCGGCATTGTCGTACGTGCGGGTGCATTACTGACTACTGTTGAACATCACATTATAAATCAGTCAGTCACCTCAATCTGTGAGCAAGTTACGTCATGATAGGGTCATGATGCCGTGGGGCTGTTCAAAAAAGGTTGAGAAACAGAGTTAAGCAAAAGGCATGGAGTTTTCTGTTTATTAGATACACAGACAGCCCCATAAGTCTACCAATGAGAAAAGCACTCGGAGAGTGCAGACCTCCGCCAAGACAGATCTGCCCCCGCACCCCCACCCCCCGATCACCACCAAAATTTAATAATTTCTTCCTTGTGCCAGTATCAACATTTCCTGAAATATGAAAATATGTCTAAGAGACAATTAAAATACAGTGATGTGAACTGGTTTAAAATGTAAAACAGACAATGCTCACAGTAAAAGAATGTTATTGAAAATAAATCCAGAAGACTAAGCAGAAGCAAGCTACGTTTGCCTGTCTCATCCTTCTTTTCCTGTATTTCAGGATACTTATAGCTGTTAGCAGGTGCTGTAGCCTGGTACCCGTTACACATGCTACCAGTTCATGTTTGTGATGCTGTAGGTATGTGTCATTAATACTGTAAAGCCTGAACCATTAAATCATTGACAGAAAATTCCAGTTCTTTGAAACTGGAGCCTTTATTGGTCCTTCTAAACAACCACGATTTTTTTTTTTCAAATATCAATTTCCATGTATGAGTTTCAATTTTGTATCATATTTGATACATCGGGTCTCAATGCTTAAATATTATTATTTTTGAACAAACAAAAACATAACACAAACATGTCTAACAAATTGGTAATTCCTTTTCAAAATTGGTAAAGTTCTGCCTCCTTCCTCATCAATGACAGTCTTGTAGTGTCACTGGAAAGGCCTCTGGTGAATGACTTCCTCCCCCCTGGTGGATTATCTGTGTATTGCATAATTGTATACATCAGGTTTTTCATGAAAAAAAAAATATTACAGTGATCATGTAGAGGGCTTCAACATTCATGTATCAAATATAATATGTTTGGCGTTACAGGGTTAAATAAGCTGATAAATGGGTGTTTTGTTCTTTAGGTTCAACCCTGAAGTAATACTGTACTTATGACCATCAGTACTTGTGATGATCATTGCATGCTGCATACTGCAACCAAATGTTGCAAAGCACAAGAGCTTTAAATTTACAGACAGTGCAGTTATAGAGGGGCGTCCTGTGGTGAGGCATCTTTGTTGGGCGCTGAACGATCATGTGAGATATTCATATTATCACCTCGGATATACAGCTCTGTTCAAAGAGCATCTTATAATATAAATCTCCACAGGGGGCCGTTTGATATGTATATGCCCCTACAAAGGCAAACCGCTGCTCACTTCAGGTGTCTGTCAGTAGTCAATACCCATTTAAAGCATATCATTCGTTTGTTCTAAAGAAACTTCAAACAACCAATTATTCAGTTCAGTAAGTATGTGTTTGGTATTTTTGTTACATAGAAATCACTGGATAATAAAATAAAAATAGGACGGCCCTAAAAAGCAAAGCTAATGCTATAGTATATTAACCCATAAAGATCCAAACATCCACTGTCAACCTAAACCATCTACTGATGTAACTGTTTAATACCTGCTGATCCATTAATCTTACCAATCCATGTAAATAACTGCTGTAAAATACAGTTTGCTATCTTTTCATGGTCATCAGATATGACCCATTTGGATGTTCAGAGGCTCCATAGTTACTATGGAAACACCGTTGTCTTCTACAACATTGATTTACTGGTGAAACCCATGGAGTTGGATCAATGACAGTGGATGGACACACTGGGTTTATGTTCAGTTAATGATATATTTTACTGAATAAGTCAATTTTTCTTCAGTTTGTTTTTTATATAATAACCCTCTACTTTAATCTGAGCTTTAATGAACATCTACATGATCAGTAAATTAAATATAGGAAAATACATGATTTACACTGAGAAAACACAAAATACAGAGGATAATATTATAATAAATGGTGATAAATCACTTAAGAAAAGTCAAATATAGAGAAAAAAAAAAAAACAATTTTGGAAGTGCCACAAAAGTAGTGCTGGGTCTTTATGGGTTAAAGTGTACTTCCCTCAAAATAATACCAAAAGTAAATATTTTTTCAGGAGTTGTTTTGGTGATTTGTTTCATTTGGACAATCTAATAATTGTTTTGGTCCATCACCTACAGAGTGTGACCTTTGAAGCTTCTATTAATTACCTCGACCCCTGAAGGGGAGGCAAGGGGTATTGGTTTTGGTCTGGTTTATGTCTTTGTTTGTTTGTTAACACTTTAGCAGCAAAACTATTGATTGAATTCGGACCAAATTGGGTTTATAGATTTCCAGTGACCCAGAATAGATGTTATTACATTTTGGAAAAAGTAGGTCAAAATTCAATTTTTTTAAAAATAATTTTTTAAAATCTTCCCCATTTACTCATAATGGCCAAAATATATGCGAGGGGCGGGGTTTGTTGTGCCTGGCACCACTTTTTAAATCTTACCTTGTATATATCCTATACTGCCTGTATATATCCTTATTTGTTGTACGTATTTCTCATCTGTAGTATAGAGCTTTTGTATATTTCAGTAGTTTTTTTTTTTTTTTTCCTCTGAGCTTCTGTATATTTTCTACATTTTTCAGTATTTTGTGTGATATTTTTATACAGTCCTTTTTTGGACTAATTGTTTTTGTTGCTAAACAGAACAGAGCGGCTAAACAAATTGTCATTGTTCCTGTGACAGTGACAATAAAGATCTATTCTATTCTATTCTATTCTATTCTATTCTATTCTATTCTATTCTATTCTATTCTATTCTATTCTAGTCTATTCTATTCTAGTCTATTCTATTCATTAAAATCATATAATACAATAGTTTAACATTGCCCTTCTATCTTTTGCAATTATTTCTGGTGTAGTCATTATTATATTTTCCCAACACCATGTACATCCTTTTGGATATTCCAAACCTAAATTAAGATGTGTTTTTATCTGTATGATTGAAAACTAAGCCAAGGTGTTCTCATACTTGTTTGCGCTGAGAACTACCTCAACATGTTTTTCATTTCCTCTGTATATTTGCTCTGAGATTTATTTTTGCTTTGTTTTTTTTCCCTTAGTGTGTTCAAGCTTTGTCTTGTGACTCATCTGCATCTATAACAGCAGCACAGAGACAACAATTTCGATTTGATAAACGTCTCAACGGCTCAAATGTACCGGCATGTTTTTACTGACAGGAAACGGAACAGTGAGGACATATTAAGTGCTTATTATTGCTCCTATGTGCCTCCGACTTCTTCAGAAACATGAGTGAGAATTCTAAGCGAGACCAACTTAGCAAAGCATACAAATACATCACCACAGTGAGTAATCCCATCAACATAGCTTTCAATATCAAAGTTATTGAAGCGTTCGGGGGATTTGAGGAGACGGCTGACACATTTGCAAGTGAGATGGAAAACAAAGTCCTCATCAGCATTACGCAAAGTGGTCTTAATATTTCAGAATGTTGCAGGCAGAGATGTAAGGAAGTGGCTAATCAGTGGAATACAGGCAAAGATAAAAGAAAAAAAAACAAATTTGTAATGTATGAACAATTTGTAGCATATATTCTGAATCTGTGATGTAGTAAACAGCATTCCAGAGATGGAAATGTTTATGGCACCATAGAACATTTATATTAGTGTTGTCAAATGATTAACTTTTTTAATCAGATTGATCACTGGGTTACTATGGATTAATTTCGATTAATCACGATTAAATATCCTTCATTTTTAATCTAGATTAAACACGTTTCATTTTGCATGACCAAGAAAGAAAAGAAGAAACACAGGAATAAATATGCACTTAACCCAGTGTTTTTCAACCTTGGGGTCGAGACCCCACGTGGGGTCGCCTGAAATTTCTAGTAATTGATAAAAATACAAACTAATAAAAAATATATATGGTGAGTTGACAGAGACAATCGCAATCCATAAAAGACATGACAAACTGTGAAGCTGAAACTGAAGCACTGTGGTACTGTTTATCTTTCAAATGTTCATTGTGGTCAGTTTCAGATGCTGCAGCTCTTTCATAATTCATAGTTTGAGTTATTATTTTTTCAGTATTAATTGTCAGCCTTGTAAATCCAAGCTGGACTGACTGTACATATCCTGACCAAGGAAAATAAAATTCTCACATCGTGCAGTAATCTACACCTGGCTTTTCTGCCTCCGTCCATAATAATATACATTATTATTATACAGACTAAATGTCGTCTGAAATTAACGTTTATTTGCACATGTGAACATTTGAAAGATAAACAGAACCACAGTGCTTCAGTTTCAGCTTCACAGTTTGTCATGTCTTTTATGGATTGGGATTGTCTCTGTCAACTCACCATATATTTTTATTAGTGAGTTTTTATTTTTTATCAACTTCTAAAAATTTCAGGCGACCCCATTTGAATTCCAGACGACCCCATGAGGGGTCCTGACCCCAAGGTTGAAAAACAATGCTTTAACAGATCGGATACAGGTCACATATGGGCAAATAAATCGGATTTGGTACACAGTTGCCTGCAGTCTGAATGTAGCTCTGGAGTTATTTACTAAACATATTATAGTGCATTGAGTAAATATCTGTCATTAATGAGTTTAGCAAAGCATCATTAGATAGATAGATAGATAGATAGATAGATAGATAGATAGATAGATAGATAGATAGATAGATAGATAGATAGATAGATAGATAGATAGATAGATAGATAGATAGATAGATAGATACTTTATTCATCCCATAGGGAAATTTACAATTACTGTAGAAAACAAAAACGGAAAGTTTCAGATGCATCTAATATACTTGCATCGTAATCATAATTTTTGGTCAAACACACAGTAACCGTGACATTTGACCTTTGGCTGAAGATGCTTCATTGTAAAGTCATTTCCTGTCTTGCTGTTGCATGGTTTTCCTTCACTATTCTGCCCATTTTGGAGACTAGGAGCAGATCCTGTTCCATTTGTTACAATCTGAAAAGTGAATGTGATTTACAGTTTATGATTAATTATTTTATCCGAGACTAAAATTGGGTCCATTTTTCATAAGCCACATTATGATGTTGAAATTAAATTTCTCATACCCATAAGATCCAGAGAAAATTTACTTTTCTCTGTCCCAGAAATGAACTCTTGTGAGATCCCACAACATAAATCTCATGTGAAGGAGGAAAAACTGAGCAGTGAAATCAAACAAATGACAGTTGAGATTAAATAATGTTAGTTACTAATACAAATGGGATTAGTGTTTTTTTCCTTCTTCTGATGATGAAGCATGTGGTCCTGATGGGTCATGTATTTGTTTGGTTTTCTCGTTTTTCACATCTCTCTCTCTCTCTCTCTCTCTCTCTCTCTCTCTCTCTCTCTCTCTCTCTCTCTCTGTGATATGTTGATCAGCTGCAGGTGTGTGTGACTGGTGGAAGCTGATGCTGATTGGCTGAGAGTGTGGATATTAACTGGCAGATACTCCGCCCCTTCTTCTCATCTCATTTACAATGATGGAGGCCAGGTGATCATTCTGTTTGTTTGCTGTGAGAGTGAATTTTGTTCCTGTTGTAATTAGAGTAAGTAATGTAAAAGGAAGTAAGAAGTAGAAACCCTTTTTGTTTGATCATATATTTTCCCCTGGTTTTTGGTTAGAGGTGAGGTCATACCGTTAGTTTTTTGTTATTTGTTTATGATGATTAGGTAAGGATGGGGTTGTGACATCATTTTGTTTTTTTGTTTTGGGTGTTATTTCTCTCTTCTGAGTAACAAATAAATTGCTACCCTGTGGTTAATTGTAACTTTGGTCTGGGTTTCACATTCTTGGACATGGTACGAGTGGGGCATCTTTAAATATGTTATATTCAGGTTCCCCTAGCCTGGGGAAATTTGATTCCACATACTGTTTTCAACTGTTCTGACTAGGGATGTAAACAATTAATCGACTAATGATTAATTGTCGATAAGAATTTGCTCACTTAAATTATTAGTTGTCGGTTAATTGCCCTTTTCCGCTAGTCCACACTTGTCCGAAGGCTGTCGGTTTGTCCGCACTGCGACGCCGCAGCTGTGGTAGCCGGTAATCGAAGCGGATCATGACGAGTTAGAATGTCTGTATGGACATGGTGGACCAAACACAGACCAGCCTGTCTGTTTGTGGGAGCGGTACACCCCCGAATAAATACAGGCACAAATGCCGGGTCGGTATCGGAGCGTTTTCCCTGGAGGTTGGTGTAGTCTACAGTCAGTGAAAAGTTTCACTTTCACTTCTGCGGGGGCATGGACTGCACCGTACCGCCATAGTATTAGAAGTAGGACGGAAAGTGACGCACACATGAGGTTACCAACCAACACGCATGCATCCCTCGGCCGTACTGCGCCCGTGTGAGTATCCCCCCTCCCCAACATTACACATCACCACATCAACAGATGAATTCCACAGGAAACACTGACTGTATTCAAGTTGGTTCAATAAATTAATCATTAAGGAATATGACATGGTTTTATCATGGAGTGTATAAACAATATTTAGCTTTTATTCTTATAGTATCTTCTTTTATTCTTATAGTATTGTATTGGAAAAGAAATTCAGGTTCTCAGGAAAATCGTCGCCTATCAATAAATGGTTAATCGATCGATAAGGGCAACCAACTAACGATTAATGAATTAATCGATAATTTGCATCCATAGTTCTGACTGCAGACACTTAGGCAGTGAATTCAAATTACCCAGGACATCATCTATGTAAATGGACAATTTTTGGATCATTCTAGAGTTAACATGGACATTTATGCAAGATTTGAAACCAAAAAAAAAGCCTAAAACTGTGTAAGATATAACCAAAAAAAAAAAAGTGTCAGGCTAACCTTGACCTTTCAGATATATCCATCCATCCATTTTCTGAACCCGCTTTATCCTCACTAGGGTCACGGGGGTCACTTGGAGCCTATCCCAGCTACTTATGGGTGAAGGCAGGGTACACCCTGGACGTGTCACCAGTTCATTGCAGGGCTTTCAGATATAAACTGTCTCTATATCATTATATAACCTTATTCCAAGCAGTGTTCATTCATAATTTCTCTCACATTTATTGTATAAATGATGCACAAAACATGTTGTCAGGTCACAGCAACTTTGACCTTTGTCCACCTAAATCTAACATGTAGAGTCCAAATGAGTGATTTTGTCAAATTTGAAGAAATTCCTCCCAGGATTTTCTAAAATATAACTGACACAAGGTCAGAGATCTTGACCTTTGCCAATCAGAATAATTTCGGTTCATCCTTGAGTCCAGGTCACTGTCAAATTTAAAGAAATTCCCTCCAGGATTTATAATATAACAAATGATTTTGATTTGCAAAGGACAGAGATCTTGACCTTTGCAAATTGTTACGACCAGATGGAATGCAATGAGGAACTCAACACCAGATTGAAAGCAAAAAAAAAAAAAAAGGTTATTTATTCATGGAAAAATAAAATGAGGAAAAAAAACAAACGGCAAAAAAAGCTGTGATCTGGTGCCAGTGAGCTGAGGAAGAGAGAGAGCAGCAGAAAATGAGCCCTTTATAAAGGCCCAACCCACAACCTGATGCAGGTGTGCACAGTCAAAATCAAAACCATACAACAGCGACACATAAAAAAATCTAATTTCACTTCTTCTTGAGTCCAAGTCAATGTTTCTGCCAAATTTGAGAAAATTCTGTGTAAATGTTTGTGAGTTACTTTACTTTTCAAAAATTTTCGAGCAAACCAATATGCTGTTGTGTATTCATGCATGCTGTAACATATTTGTCCAGCAGTCACCGCCAAAGCTTTCTGGGTATAGCAACGTGATTGTAAGACTATCATATTCCAAAATTACTAATATCTCCCAAAATATTGGTCCTATCAACTTGCCGTTTTTGCTAGTCTGTTCCGTGACCAAAAATACGTTAAGTATGACAAACAGCAGCAGTCAGCTCTGTACGGATTTTGTGTGAATCCTGAGACACACACACACACACACACACACAGTGGCCACTTGGCCTTTATATTATACATTTTGTTTTATTTTTAATTTCTTTGTGGTTCTCCAGGTTCAAGTCAGTATGTGTGTCCCAAAAAAGCATTGATTATATGGACAAAAGTATTGGGACTCCTTGCATTCATTACCAACATGAGGCTTCGCTACAAAGTCATACAACAAATGCCATCATATGATTTTATATTGCTGTATATTTACATTGTTTACAAAATGTTTCAGTTTGTATTTACTTAATCTTACTTACTGTTGATTTTTGAAAATTATTATAATTGTTTTGAACGTTCTCCATCTATGCTTCTGAAATACAGGAACAGCTTCTTCCCCACAGCCGTCACCCTACTGAACTCTGCCAGCAGATGACTCCACACCCTCCTCCTACCTGTGTTGACTCTTGGCGCACAAATGCACTGATAACTACACATCTGGTTCCATAGCTGTACACATTCATCAATACTCCTTACTGTTAAATCTATATCACACAACCAATATTGCATGTGTGTGTATATATGTATATGCTTACATCCACACTTAAGCTTTGTGTGCATGCATAGGTATATATATGTATGTATGTATATGTGTATATTCTGTAATGAACATCCTATTTATTCAACTGTATATTCAACTGCACATTCAATATTTAATTTAACCACCTTATTTGCACTAGTTGTACATAACTGCACTCATCTGTACATATTACTTACCTGTACATATGATATTTAACTGTATTGTACTGCACTTCTGCTGTTTTGCACTTCTGATTGGATGCTAACTGCATTTCGTTACCCTGTATACTGAGTAATGACAATAAAGTTGAATCTAATCTAATCTAATCTAATCTAATTTTACACCATAACTAACCATCTGGATTCTTCAACTCTTCAAGACGAAAAAAAAACCCAAAACAAAACATTGGTTTGACATTATAGTGATAGTTATGGATAACAACTGACTTGAATATTTATATCATAATAATATCATGGTAATATTTCTAATCAACAGGAATGCTTAGCCCTACACTCCAAATATTTCTGTCCATATAGTGTTTGATAATATATGTCAGTGTCAAAAACTCAAGAGATTTACATGTGATCGACTTGCATTTTTTGTGTCTTTAGTGCTGATCTTTTAAAGTGATTTATAATTGAACACAAGCAAAATACAGACTCTCTTGACTCCAGCCGAGTCCTCATGTGACCCTTTATCCTCAACATAAACAAAAGAAACAAAGCAGATGGACTGTTGAAGTGACAGCTGATGGTGAATGAGAGCGGCGTGAGTATTATTGTGTTTGTCTCTTTAGGACAGCGGGCAGATAATAGCCATGGAACACTGCAGACAGACCTCACAGTGTTGTTTGGATTGGATGAAAGCCCCACTGGTCCCACTTAGACTTAGTTCGGTGGATCTAAGTCTTTGTGTAGCTGCCATACTGTATGTGTTCATATTATATTGTATTTAATTTCACTGAGCTGCATTACGCGCAAGTAATGTTTCTACATGAACACAGGTCCACGTGCTAAAGTGTATTACTAGAAGATCTATAAATCTGAGACATGCTAATTTCGACATTAGTTGAATTACCATAAACAAGCGAGGCCATCACAGAGAAGACTGGCGGCCGCCATCTGTTACGCCTCCAGCATGAGCTTTACGCTGAATGCCAGCATTTGGAGAGGAGTGTTTATTCCTCTGATACAAACAGAACTAAAGTTTCTATAGAGTAAGAAAGAAAAAGCTTGGAAACATTGGTTGCACTTCAGGGGTTCTCAACCTTTTGTAACTTAAGGCCCACTTCTGGTTGTTGAAAAATTAATGAGAAGCAAATAAATGTGAAAAGAAAACAAACATAACCGGGCATAATAAAAAAAAAAAAAAAAGAGAGAAAAAACTGAGCTGTAAATATATGTTATGCTACTTAAAGCTGTAATTTCCAAGCCTAATATTCAGCTCATTGGCGCCTGCTTTATAAATCCCATTGAGAGGTTTTTAATTTCCTCACCACCTAAAGTGTTGTTACGGTGCAGGGAATGTTAGCCAGAAAAAAACAAGTCTTAATCTGATGATGTGTTTGGATTGCTGCGATACTAACGCAACATAATTTATATTGTTGGTGTTATTTTCCCCATGTTTTATTAATGTAAATCTTTAGGCACACATTTGAGTAGCTTTGTAATTTACAAATAATAACAAAAACACATTCATTTAACTTTAACCCATAAAGACCCAAACATCCAACGCTGACCTAAACCATCTACTGATCTAAACTGTTTAATATCTGTTGATCCACTAATCCTATCAGTACATGTAAATAATTGGTGTAAAATACAGTTTGTCATCCTTTCATGGTCATCAGATATGACCCATTTGAATGTTCAGAGGCTCTGTAGTTATTATTATTATTTTTTTAACCTTTATTTAACCAGGAAAAAGGATCCCATTGAGATTAAGAACCTCTTTTTCAAGGAAGTCCTGGTCAAAAGGCAGCATGAAATACAACACACAGCTACAACATACAATAATTTACAGGACAAGTTAAACTATGAAAAACTGTGCAAGTCATTGAGTTAGTCTGGTCCAGTTCTGGTTCTGGTGTGGGCAAAAAACGTCCTACCCAAATACAAGTTTCCAAAGATAGGGGAAAGGAAATGAGGTGCACAACACTGGGAGATGAGCTGACTCGAACTGGTTTGACATAGTGGACATGCGGTAATAGAGGAATTAGTAAAATGTCTTTAGTTTCACTTTCACTGCACGCTGCCGCCCCCACCCCCTAACCAGGTCCAGCGTCATCTGTTCTTATTATTTGTACATAATGTATATGTTATATTTTCTGTGCAGATGGAAATATAAAAGACAGTTAATGCAAACACACCCGTTTGTACTCTTTTATTCCCTCACCCAATGAGAATCAATAAGAGAATCGGATCGATAAGCAAAATCGATAATGGAATCGGAATCATTAAATTCTTATCGATTCCTATCCCTACCCTTGCATTTGTCAGTCTCTGTCTAAAGATCCAATCTGGATATATATGAAGCATGTACAACAGTAAAAACAAAAGTGTCAGGAAAAAAAAAACAAAAAAACATTAGTATGTAGTGTGACGTACCCTTGCACTTAACATGTCTTTAACCCTTTTGTTCAGACAATATCAGATTTATTGCCTTCATTTTCTGATGTTTTATGTTTCTGTTTCTAACTGTTTTTGCTGCTTCGAATCACGGGGTCAGAGGTCACACGCTTGAGCGCCGATAAGGGGGGGTAAACATGAGAAATTCATGGGGCCCAGCATTCGTGGGGGGCCCATAGAGCAGTGGAGGGGGTTTAGTGGATACGGGCTAGAAGTTGTGAAAATTTCGTTTGAGATCCGCTGTATAAGAGAGGAATAGAAGTGGGGAATCGGATGTTGAAAGTATGTTAAGTTTCAGTTTCTTTTCACGCTAGCGTAAGCGACTGTATGTGTGGACCACAGGCCCGTCTATATATCCCCCCCCCCCCCCCCCCACACACACACACACACACACACTCCTACAGATCGGCAAGATACTGAATTTAATGAAGGGTCCGTTTCATGGGGCCCGTAATTGGTAGCAGCGCCCCTGGTCACACTCATTAGTGACTTTAACCTTTAGAACACGTTTATTTCAGATTCTCATGTGTCTTTTGAGGTTGTACACATATTTCCTGTATATTCTTTCTGTATGTGAAGAAAAGACAACAAGAAAGAAATACGTTTATTTCAACCCTGTAAAACAACAAAGACCAAGACTTTTTGCACAGTAGTCTATATTGTTAATGTACATGACCCTTCATCTCTAGCTTAAACAACAGGAGCTGTTTTTTTTACCCCATGGTGTCACTACATCTACTACATAATTTGACAAACATCACTAGAAAATGGTGATATTTTTACCAGACAGCTTTTGAAGGATTGGATGCAGCGTTGTCCCATCCTGTGACCACTCGTCCTACCCTTTATTCTGTGTGGAACTGTCTGGTTTATGTGTCAGAGACAATAAGTTTCTCCTTCTTTTTCAACAGTTATGCATTCTGTCCGTTTTTGTGATATATGCGAATAATCCTAATGTAGTGTCAGCAAATCCTTAACCTGTCAGAATGATGGATGGTATATGGAGCTATCTGTTTCAGAGTTTAGAAGTTCTGAAAATGACTCCGATGTCTTACTTCAACAAAAAGATAAGAAATGGAGATCCTCTTTACGAGAAACATTTGCATTTCTCACAGGAGGCTCTGTGAGGAGAATTCCATGATCAGAATGTGAAGTTTTACAAGTTTAGTTTTTGTTCACAACATTAACTTTGTTTCTGCTCACGTCTAGTTTCAACTTCAGTGCTCACCTTGACTCCATGTCATTGAACTCTACAAACCAAGCCAGAAATCTTGGTGTAATTACCGACTCAGACCTGAATTTTAACAACCATTTTAAAGCTATTACTAAGTCTGCGTATTACCACCTGAAGAACATCACCAGAATCGAGGGTTTTCTGTCCGAACAAGACACAGAAAAACTTCTTCATGCATGTATTTTCAGTAGGTTAGATTATTGTAATAGTGTCTTCACAGGTCTAAACAAAACATCAATCACGCAGCTGCAGCTGATCCAGAATGCTGCTGCCAGAGTCCTGACTAATACCAAGAACCTGGACCACATCACACCAGTCCTCAAATCACTACACTGGCTTCCAGTGAGTCAAAGGATAGAGTTCAAAATCTTCCTCCTGGTCTAAAAAGCACTGAATGGCCTCGAACCCAAATACATCCTAGACTTGTTAGTTCCCTGTGAAGTATCCGGACCCCTGAGGTCATCCAGGACAGGTTTACTCTGTGTTCCCAAAATCAGAACCAAAAAAGAGAAACAGCATTCAGTTTTTCTGCCCCTCACTTGTGGAACAAACTTCCTGCTCAAACTATCAGCTCATCTAAATCAGGCTTGAAAACATTATTGTTTACTGCAGCTTTCTCTTAAACTCTTAAATAATGTCTTTTAAATGAACTTTAAAATCACATTTTATCCCTGATGATTTTAATGTCTATTTTAATTTTAATGTTTTTATAGTTGAACTTTCTCTCATCTTAAATGTATTTTATGCATCCCCTGTGATGCTTTTATTTATGGCACCTTTAGGAGAATGGATTGGTATCTGCATTTAGAAGATGATAATGTATTATTACAGGGGTCATTTCTGGATGTAATAAAACCATAGATGGGTGTTTTACTTGCAAGAGGACAACAAAGTCAAGCTATGTTTTTAAGGTGGAAAAGGACTGCTCAGGGGGATTGGTTGATGTGTTTTTCAAAGAATAGGCTACTACCAAAACTGATCAAAAGGTTGCAGATATGTGGACAGCAAGACTGAGTGGAAACTGAGTGGTTGACGCAGACTGCATGATTTGATGGTTCGAGGGCCAAGTACAGAACCCTGGGGGACTATTTTGGATAAATGCTGCCTGTTTGTGAGATATGATCTGAATCAGAAGTGTAGCTGGTGGTGTCAGATGCTGTAGCGAGGTCAAGAGGGTTGAGGTTCCAGACCAGACTCTGAGTAGAGGAGGTTTTCCTCTAGGACAGCTGTTTCTCTGCTGTGCTGAGAACAGGGACTGGATTTAAAAGGGTTGAAGAGATCATTGAAGATAACAGCGGCTATGATCTTGGGCAAAAAAAAAAAAAATTCTCAATATTTTTGATATCATGAGCTCGATGTACAAGAGCAGAGGTCATCAACACTGGTCCTCGAGGGCTACTATCCTGCATGTTTTAGATGTTTCCCTCTTCCAGCACACCTGACGGTCGTTATCAGGCTTCTGCAGAGCTTGATGATAGGCTTATCATTTGAATCAGGTGTGTTGGAAGAGGGGTACATCTAAAAAATGCAGGATAGTGGCCCTCAAGGACCAGGGTTGGTGACCCCTGTACTAGAGAATGACTCAATATCAAGGCTGAGTCCAGGTTTATTGAGGATGAAGTAACAGCAGCCAGTTTGAGGGTTTATGAGACACAAGCCAACTGAAAGATGAGGCGAGAAAAAAAAAAAAAAAAAAATAGCTGGAAGGCATAAGATTGGATGAGGTGGGGTGGGGTGGAGGGAATCCGATACGTGATTGGGGGGAGTATGTGCTGAGTGATTTATAATGTTGTGATGTACAACAGTAGTCACATATGCATGTCGATGTCACTCAGGCCCCAACCCCCCATGTGCTCGCGCCCCCCTGGTTGAGAATTACTGCTTTAGAAGACACACCCCCACCCCGAGAAAAAATAAACAAAAAAAAAAAATACAGAAAGCCAGAATAACCACTGAAAAAAGTTTGCTTACTTTTTCTTAATAGAAGTCTGGGGGAATCAAGCTGTTTTTAAAGCCGATCTATTGGCAGTCAGTGGGACTACACGAAGATATTTCTGCAGGTTTTTTAGATTTGAAGAGGGAGTTGTTGCCCTTCAGATGAGAACACATTAAGAGTTTCACATTCAGTTCCTGATGGTGGATGGGTCAGTTTGGGACACAGGTGCAGACCGGGACAGGTGGGGAGGGGGACAGATTTCTGTATGTGTCAGAACAAATTTCAGCTACTGTAAAGAATATGGAGGTCAGTGCATCCTTAGTGTAATGAATGTTACATAAAGTTTTCCCCAGAAAGATCCAGTGTTATTTTTATGTAAGTTCCCAAATGAACTTTTTTCTATATTTAACCTTTCTAAAGTGATTTATCATTGTGTATTGTAAAATTATCTTGTGTAGTTTGCATTTTTTTCAGTGTCAGTCACGTATTTTCCTATATTTAATATACTGATCATGTAGATGTTCATTAAAGCTCAGATTAAAGTTGAAGGTTATTATATCAAAAACAGAGAAAACTGAACAAAAAGTAACTTTTTCAGCAAATCTATCACTAACTGAACATAAACCAAATGTGTCCATCCACTGTCATTGATCCAACTCCATGGGTTTTACTGGTGAATCAATAGTCGCTTTTTCATTGGACATCTGTGCAAAATTTTACCGATATTTACTAAATGTCGAAAAAACAGAAGTGCGTAATGTCAGTTTTTCCATTAAATCACAAATGCAATGATTTGTTTATTTATTATCCCGAGATGACACGAGAGGTCATTCCATAAACATGGCGACGAACATAAATATGGTGTTGCTTTACAGATATATTAATTTTTATTATATATTACCCCTCTATCTCATACTAAATTAAAAAAATGATTGGGTTTCCTGGTGTGTCCACACATACCGTGACATGTTTCTTCTTCTTCGCTTGTTGTAACATATGTCAACATCCAGTTTTTTCATTCACCTGACTCTAGCTGCGAAAAAAGGTCTTTCCATTGCAGTTTTGCGTGATATACCATTTGTGCTACGCCTGAAAAACCACCTCTTGCCAGCGCAAAAACTTTTAATCGAAAAATGAGACTTTTGGCGAAATTGTTGTTTTTCCATGAGGTAAATTTTTATGTGCAAGTTATATTTGCGCAATTTGAGGGTCAATGGAGAAGCGACTATTGTTGTAGAAGATGACGGTGTTTCCATGCTAACTACGGAGCCTCTGAATGTCCAAATGGGTCATGTCTGATGACCATGAAAAGATGAAAAACTGTATTTTACACCAATTATTTACAAGTATTGATAGGATTAATGGATCAACAGGTGTTAAACAGTTTATATCTTTAGACGGTTTTGGTCGACGGTGGAGGTTTGGGTTTTTATGAGTTAAGACAAAGGTACAAACCATACTTAGAGGAACCTGTTGACTGAAATGCACATGTACAAACACAGGCCAAACTTTCCTACAGGTGGAGTTATAGTATCTATCCTCTTTAAGCTTTATGGCAGCTGCACTTTTTTCCATTTATCATCAGAACAAATGCGACATTACTAAACGCCGCTGAATGAAAAAAGGACTACAGATGAATAAACCACCTGTGTGTTGTGGTGTGTGTTTTCCCACCTGTGTTTGGTTGTGCAGATGTACGTGCGCATTGTATTTCACAAGTCTGTTTACGTGATGGTGTGATTTGTCATTGGAATAAATACAGAGCTATTTGCATATTAAGTGATTTGTCAGAGGAGTCTGGCTGGGTGATAAAGTGTTGGAATCCTGTTGGCTCTCATATTCGTCAGGATTTGTCATTGTTTCCTCTTCTCCGCCACCTCATTGTCATTTTTCTCTCTCTACTAATGCGTGTTCATTTTTTATGAGCCACATTTTCTTCGTTCGTCCTGTTTCTCACATAACCTCCTCTGTATTCTCCACAAAACTTTATTTCTATTCACATGTGAGTCTGTTTCACATGCACTATTATAATTTCTTTGCTGTATCTGTAGTTCCTCCTGCTCTGTTCCATAAAACACTAGTACCATTAAATACAGGTCCTATGTCTGCTCAGATGCAAAATGACCATCTCTTATAATCACACAGTTTTTTCATCAACACAAGCTCAAATTAAAGCACTGACATTGTAACAGCTTCCAACTGAAAGACTTGAAGTGAAATCGATCCATTAGAATGATCTGCAAATATCTAGTGCAGCACTTTGTGATTTTACTTTTCCTGTCCTGTTTGAATGAGCCTGTCTATAATATTTTTATTGGAATTGTATGTTATAGGATAAGTTCATTATGTCTATGAACTGGATAAAGTTTGGGATGTGTGATCGATGGATGTGTCTGCAACACAACAGACTTAAAAATGTAACTGTTTTGTCTCTCTTGTAAATCAGGCGCAGTTCCGAAAGAGCAAAAAGTGTTTATCATTGTAATCTTAGCAGGACTTAACCATAACCGTGATCCTTCCCTTAACCTAATTTAGTTGTATTTATTCCAAAATCTAAAAAAAAATAAAAACCTATTCAGGAAACAGTCCCATGGGATGAATCACAGGTAATTTACACTGGAAAAACATCCCAACTAGAAAGAAGAAATATAATCTGAAATGTAAATACATTATCATTTGGGGAGATTTCATAAAACTAAGGTCTACTTACTGGGTGACAATAATGAGCATTAAAACTATAAAGAAAAGAATATTTCAGACACATCATGTGCTGAGATGTATTAGTGCTGTCAAACGCTGAAAAATTTTAATCAGATTAATCACAGGGTTGCTGTGGATTAATTTCCATTAACCACAATTAAATATTATTTATTTTTAATCTATATTACTCGCGTTTCATTTTGCATGAACAAACAGACTCAAAAAAGAAGGGAAAATACATGCACTTCAAGTGTTTGTCACAAGCTGGATGACACATTAGCCAAGAGCTAGCAGAATCCCTGACTAACAAATACGTCTGTCAGGGATTCTTCTATACATTCATGCTTTGTACTTTGATTAAAAGAAAACTCCCTCCTGTCCTGCAGAGTGTGCATAATACTTAATGTCGGTTGACTGTTTATATATATATGCATACATACATATCATTTCTCCAAATATCTCCATAGGAATAACAATACTTTTCAAATGAAACTCCAAGCAGTAAATCAGTAAGGAGACAAAATTAAAAGCTTCAAAAAATGGGGATTTTATTCACCCAACAAAAGACGAACAATATTACAAATCAAATTTTCAATGATTAGGCCTATAAAAGAGGTCACCATAACATAACTGTACTCATATGTAACAATAACTGAAACAGGGACTGTGACCAGAGCAACCTGACTGAACATAATGAGACAAAGGGGAACATATATACAGGCTTGGCCAAACTATAGAACATATAAAATATAACACAAAGGGGAAACAAAATGGACACCCAAATACAACTGTAAGTTACACTAACCCCCCCCCCCCCCCCCCCCCCCCTTCCCCATGATGTTACAGCTTGTGGTACAGTCTTGATGAGCTGGCAGAAATATTTAACATTGCCCCACCCTTGGGCACACCTCTTCACCCATACCAGTTAGGACTCCCACCATGCATGGTAACTCAAAAGACAAAAGAACAAAAGGATTAATGTAACAAAATACAACCAAATGGTAGAAGCAATTTTGTCACCCTACAATGTTGTTATGTGTGCACATCATAACAACACTGTAAGGTTCAAATGAATGTGAAATGAACTAAAATGAGTTAAATGAAACTGGAAATGAGAATCTACTGTATGGAGTGATGAAACAATGAGGTGGAGGTGTGTGTTCTACCAACCCTGTGTGACTGTGGCTGTGGCCATCACACTAGGCTTAACAACAGTGTTGTTGTTATTAGGAAAAAAAGACTTTTTCTTCTCAGGAACAAATTTTCAGTTTATTCAGATTCCTCTTTTGCACTGTGGTGCTATGGTTGAACAGGATGTAAGATACGTAAGATACATATACGTAAATATATTTATATATTACTTTAATAATACTGGTTTACACTTTTAAACTAGTTTTGTGTTCTTTCTTAATGTGGATAGTGTTAGACATGTCAGTTATGAGTGTGAAATCAAAGACACATTTCCATTCATTCTTTTATTTCTATAGATGGTGTTTTCCTTGTTAAGATTCAAAGTTTGGATAATATCCACTTCAGATGATTAATTACTAAGGATTATGGATAGGATATTAGCTTCAGATAAACCTTTAAATACAATTTTACTGAGAACAAGAACTTAAGACTTTGTTCCCAATTAATTACACTGATAGTGCTGTAGGAATGGAGTTTTAATGGCCGTTATAAATACGAGGAATAAATACAGCAAACACAACCTGTTTCAGGGCCGAAAACTGAGATCCTATCCTTTATAGAGATACTTAGTGAATGTGATTAACTTATGTCAAGGCACTTTGTCCATAGGGTCAATAATTAGAAAGTTGGATTTTTTTCTTTCTTTGGTGTTGAACGCTTAAAGACTTGGATATCATTGTTTTATCCTTATTAAAGCTGTCAGGAGCTTCGGCCAGTGTGGTTTATTTCCACTTAAGAACAGTGGAAGTACTTTTATGCACTTGTCATGATTGTAAAACATTTATTTGCATTATTGGGTTAAAGGTTTAATATGTAAGATGCATTTTAGTCAAAATGTCTTCTATGGTTTGAGCTTTAAAACAGTCTCAGTAAACATTCTGACATAACATTTAGGTTGATAATGGTTATAAGAGTTTGACATTTCCAAATTGATGTGGATCTGACAGCCTGTCAAAAACATTAATTTGGCATGAAGGATGTTCATTCTGCTGGAGCTGATGATTTCAAGTTGCTGAGGTAGTAAAAAATGACAAAAAAAAAACAAAAAAAAAGATGTCAGTGGTTTACAGACAACCTGCTTCTGTTGCATTCAGGGACACCTCTTAAACCTCAAAATCTCCATTGTTTCCAATGGCAAACCACGGATGTAGATGGTGGAAATGATGCATTCAAACACATCACATCAATCCAGAAATCCATACTCAAACACTGTAAGGTGAAGATGTATCTCCACGGTAATACTCTAAATAAGACACTGAACTTTCTTTCTTTCTATAGAGTTCAGTCATTATCAAATATTTCAGTTGAGTCAAAGTATTGCATGAAATAAACTTTAAATAATAAGTATTTTTCATTCTGAATGCCACAGCAAATACATCCCATACTCTGAAGCTAAAGGCAGCACAAGTCATTTATAAATATCAAATTTGATCAATTTACTACGCACTGTTGCCATTAGTGCTGGTGTATCCCAGAGCAGTTTTTCCAACATATTGTCTCCATGACAACAACCAGTAGCATGTGCAAAATCCTCATTTAAATAGGGCGGTCTCCAAGACTTTGCACTTGTTGTCATTTACACAGACAAGCTTAGTAAATCACCCGTGACATGCAAATCAATAGCACACAAATTTTCTATGCGCGAACAAGCAAATTTGCGCCTGTTATTTGCGATCTCAGTAAATCAGGCCCCAAGTGTTTTTAGTGCTTGAATAAGTGACTGAATGCACTTTTTTATGACTTTTGTGATACAGAACGTATTAAATGGGAGTTGAATGTGTGACTTTGACTAGTTCTAAAATGTCGGATGGACATCATACATCATGAACCAAAATGGAGGAGGAAAAATGTAATATTACAAAGTTGTTTTGCTTGAAGAGTCTTTTTATTTTTGCAAGTCTTCAGTTACATTCTGAGTTACAATTTCCAACTGTATCTTGTATTTTTATTTTAAGAGGTACTGAACAGTCAGGTTTGATTCGTGTGTGTGCGTGGTTTTGATGAACTAACACCTGCCTGTGCTGAACTCAGAGCAGAGGTCATATTCAAGGTCAATGTTACTTTATTTATACCCGTAGGTAGATTTGTAGTCTAGGTGATTGCCTTGGCATTACAACAACACATACATTGAACATGCAAGACAGGCACTTGATCACACTTACAGACAGGACAAAACGACAAGACAAAAAGTGCTCAGTGTTCCACCATTCATCTGTATAGCAGCATGGATAAGTAAAAGAATAAAAAATAAATAAGATCAAATAAAAAAAAACAAAAAAAAAAAAACAAGATACAATATAAACCAGAGAAGATAAAAATAAAAACAATCTGGGATAAAAACCAGGATAAGAACATAAAATTTAAAAAATTTAAAAAATTTGAATTCACAATAATAATAAATAGAGCAAAGAAATGGAATAAATAACTAGATAAGTTAGTTAAGTGCAATGTCACTATTCCGTACATAAAAAATGTGTGTGCTATTCTACCTAAAAGATCTAATTTTACATCTTTAGAAAGTAGTTGTGGTAAAGAACATAGAGCAGAAAAACCAGAATACGAATTTAGGGGATTTTTGTGGTCAAGACATGCTAGCCTAATAGCGCAGGTGTTGAACAAAAGTGGTGCACATGCAAAACCATGTGCTTTTTTTAGAATTAGCTTATGGAGTGACTGACATGTTCTGCCCAGTAACTACCATTAACCAATAATAAGCCTACGTCATTGAATAATGGGAGTCTCCAAGAGTCACTAAAGATTATAAAAAGTACTGAAGGAAATTCTTTATTGGGTGGGCTTTTTTCTTTTTCTCTCTATGACGAATGTGTGTTTGATGCTAGATTCTTTTGTAACTTTTGCCTGAAGCAATAAACAAAGCTATTGTTTTAACTTTTTAAAACCTCAAACCTTCTCTTTTGGTAAGTTCTTCCATTTCTCCTGGTTTGGTCCTTCCATCCGAAACATAACTGGTGAGTTAAATTTTAAATTACGTTAATGTGTCAAGTACGTTTTGTAATACATTTCTCAAATTGTAATAACTTACTACATAATGTGAAAAAATTTACTATATAATGCACTGAGGTAGTTTATTACAAAATGCGTCAGTTTATTATTTAATGCAGCTTTATTGCAAGATGACATGACATTCTTATTACATTTTGAACTGTTATTACATAATGGGAATTTATTACATAATGTGGCTCAACAGGGCAGCAAGCAGAGAGAGAGTGAGATCTGCAGGCAGACTACGAACAGGACAGGAACTCCTGTTCGCCACAGGTGTTCCTGATTTCCCCATCAGGTGCCTGTTAGAAAACAAGAGCTGGAATACATAGCACCCCCAAGAGGACCCCAGGGGCCGTAACACTACATTGAGAGTCACCAAGTACATGTACGACAAGTCCTGCAGTCACTTTGTGCATACCAGTCTGTACAGTCCAGTACACCAGACTCCTGGACTTTATCTCCATCCTTCATTCATCAGACTCTGACTTTCTGTTTGTTCCCCTTGGTTGTTGTTTCTGATAATAAATCTGTTTTTTCCCTTTATGTGCATTTCAGTTCTATCCATACACATCCTAGACAGCAGACTGTGGTCAGTGACAGGAGGAGCAGAGAAGTGAAGCGTCGGCTTCAGAGGTACACATATTGGATGCAGGATGGCGGTAATGGATGATTGACAGGAGGCTCAGCAAGGATCAGCCAATTATTTTATTAAGACCAAATAAAATGATTGGTCAGACTTTTATCAGAAATACACAGCAAAAACTGGAGAGTTGAAATTTCAGGGTTAAACATTTGAGAGTCAATTTTCACTCTCAAAGTGTAGTTTTAACTCACTGTGAGTTAAATGTCACTCAGAGTTGGAGTTAATGAAAAGAGTTAGTCAAGCCTGTGGAAATTAACTCAGGAGAAGTGTTGTTTTGCGTCTATCCAGTGTTAATTAGCCTGGCCCCTGCATTTCAAACCAGGTGAACCTGTACAATTTCTATCAGACTGTCACTGTCAGAGAGAAAAAAGAGGAAAATAAATTTGTGTTTTAAAAAAAAAAATGCATCAGCTTTCTTTGAATCATCCTGTTCACATTGAATTTTAAGTCATTTTTAATGGATTCACTTTTTTTATGATTAAAATTAAAACTACTTTCAGAGTGAAAATTAAGTAAAATGAGTGTTATTTTTGTTACTTTCATGGTGTTAATTTAACTCTGAGTTAAATAAACTCTGACAGTGTAAATAAAAAATCCATATGGGTTAATTTAACCCAGGTCAGTGAGATTATGAAGGGCAGCTGTGGCTCAGTTGGTAGAGCGGGTCGTCCAATGACCAAAGGGTTGGTGGTTCAAATCCTTGCTCCGACTATCCATGTGTCGAAGTCGCCTGCTGGTGTATGAGTGTGTGTGAATGCGATGAATTGGAAAGCACTTTGGGCACCATGAAGGTGTAGAAAATGCGCAATATAAGTCCAGTCCATTTACCATTTATGAACTCTTGTGAGTGTTAATAGTTAAATCAGTCAGTGTTAAGTTAACTCAGGTTTCTGAGTTAAAAAGGCAACTCTGGCACAGTGTTAAATAATTAACTCCAATGAAAATGTTAATTTAACTCTGTAAAGTGTGGACCTATCTAAACTCTGAAAAAGAGTTAAAATCAACTCTGTGGGAGTTGAGTCTACTCTCCAATTTTTCCTGTGTATATGAGAATTAAGCATTTCTGAGTTTCAGAAACTGGTGGATTTCTTTTACATTTTAGTTTGACACATGCTTATTAGGAGCATTTTAAGACGACAAAAAAGTGTAAAAATGCCACATCGTACGGTATAGCTTTAACTGAGTGCACTTTTTGTTTTTGGTTCAAATGTACCTAATTTAGTGTTAAAGGGAACATTTCCATATTTCCATCACCACCTGCTGGTCAGTTTGGTTTATCATTAAGCTTGTCTTCTGTGTTTTCATACTGTGATATTCTGTATTATCTCAGGTTCAAAACACACCATGTTTTCATTAACCCTTTCACGCAGGAATTATGAGAACCTTAGTCAATATTTTTTCTTGAGTGTTTTTACTCCTCTTTTGGCATGAAAAAAGCAATGCAATTGAAATTTTTTCATGAACCTATTTTTCATGGAGTTAAAAAAAATGTCCACTCAGCTGGACACTATGAGTTTAATTTTGAAGCAAAGAAACATGTATTTAAAACCCATCATCAGAAAGTGATATACTGTGTGAAAACTATGAAATGAAAACATTTTTAATGCCGCTAATCTGATGTTTTCTCACATTTTATCATACTCTAATACTAGTTATTACTCAATTCATGAAGATAATATCCTCCTGAGACCCAGGAAATTGACATTTTTAGCTTTTTTACACTAAAGAATTGTCTTGTTCAGAAACTGTATAATGCAACAGTTTTTTCAGATACATTTTAAAAATCATTTTTATTTATTGATTGATTTTTTAATGGAATGTCCTTTGCAATGGACAGCATTTCAGTTAAACTGTCAAACTTTTCTCCCCTATAGAGAACAAAATGCATTGCTGGGCCTCAGGAAGATATGCAAAAAAAAAAACCCAAAAAAACCTTTTTGTTTCAGAAAACTGTTAATTACAGTCTAATAACAATTAGCAACTGATTTACACTAAAACATGTTACTGCAGATCAGGTTTATCAAGAGCAGCAACGTTACAATAATTGTATGAATTGCAGTGTTTGAGATGATGCGTAAGAGTCGACTGTGTTGGCTGATATGGAACTAAAACAAACCCAAACCCAGGAATATACAAGAGAACAGCTGTAGAATAACTGTTCACTGTAGTGACCACTATGCATGAAAGGGTTAAATACATTTGAGAAGTTTAACTGTTTTCAGTTTGGGTCTTAGTTTATCATTGAGGGGTCATAGTGGGTCCTGAGGCCAGACCAGTTGAGACCCACTGGGCTGGAGTACACTTGAGCCCTTCATTTCCTTAGTTCTGCTCGTCTACAGGTCCAACACAAACTGATGTCTGTTCTCCATCCAGTCCTCTGAGAACAGTTTGGATACTGACTGTGTTCAGTTGGAAGGACATCTCATTCTCTGGGGGGAGGATAAAAACCACAATGGTCGCTGGGAGTCTGTGTGGAATATAAAAAGCGAGTTGTTCAAGAAGTGCTTATGCATCGCTGATGATTTTTCACACCTGAACTGGGAGCTCGGTGTCGTTTTAAAGGCTTTCAGACAAATGTTGTTGACTTTAGGGGCTGGTGGATTTTCCAGTCACGGCCCCATAACACATAAGAGTTTTAAACTGTGGCCTCTTCTCCAATCAGAAGGGCAGTCAGGCAGGAACCTGAGCACCACTGTGGGTCCATCCCAATCAGCCCACACTGCATGATGTGCTCACCGCAATCCAAACTTTATTGGAATATTACCTCTGTGAGTCACTGCAGACATTTTGGGGCTGTAGATTTACAGTGCAGTGAAAATGATCCAAATCTGTGTTCCAGTTGTTCCAGTGTACGACACATTGACAAATCCACTAGGATGGTTTTCACCAAATACGCCTGAGGACGACACTTTGGCTGAAGATGGTGCTGACTGTAACATGTCTGCTCGTCCTCTCCTCATCCTTAACCCATGAAACCGAAACATCCACCAGTGACCCAAACTATCCACTAATATGAACTGTTTAATACCTAATCCTATCAATACATACATATAATTGGTGTAAAATACAGTTGGTCATCTTTTCATGGTCATCACATATGACCCATTTGGACGTTCAGAGGCTCTGTAGTGAACGCAGAAACACAGTCATCTTCAACAGAATTTATTCACCAGTAAAACCCATGGAGTTAGATCAATGTCAGTGGATGGACACACAGAGTTTATATTCAGTTAATGATAGATTTTGTTGAAAAAGTCCCTTTTTCCTCAGTTTTCTGTTTCTGATTCAATATCCCTCAACTTTAACCCTTTCATGCATAGTGGTCACTACAGTGGACAGCTATTCTACAGATGTTCTCATATATTCATAGATTTTGTTGTTTTAGTACCGTATCAGCAAACACAGTGGACGCTTATGCATCATCCCATACACTGACATTCATACCATTACAGTACCTTTGCTGTTCTTGATAAACCTGATCTAGAGTAACATGTTTAAATGTAAATCAGTTGTTACTATTAGTCTGTAATTAACAGTTTTTGTAAAAAGTTGTGTTTTTTTTTTTGCATATTATCTCCACAAATTGAGTAATGACTGGTATCAGAGTGTTAAAATGTGAGAAAACATCAGATTAGCAGCATTAAAAATAAATGTCTGGTAAAGGTTCATACTGTCTTCCACGTATAATTATTGTAGGTAATTCATTTATCAGACAAACTAGTAAAGCAGGTAAACAAACAACTAACTCTGTCTGATAAATGAATTACCTACAATAAGCATTAAAAATGTTTTTATTTCATAGTTTTCACACAATATATCAGTAAATACATGTTTATTTGCTCCAAAAATTAAACACATGGTGTCCAGCTGGGTGGACATTTTTGCAGCTCCATGAAAAATAGGTTCAGAAGAAAATTTTCTTTAGGCATGTTTTTGTCGTGCCTAAAGAGGAATAAAAACACTTTGGAAAAAAATCTTGATTCAGGGTTTCATAATTCATGCATGAAAGGGTTAATCTGAGTTTTTATGGACATATACATGATCAGGAAATTAAACATAGGAAAATGCATAATTTCACAGAAAAAAAGCAAAATACAGAGAACAATATTACAATACATGCTGATAAACCATTTAAGAAAGGTTAATTACAGACAAAAGTGTATTTGGGAACTGACATAAAAGTAGAACTGGGTCTTTATGGGTTAACATTCAAACCTTCTGCTCCTTTTTTCATGTATTTATTTATTTTTAATTTTTTTTATTTAGTTTTCTGTAGTGTTAAACATTTTTGTATCCAAAGAGCTAGACATCCTTATTCCATCCATAATAAGCCTGTATTTATTCCTAAGAAGAACATGTGGTGCCAGGCACAATAAACCCCACCCCTCACACGTATTGTAGCTTATTTTGGCATCGATCCACTCTTTCATCCATATTTAATATTTGTTAAATATGAAATTATATATGTGCCAAGTTTGAAGTAAACTGAAAAAAAATTGATGATTTATTGACATTTGAAATTTCACCCATTACATGTAAATGGGAAAAAAAAGATATAAAAATTTTGCAAAAAATTTCAAAAACAAGCTATCATTTAGATATTTTGCATAATGATGTCAAAAATTAATCTCTATATCTCTGCGACGTTTTAAGTAAATTGAGCCAAAATTGACGTTTTCACAACAATTTGAAATTTTTCCCATTATAAGTAAAAGGGGAGAGGGGCTACTTTTCCCAAAATGTAATCAGATCTATTCTAGGTCACTGGCAATCTATAAACCCAATTTGGTATGAATTCAATCAATAGTTTTGCTGCTAAAGTGTTAACAAACAAACAAACCGAACCAAAAACAACATCCCTTGCCTCCCCTTTCGGGGGGCGGGGTAATAAATACAGCAAACACAACCTGTTATAGGGGGGGAAACTGAGATCCAATCCTTTACAGAGATATTAAGTTAGGTTAGGTTAGGTTAGGTTATTTCAGACACAGACATAATACAAAACATATGGAACAAAATTTAAAAAAAAAAGATAATAATAAACAGTACACAAATAAAAAATCAAACAATAGAAAAATAATAATAATAATAATAATAATAATAATAATAATAATAATAATAATGATAAACAATACACAAAAATCAAATAATAGAAAAAAAAAAAGAACAACTGTTGTGCGTGAAAGGGAGTAAAGTTAATATCATTAACTTATTTCAAGGAACTTTGCCCATAGGATTTAAAAATGAAAAGGAATTTCAAAGAGAAACAAAACATTTCTTTAAGCTTTCTGCAGTGTTAAATGTTCAAAGAATTGGACATCATTGTTTTATCCATATTAAACCTGTCAGGAGCTTGAGCCAGTCTGGTTTATTTCCACTTAAGAACATTGGAAGTGCTTTCATACACTTGTCATGATTGTAAAATGTTTAACTGCATTATTAGGTTAAAGGTTCATTATGTAAAATGCATTTAGTCAAAATGTCTTCTATGGTTTGAGCTTTCAAACAGTCTCAGTAACGTTCTGACATTACATTAAAGTTGATAATGATTATAAGAGTTTGATATTTCCAACTTCATGTGGATCTAAAAGCCTGTCACAAACAAAAAAAGGCTAAATACTTTATGTGGGTAGATTTACTATTTGGTATAAAAAGCTACTCATCATACTGGAGGTAGTGAAGGAACAAACAAAAAAACAAAAAGAAAATGCCATTTGTTTACTGACAAGCTGCTTCTGTTGCATTCAGGGACACCTCTTAAACCTCAGAATCTTTATTGTTTTCAATGGCAAATCGTGTAGATGGTGGACATGATGCATTCAAACACATAGTAGACATTGAACATCCTTTGTTTCTTTAGGTTTCAGGCATCAAATTTCACAGTTTATTCAAAGTATTGTATGGAATAAACTATAATACACAAAGTATTTTTCATTCTGAATGCCACAGCAAATACATCCCATACTCTAAAGCTGCAAACAGTATGTGTCATTTATATACATAAGTTTGGATCAATATGGAAAAAAAAAATCTAATCTCTACTTTCTTCCAGCATCGAGTTGAATCACGTTGAACTGAATTAAATGCACTTCGCTGCAGTGTCAGAACATCAATCATGTAACGCATGATCCTCCAACAAATGCATCTAAAGCTGATAAATAATCTTAGCTAACATACAGTCACCAACCAACAGACACGGGAAGCAGAACACTGTGATACTGTGTGTGAAAGTCATTTTTATAGTGTTTTTGTCTTTTGTCTTTTTCATTTTCAAGGTCATTTTCATCATGTTACATCTTTTATATATTATTTGTATAACCTCTGTGATGGCCCTGACCAGTTGGTTTGCTGGGTATTGTTGGTGTGTTTCTGTTGCAGAGGATTGGATACATCTGGTGCTGCCAGGAGGACATGGTTTGGTGCCTTGGAGGTGTGGCTGATTGGGATTGCTGACGAGCCACACCTGGTTGGGAGGTCATATAGGCCAGGCTTCTGCTGGATACTGTCTCTCTCTCCCTGGGCTGCTACTCTTCACATCTCGTCAGCCATGGCTGGACCCCTTGTACTTGTAAAATAAAGAATGTTCATTCTTTTGATAGCAAGACAACTGTGTGGTCTCACCTATGTGCTGTTGTGGCCTAGACGAGTTGGGCATAACACCTCTTTTACATTATTTCACTTGGTTACATTATTAAGGCCATTATTTCTTACAGTTTCTTCCATCATTGAATTAAATCACATTGAACTGAATTAAATGCACTTCACTGGAGTGTCAGAACATCAGTCATGTAAAGCATGATCCAGCAATACCTCTGAAACCTCAAAATCTACATTGAGTTTAAGAAAAAAAAAGAAAAAAAAAAAATCCACATTGTTTTCATTGGTAAACCACATGGATGGAGACGATGGAAATGTTGCAAAAAACGATCCACATCTGTATTCCAGATAACACATGAACATATCTGGGCTGACCTGAATACTATTGAAGATGATGATGAATACTGCTGAAGATGGCGTTGGCTGTAACATATCTGCCCATCCTCACTCATTGAAATACTCTGAAAGTCCAAATTTCAACCTTAGTGTGTTATTGGACACCGTTGTCTACCTCCTCATTGGTTGCCATGACAACAGTCTCCCTCCTCTTGCCATAAAACATCCAAGCAGCACTTGCTAAAAAGTAAACACAAGCAATAAAACAACTGTGCTCAGGTCATAAACTGACAAAAATCACTCATATTCACTATTTACAGCTTCAAAATCAATATAAAATCTCTCTGAATCACTATCAATAGTCACTTTCCAGATAAAGGGTTAACATTTAAACCTGTTTCTCCTTCTCTTTTTTTTTTTTTTTTTTTTTTTTTAGCTTTCTGCAATGTTAAATATTTTTGTTTAAAAAAAAAAAATAGCTGGACATCCTTGTTCTATCCATATTAATCCATGAGCCAATCTGGCTTATTTCCACTTAAGAACAGGAAGTATTTTCATATTTTCACACACTTGTCATGATTGTAAAATGTTAACCCTTTCATGCGTGAATTACAAGAACCTTAATCAATTTTTTTTTCCTTGAGTGATTTTATTCCTCTGTAGGCATTAAAAAACAATGTGATCAATTTTTTTTTTTTATTAAGGTAATTTTTACGGAGTTGCAAAAATGTCCACTTAGCTGGACACTATACGTTTAATTCTTGGAGCAAAAAAACATGTATTTACATTGAAAACTATGAAATAAAAACATTTTAATGCTGCTAATCTGATGTTTTCTCACATTTTAACATACTCTAATACTAGTCATTACTCACTTCATTGAGATAACATGCCAAAAAAACCTTTTGTTAGTAATTACAGTCTAATAACAATAACAAGGAATTGATTTACACTCAAATATGTTAGATCAAGTTTATCAAGAACAGCAAAGTTATAGTAATGTGATCAATTGTAGTGTATAGGATGATGCATAAGTGTCCAATGTGTTGGCTGATATGAAACTAAAACAACAAAATCCATGAATATACAAGAGAACAGCTGTAGAATAACTGTCCACTGTAGTGACCACTATGCATGAAAGGGTTAAACTGCATTATTGGGTTAAAAGGTCAATATGTAAGATGCATTTTTTAAATTTGGGCTTTCAGTTCCCAGAGTCAGAATCAGACACGGAGAAGCTGCGTTCAGCTTCTATGCTCCACATGTCTGGAACAAACTCCCAGAAAGCCTCAGATCAGCTGAAACACTCGGTTTATTTAAATCCAGGTTAAAGACCCACCTGTTCTCAGCTGCAGTTGAATAGAGTTTTTACTCAGAAGTTCAGATCTGCACTGTTTCTTTTAAGTTTGAAGTTATCTGGGTTTTTTTTTTCTTTTTGCCTGTACTTTTTATTGCTTCCCTTGCTCCCTGCTGCAATGCTTTTATGTTTTATGTAAAGCACTTTGAATTGTCTTGTACATGAAATGTGCTATACAAATAAACCTGCCTTGCCTCGCTTAAAACAGTCTCAGTAAAAGTTCTGACATGAAAAAAAGAGCCACTGGCGACCAAAATCATCTACTGATCAAATATTTTTACTAACTTCTGAAAGCCTAAATGTATCAATACATTGAAATAATCAGTGTAAATTGCAGTTTTTCATATTTTCATGGTCATCAGATATGACCCATTTGGATGTTCAGAGGCTCTGTTGTTACCGTGGAAACACTGTCATCTTCTACAGCATTGATTCACTAGTTAAACCCATGGAGTTGGATTAGTGACAGTGGATAGAGACACTTCGTTTATGTTCAGTTAATGATACATTTTACTTTAAAAGTCACTTTTTCTTCAGTTTTGTGTGTTTCTGATATAATAAACAGGACTTCTACATGATCAGTGAATTAAATGTAGGAAAATACCAGATTTACATTGAAAAAATGCGAACTACAGAAGATAATATTCAAATAAATGGTGATCAATCAATTAGACATAAAAAAAAGAGCCACTGGTGACCAAAACCATCTGCTTATCAACAATTTTTACTATGTTTATGTTTATGTTTATGCATTTGGCAGACGCTTTTTTCCAAAGCGACTTACAGGGGAAAACCAATTAAATCACTCAATCAATCAAATTTTATTTATATAGTGCCAGATCACAAAAAAAGTTATCTCTTGACATTTTATATATAGAGTTGGTCAAAACCAGACTCTAAGTCAATTTACAGAAACCCAACAGAATCCTCCAGGAGCAAACACTTGTGACTGGTGACAGTGGCGAGGAAAAACTTCCCTTTAACAGCAGAAACCTCGAGCAGACCCAAACTCCTGGAGGATGGACGTCTGCCTTGACCAGTTGGGGTTAAAGAGAGAGGGTAGAGAAGGGGAAAACGAGATAGCGATAGAGATAGAGACTGGGGGAGAAGGGGGGAGTAGGGGGAGACACATGGAGGCGGTTGAGGATAAGTGAGTGGTGATGATGAGGGCAGGGAAGAGGCCGGACCACCGCAGCAGGTCCAGAGATAATCCTGGAAGAATCTGTGGTTATCCTGGGAAAAACCTTATTAGAATATTTAAAATGGAATGTTTGAAAGTGCTAGGATAGGAGGTGCTCTCGGAAGAGCTGGGTCTTCAGGAGCTTCTTGAAGATAGGCAGGGATGACTCTGTTCTTGTAGCACTTGGTAGAGCGTTCCCCCAACGTGGAACGACCCATGAAAAGAGCCTGGATTGTCTTGTACAAGGTCTGGGGACCACCAGACTACGTTCCCCAGACGAACGGAGTGGTCGTGGGGCGACATAAGCTTTTATTAGTGCACCTAAGTAGACAGGAGCAGACCCACTGAGAATTTTGTAGGCTTGGATTAAAGATTTGAATTTGAGGGGAAATACCCGCATGTACTGGAAAACATGCAAAATACAGAAGATAATAAAACAATAAATGGTGATAAATCACTTAAACATAAAAAAAGAGCCACTGGTGACCAAAGCCATCTACTTATCAAAACTTTTTACTAACTTCTGAACCCCTAAATTTATGAATATGTTGAAATAATCAGTGTAAAATGCAGTTCTTCATCTTTTCATGGTCATCAGATATGACCCATTTGGACGTTCAGAGGCTCTGTAGTTACCATGGAAACACAGTCATCTTCTACAACATTGATTCACCAGTGAAACCCATGGAGTTGGAACAATGACAATTGATGCTTTATGTTCAGTTAATGATATATTTTACAGTAAAAGTCACTTTTTCTTCAGTTTAGGGTGTTTCTGATATAATGAACTTCAACTTTAATCGGAGCTTTTATGAACTTTTTACATGATCAATAAATTAAATGTAGGAATATACCAGATTTAAACTGAAAAAAAGGGAAACACAGAAGATAATATTATAATAAATGGTGATAAATCACTTAGCAAAAGTTAAATACAGAGAAAAATTAATTTGGTAAGTGCTACAAAAGCACCACTGGGTCTTTATGGGTTAAGGCTGATAATATTTATAAGCTTTTGACTTTTGAAAACCTCAGTTGTTTTCATTGTCAAACCACACAGATGTAAACAGTGGAAATGTTGCAAAAACAATCCAAATCTGTGTTCCAGTTGACACATGAACATGTCCGTTTTCACCTGAATACTACTAGAGTGGTGACGTTTGAGGACACTCCGGCTGCAGATGGCGTTGGCTGTAACTCGTCAGCCCATCCTCTCCTCATCCTCAACATTTAAACCTGTTGATCCTTTTCCTCAACCTACATTCTGAAAGTATTTGTGTAAACACTGTCCCTCACACACTATCTCGTACACAGGCCCAGTGGAGGCAGATAAAAGCCGGCATTCGGGCTGTGCTTCAAAGCTGTTCTCTTTTGGGATGTGTGTGAACAGCTAGCCCGAGGTGTGACTCTTTTCTCTGTGGAAAATGTCTCTGTGTATGAGGTCTGGTGTGTATATGTGTGTGTTGTTGAACCAATGCCTGGGGTACATGTGGCTCAGGCCTCCTCGTCTCTTCTCTTTGTATCTGTCTCCTTTCTTTGTTTCCTTCTGTCATTTTGTTTTCTTTTGGTCTTCCACTTCACTTTTGGCTTTTTTTTTTTCTCTACCCTAACATTTTTTTTTTCTTTTTACTTTCATCTTCGTTGGACTGTTGTTGGACCAACAGATGGTTTCGATATTATCTGTTTCCTCTGCAGTGCTGCCCTGCATTTATAGTTGTCTTCAGTGGTCAATGGTTTACTTGTCCAATTACATCTGAACCACAGTATTATGCACTGTACACACACCTATAAGATATTTTTTGTGTTAATTACCCCACCCCCCGAAGGGGAGGCAAGGGGTATTGTTATTGGTTCAGTTTGTTTGTTTGTTAACACTCTAGCAGCAAAACTATTGGTTGAATTCGTACTACATTGGGTTTATAGATCGCAAATGACCCAGAATAGATCTGATTCCATTTTGGGAAAAGTAGGTCAAAGTTCACATTTTTTATGAATTTTTAACCCCCCCCCCCCATTTATGTATAATAGGCAAAATTTCACATGTCTGTAGCAGCAAAACTATTAATTGAATTCAGACCAAATTGGGTTTATAGATTGGCAGTGACACAGAATAGATGTCATTTGACTTTGGGGAAATGTAGGTCAAACTTTGAATTTTTTTTTAATGAATTTTGTATTTATTTTTTTCCCATTTACTTATAATGTGCAAAATTTCACATGAGTGTAGCAGCAAAACTATTAATTGAATTCATACCAAATTGGGTTTATAGATTGCCAGTGACCCAGAATAGATGTGGTTATATTCTGGGAAAGGTAGGTCAAAGTTCAAATTTTTAATGAATTTTTAACCCCCCCCCCCCCATTTTACTTATAATGGGTGAAAATTTAAACGGCTGTAGCAGCAAAACTATTAATTGAATTCAGACCAAATTGGGTTTATATATTGGCAGTGACACACAATAGATGTCATTTGACTTTTGGGAAATGTAGGTCAAACTTTCAATTTTTATGAATTTTTTTTAAACATTTTTTTTTTCCCCATTTACTTATAATGTGCAAAATTTCACATGAGTATAGCAGCAAAACTATTTGAATTCACATCAAACTGAGTTCATAGAATGCCAGTGACCCAGAATAGATGTGGTTACATTTTGGGAAAAGTAGGCCAAACTTAAAATTTTGTATGATTTTTACAAATCTTCCCATTTACTTATAATGGGTGAAATACATGTGAGGGGCGGGGCTTGTTGCACCTGGCACCACTTGTTTTTTTTTTGTTTTTTTTTTGTTAACTGTAACAGAAGTTGTACTCACACAGGACTAATTTTACTTGTCAACGTCTGATAATTTGTAAGAATTGTAGCAGTGGTCCGCGAACTTCAGCCTATTCTAAAAAGTCATGTCTGTAATTCTTAAAATAAACTTTGTTCTGCAAATTGCTTACTTTATTTCTAGATCCTTTCATAGTGTGACTCCTGCATAAATCAACCTCTCTGCAACATTTTTTTGTTTTGTCCATGAAAATCTTAAAAATATGATTCAGATTAATCAATTAATCGTCTCAAAACCATTAAAAATATTTAATCCAAGCTTTGTTTTTTCCTTAAGTTTGCAGTCGCTAAACATTGGTTCCGCTGTTGTGTTTCACACGGACGCTTATTCTGACGCACATGACGCCAGGATTGACAGAAACAAAACTTACCCCTTTAAACTTTTCAGTTTTCACACAAACATTCAAAATATTGGGGTTTTTGTTTTTGTTTTTCATTTTCAAAATCTATGCTAATTGCATCTTAAATATATACTGTATAAATTATATAGTAAATCATCAACATAGCCATATCACCCAGGTCTGTTTTTAATGATGCTCATAAAAAGCAAACTCATATGAGGATGTTAACAATCTCCCTTTGTCAGTGTTTGCATATGGACGTTGTCTAGGTCTAATATTTACTGCTGTTGTGTGCTCACATTTACTGATCTGGAATTTCAGGAGTTTGCAGTTTACATTGAAAGCAAAGTACAGAGAGAACATTTATTTAATTGCAAGTGCAAGGTGGAAAAGATTACCAAGGTTACAAACCTTAACCAAGAATGGAATGTGGAATGCGAATATAATTTTAGTTAAGGTAATATAAAATATCTCAAATTTCTGATTAGCCAAGTCATCCTTGTCATCACAACCATGATTAGCTGGAAAGTCATAAAGAAATGCATTGGTTTAAAGGGGTCATATTTTGTTAAACCCACTTTTATTAGTCTTTGGTTCATTTATTTGTGTATTTGGACCCTAATAGTTCATAAATTTGAATTCAAACCCTCCAGATGCTGCAAAACTAACTTTATATTCATTTTGGCCAAAATTGAGTGGATTTCTACAACCTGTTTTAATTCCTTCTTAGTTTGTTGCATCTATAACTAGTTATATCACAACATTTGCACATATAAGACTTCCGACAAGCATTTCTCCGAGTACGCCACTACGGCTGAACGGGACAGAGCAGCACGGTCAACAACCTGGAGGGGGCGGGGTCTGAAGTGGCTCATTTGCATTTAACCCTTTCATGCATGAATTACGAGAACCTTAATCAAATTTTTTTTCCTGAGTGTTTTTATTCCTCTTTAGGCATGAAAAAAACAATGTGATTGAAAATTTTCTTCTGAAAAAAAAAAAAAAAAAAAAATATATATATATATATATATATATATATATATATATATATATATATATATATAAATAAAATAAAATAAAAATTATTTTAAAAATTAAAAAAAAAAAATACATACAAAAAATAATAATGAAAAAAAAAAATTCTTATGAACCTTTTTTTCATGAAGTTGCAAAAATGTCCACTCAGCTGGACACTTCACGTTTAATTTTTGACGCACAGAAACATGAATTTACTGATAAATTGTGTGAAAACTATGGAGAGGGCTTGTAATTCTGGGGGGTTTATGCTCATGAGAGACCTACATAATGTTACCAATTCATGTCAGAAAAGATATTTAGTGTCTTAAAACTTTAATGAAGATATGTTTTAAAAAAAAAAACAAAAACAAAAAAACAATGGAAAGAGCAACAAAACCCATGAATATACAAGAGAACGGCTGTAGAAGAGCTGTCCACTGGAGTGACCACTGTGCATGAAAGGGTTAAAGGGCCAGTGCTCAAAACGACCTTTCTGGTGTCATTACTCAGAAATAGGGTTGAAGATGGACCTGTGGAGTTGAATTAATGAAGAATTCAGACCCAAGCAGAGCATTTACAGTTTATGTAGACCACAGGGAAATGTTTAACCTCCTAAGACCTAGTTATGTGTTTTCTGTCCACATTTGTAGACAAGAGTTTCACAACTTTATACAAAAAAAAAAAAAAAGAAAAGAAATCTGTCCACCACAAAGGACATTCCATAAAAATTATAAAAAAAAATTGCATCTGAAAAAAGTTTTGCATCATGATGTTTCCAATATAGGCACTCATTTAATTTAAAAAAAAAAAAAAAAAACCAAAAAAACTTGTACTTTGCTGACATTTCCTGGCTCTCAGGAGGTTAAAAATGCATAATTCCATTTAAAAAACACAAAATATGACCCCTTTAAGAGTCTGGTTTAGACCAACTCAAATTGTAAAGTGTCATGAGATAACTTGAGATGATGTGATGCTATATAACACTGGTCTACAAGGAAAATGCTTCCAGAACAAAAGTAATTAAATTTTATCACATGAGAGTCAGTGATAAAGAAAAGTCAAGTCAAAAATGCTGGTTGGCTGAACTTTCCAAGATACAGCCTTGGGTCAAAATGTGAAATTCAAGAATTAATGAGAGAATGGGTTTGACTCAAAAGGAATATTTGTCTCAGAGCTACAAGATCTACTTCAAAACACTGTCTGCACATTAGAATACATTCACTTTACAGGTTCTATTTAGTGGAAGATTTATAAAACTATTATATAAATGTACATAAACCAATATATATGTGTAATAACACTTCATCATATACCTTGAAAACATCAGCAAACCGGGAATTTTGTCATTTATTTTCCAATCAATCTTATTAAAATACGTAACATTTAGCACATTTAATGTCTGAAGCAAATCATTTCTAAAAAAATGTAGACCAGTGTATTTATATTTATAATCATATGTTGATATAACAATGATTGTTTGGGGGGGGGGGGGGGGGGGGGGGCGGTCATATATATCTAAAACTGAAATGCTTTCACTTTATAAATGACAGAGTGAAGTGAAATCAAAGTGATAACTACATAAATAAAGCTCAACCACATACCAAACTCAAAGCAATAAATATAAATAACAATAAATATGGCGTTGAACATCAAACTAATTGTAAAAATGTAAGTGAAAGCCATTTTTATCTTCTGACCTATATTTAGTTTTCCTCAAACTCATTATTCCCAGTTGAGAAACCTAATATTAACTGTTGGCTGCAACTTGAGTCAATATCAGTTGCTGGGAAAATGTCCTATTGGCACTGATTTATTGGTCTATCTTTAGTAGGAATCTGTTTTTGTATGTTGGGAAATTAATTAAAATCAGATTTCCCCAGCTGGTCATAAACTAATAATACTAAATGTCACACTGTGACTACTACATGTGGAAGTATTGAACGTACTTGGTATATAGGGTGAAGTTATTGTACAAATATGCTATTTATCATCCATGTGTCAGTTAATGCGTGTGTTAGTTTAGTTTTAGAATTATTTGCTCATTTTTAATTTGCTTGTGTAAAGTGTAATAGCCTCAGATTGAAACCAGCGCTGCGTGGGCTATACTGATGGGACTGTACTGCCTCAGGTTCTGATGAGACATTAATTAATCCAAGAAGTCAATTGGATTAACAGACAGTGAAGTTACGGGCTTTTAAAACACCACACACACTCCACCGAGGCTTCTAATGTGCTGAGGCAGACTCTTACAACACCGCAAAGGCATCACTGTGCGATTATTTCATCTTATGTTATAATGGCTGCGAGGTAAACAGTAGAAATATAGCATTCGTGTTGAAAACTAATGCACTTAAAACAGGGGTCTCAAACATGCAGCCCATGGGATGAATTTATGAAGTGCAAAAATTCCACAGTCAAGGCTGTCGAACTCATTTTAGTTCAGGTTCCACATACAGACCAATATGATCTGCAGTAAAGTAACAGCATAATAACCTACAAAAAACTCCATATTTTCTTCTCGGTTTGATGTGAAAAAATAATATTACCTTATGCCTGTAAATAATGACGACTTCAAATTTGGGTCTTTGTTTTAGTGCAAAAAATTACATTAAATTATAAAAAAAAGTATTTACATTTACAAACTATCCTGTAACAATAAAATGTGAATAACCTGAATAAATATGAACAACCTGAAATATCTAAAGAAAATTAAGCACAGTTTTAACAATTTTCTGCCTGTTACTCAGTGTTTAGTGTCTATGTAGATCTGATCCATAATGCACATGTAGAAATGATAAGTTGAAGCATAATATTGTTAACATTGCACTTATTTGTCTTAAGAAAGTTATTTACATATTTTTTTTGTTTGGATAGTTTATCAAAGTAAGTATTTTAATTATTTAATCAGGGTCTTTTGCACTAAAACAAAGACAACTAGAAAAGCACTCGGAGAGCGCAGCCAAGGCAAATCACCCCCCCCCCCCCGATCACTACTAAAATTTAATCATTTGTTCCTTGTGCCAGTATCAACATTTCCTGAAAATTTCATCAAAATCGTTCCATAACTTTTTGAGTTATCTTGCTAACAAACAAACAAACAAACAGACAAACCCAGATGAAAACATAACCTCCTTGGTGGAGGTAATAATAACATAATAACCTGCAAAAAATAATGACTCCATATTTTCTTCCCGGTTTGATGTGGAAAAAAATATTACATTATGCCTGTAAATAATGACAACTTCAAATTTTTGTCTTTGTTTTTGTGTAAAAAATAAAATTACATTATGAAAATATTTGCCTTTACAAACTATCCTGTAACAATAAAATGTGAATAACCTGAATAAATATGAACAACCTGAAATCTCTAAAGAAAATTAAGCACAATTTGTAACAATTTTCTGCCTGTTATGAAGTGTTTAGTGTCTGTAGATTCGATCCATAATGCACATGTAGAAATGATATGTTGAGGCAGAATATTGTTAAAATTGCACTTATTTCTCTTGAGAAATTTAAATTTTTTCAGGTTATTCACATCTTTTTTGTTTGGAGTTTATAAAAGTAAGTATTTTCATAATTTAATGTGTTTTTGTTTTTTTTTGTGCTAAAACAAAGACGAGAAAAGCATTCAGAGAGTGCAGACCTCCGCCAAGGCAGATCAGTCCCCCGTCACCACCAAAATTTAATCATTTGTTCCTTGTGCCAGTATCAACATTTCCTGAAAATTTCATCAAAATCTGTCCAGAACTTTTTGAGTTATCTTGCAAAAAAACAGACAGGCAAACAGACAAACCCCAATGAAAACATAACCTCCTTGGTGGAGGTAATAATAACATAATAACCTACAAAAAATAATGGTTCCATATTTTCTTCCCGGTTTGATGTGAAAAAAATAATATTGCATTATGCCTAGAAATAATGACAACTTCAAATTTTTGTCTTTGTTTAAGTGCAAAAAATAACATTAAATTATGAAAATATTTTATTGACAAACTATCCTGTAAGAATAAAATGTAAAAAACCTGAATAAATATGAACAACCTGAAATGTCTAAAGAAAATTAAGCACAAATTTAACGATTTTCCGCCTGTTACTAAGTGTTAAGCTTCTTTGTAGTTCAGTTCCATAATGCACATGTAGAAATGATAAGTTGAGGCATAATATTGTTAAAAATGCACTTATTTTTCTTAAGAAATTTCTTTTTTTTCAGGTTATTCACATGTTTTTTGGTTGGATAATTTATAAAAGTAAGTATTTTTCATAATTTAATGGAGTTGTTTTTGCACTAAAACAAAGACAAAAATTTGGAGTTGTCATTATTTATAGGTTATTATGCTATTATTTTACTGATCTGGGCCACTTGAGACCCTTGACTGTGCGGCCATTTTTCCAGGTGACATTGAACATACTAGGGCTGAAATCTTCCCTGAAAAACCTGTATTATTTCTCTGCAGCTCTGTGCGCTGGCATCCACAGTTTTATTGGATAAGGTCCATTCAAGTGAAGTAAAGGAGTCCATTTTTGAACATGGCCTAATACATCCTGTGAACCCTATAATCTAATACAGGATATAAAAGAACCATCCTTTTAATACTAACTCAACTATACTCGACTATGAAAATCCATGTTAAAATAAATGACCTTTCTTATATTGGCATTTTTCTTGCTATTAACAAGCTTTAAAGTCAGCAAAGCATGACCAACACACTCAGTGCTCGGTTTACAATATTTACACCTCTTACAATGCTGTTTCCCGCACAAGGATTTTAATAGCACCTCAGTGAAATAAGGCAGACTGCATGAGACATGATGAATGAAGGAGTCTGGGTGTGTGTGGCTGACAGTGAGTTGTATTTATGGTGTGAGTTTGTCTGAGTGGATGGCGCCCTGAGGACATGATCTCACTGAACACTGTTGCTGTCAAAAGATAGACAGAAAGGGACGGGCATTAAAATACACTTCAACATAAACAGAACAGTTCAAGTGTGAATGTAGAAAGAAATATTCTAGCATATACCCATTTAACTCATTAGAAAAGCCGTCTGAATGCCACTCAGTCAGTCTGAATGAAAGGCAGCAAAAGAACATAAACAGTATGCTGCAGTACTGTCGACTGATGCTGAGCATTAATGGAACATATCCATTCCTTTTGTGCATTTCCAACAGCAGCAGGACATGTCAGGCTTATATCTGTCAGTTTTTCAGACAGAAAAATTTCAAATTCTATAATAAGAATAAGAATACTTTATTAATCCCAGGGGACATTGTTGAGTGCTACAGTTTTGCTCCATGCAAGTAGAATAAAAAGTAGTAGGAAATTAGGAATACTCACACGAAAATATATAAGCACTCTTGCAGGGCTTCAAACCTGGGTCTCCTGCATTATATTCTGCTGCGTTACTGACTGAGCTACCTGTCCACAAATACCTTTAGGTCAGTGGCGGCTGCTCGTCTTTCAGACAGGGGAAGCTCATTGTCGGCTTACATAAAAATAAATAAATAAATAAATAAAATTGTCAAGCTATTTAAACATAAATTCGGCCCTCCGTTCCTTTTTAAGAAAATGGTCAGTGACCTTATCGTACCAAGTAGGCGTCTTTTCCAGGGACTGGACCAGTGTCCTCTGAATGTCCAGCAGAGCTGGGCTGCTTAGATTGCCTTGGCCCATTGTGTTGTGGGTGTAAGACTTCAGCCTTTTTAAACTAGGGATGCTCCTTTCACTCCGACCTAGCCGACAGTTTGATTGATTTAACTAGCTACAAATCGATATTAAACTCGAACAAGAAATGATTAAATTATGAAACTGAAACAAGAAAACGCTGAAATTATGTTAAATTGAAACAAGGAAGTACAATGAATGTGTTTTATTTACAGTGCAAGAAATGAACGAGTAATTTCGTAGTGGTTTCTCTCTTGATTTCACAGCAGAATGTGCGGCGGTATTAAACTGAACTGTGTCAGTGAAGGAGCAGATCTGAAAATAGCTGTCAATCAAACGGGATTCAGCCTTTCAACTGATCCTCCAATCAGCACGTGAGATTCTGGCGTCCAGCCCGGCCGAGCTCCGCCCACAGCTCCATTCACCCCCAGAGACGCCCGGCGTCCGGGGGCGGGACAACATCGTGGCATTTATCCAATTACCGTCCAGTTTTGACGCAATGAAAAAAACTGTTCCACTCAGTCCCATTGAAGCCCAGAGACGCCCGATGTCTACGGACAAATGCACTGAGCAGAGATGGATGAGAAAACAGCGCAATGAGAATGTATGAGAAGTGAACAACATCGTGTCCGTTGATTTGTGATAAAGCTGATTCTGAACGAACTCATCTTGGAAATGAACGTGTTGAAACACATTTGTAGTCAATAAAATGTCAACACAACCGTACATATTTAACCATTTAATTTGTATAATTTTAGGGGAAGCCGGGCTTCCCTTGCAGTCTATGAGAAATCGCCACAGCTGTAGGTGCAAATGTATGTGCCACAGCGCTCCAATACAAGCTCTCCTTTCTCTTTCTTGTACTTGGGGGGGGGGTCTACTGTGCATGCGCCATTTATAACAGGGGTCTATGTAGTAGGGGTGCAATGGTACACGTTGTACTGTTCGGTACGCCCCTCATGGTTCAATATTAGCATGTACCGCGGTACGGCTCATTTGTCATTTTCAAATGACATTTGTGGACAACTCGTGATTATATTAGAGCTTTGCAAGACGACTGACTAACCAAATTCTACTGTTTGGAGCCGGACATGGAGCCCAGCTAGAGCATTACCTGGTGGAGCAGGATACCAGACCCCGGCCTGAGCCTTATGCGGCAGACCCCAGCCTGAACCAGACACTGGCTCGAGCCGCACACGGAGCACAGCCCTTCAACTTCCAACTCCCCTTCTAAATATTAACATTAGTGTCCACATTAGTAAAACCTCCTCTCTTGTCACCATGTTTGTTACTATTGGCTTTCTTCCTCTTCTTCTCAAAAAACTTTACTCTTCTTCATGGTATTCAGCCAGTATGGTAATTAAGAGGGGCGACCTCTAGTGGATAGATTGAGAAACGCTCATTTCAACGTACATGACACATGGAAGTATGAAGGCAGTGATGCATGACAATGTGAAGAATGGACGTACCTATTTACGTACATACAGGAACATAAATGAGCCTTAAGGCTGTGCATCAGCTCCTAGTTATGTTTCGGTGCACAGCCGGGCTCTGCATCTGAACTGCACCATGGCTTAATAACTTGGTAAAATGGTAAGTTTTTTTTTTTTTTTTTAAAAGATGTTTTTGGTCATTATTTATTAGACATACATAAGATAAGATAAGATAAGATAAGATAAGATAAGATTAATCTATATTGTCATTGCACCAGCACACTGAAAGTTTTTTTTAATTTTTTTTTATTGTCTTGCATACAGGCATGCCCAGCCCTTACATAGGCTTATACGACACCACAAATACAAACCAAAGATCAAATACCAGACAATAGGCGCAGTATATGAACAAAACAAAATACTGACCTATTTAAACAAACACATCTGCTGCTGTTTCCAGGCTTTACAAACAAATAATGCTAATTTAAAAACATTTAAACTAAACAACCATTTCATTTTGTCATCATCAGTGCTCCAGAACATATCAGGATTTCGGATAAACATGTCATTAAACAAAGAGGCTCTCAGTTCATCATATAGAGGACAATACAAAAGACAATGGGATTCATTTTCCACTTCCCCCAAATCACACAGTCCACAAAGTCTGTTTTCTTCTGGGGTTTGGGTAAATCTCCCAGTTTCTAAGGCCAAGGGAAGGATTCCTGTACGCAACTGAGCAATTAGGGACCTTTGGTTCCTGGTCACGTCTGTGCTAACATAAAACTCTGTTTTCTATGTGTTTTTTAGTTGAATGTATGTCCGCAGCTTCAGTTTAGTCAGGATCCCATTCATCCATTTTTTGTTAAAAGCAGACATTAGGTTAGCTCTGATCTTGTTAATGCTACATGAAAGGTTGTTGTGAAATATATATTGAAGTTGTGCTTCTGCAAAGACAGCTCTGACCTCTGCCGCCCAAGGGGACCTTGTCCTTCTCCAGCCAAATACTTTTTTGCTTATTCGATTATCTGGCATATTAATAATTCGATTCCATAATCTAACCATTTCACATTTTCTTTGAATTGCACCAGGAACCCAACCCATGTCACCCTGCGCTGCCAAAACTGGGACAAACTTCTGAACCCCAAGAAAGCAGCGGATGGCTTTGTTTTCCATAGCGTCTAAAACTGGACATTGTTTGCATGCAGCATAGTTTAGGACAGGACATACACACGTCATACAACTGTGAGTATGTTCCAAAACCAAGATCTTTACAGACTTTCAGCTTGTTTATGACACACTGGCACACTGTTTACACAGTACAACGGAACTGGAGCACTGCCCCATACCATGCAAAAGAGAAAGCATGCAATTACAAAAACACATGCAACAATAAAAGAGAACAAAATATACATAGAATAAAATCTACAATAAATAAAATCTACAACATAGTAGAGAGACAGGAAAGATGGGAATGACATGCACCATGCAGCTGTGATCTTTACTGCAGTAAAGGCCCCAGGTCATGTGGGATGTGCCCCGTAAAACGTTAAACCTCATCAAGCATTGCATAAATAAGTCATTTTACAGTCCTGTTAGTGGATCCTGTTAACCATAACATTAGTGAAGCTGTTTGACAGGGAAAAAAAGAGAAAAAAAAGAAGTGTTTTATTGAATAAACATAAAGGTCTGGCTCAGTGGGAGAGTGAGATGTCATGGTGAGCTGTCAATCAAAACCTGACACAGCATACGTCAGAGCTACTATTCAACATGACATCTGATCAACGGAGGGAACATTTAAACATGGATGAGATCACTTATTACAGGGTCCAATTAAAAAAGCTGACACCAGAATGACCCCTAGAAAAAATAAAAATATTAAAAGAAGTTCAGTGTAAGTCTGTAGGAGCCAGGGCGGTTTGGATCCATCCCCAGTAGCTGTCAGCTGGATTCCAATTTGAAGAAACTCCTGCCTTGGCTTCATTTCGGAGCAGAGGTCCTTGTCCTTTAGTCTTAAGTCAAACTTATTGCACAGTCAAACATCTGCAGGTCCAGTTCAGATCATAATGAGATGGTCTGAACTTGTTTATTGCCTCAGAAACATTTATTTTGAAAGAGTTCTTTGAACCAGAATACTGTGGTTTGGCTCTGTGTAAATCTTTTTTTTAATTATTATTATTATTATTATTATTATTTTTTAAATTAGTGATACAGTTAACGAGACATAGTGGAGGGAAAAAAACAACACCAATAGATAAACAAAAGACAAACTGAACAAGTAAACAGACAAACAAACAAAAAACAATGATAACATCATATTACAATGAAAAAGATAATAAACGTAAAGAGCAACTGAACAATACAGATTGATTAGGGGTGATAGGGAAAAGGGAAGGGGGGGTGAATGAAAGTGAGGGTGGGTGAGAGCGCAAATAATTATTATAGTAATGATAATTGCGACAACACAACAATATAATAATAATAATAATAATAATAATAATAATACTAACAGTCTTATTTGTCATTACTGTGGCGGCAGCAGCCACAGTAACAGTAAACATAACGTGTGTGCACTTGAAAATCCTCAGCCTGACTTAATAGGCACACTACTGCCCCCAG